>NC_143047.1:33022500-33395000 GCF_057628025.1 Oncorhynchus mykiss
AGAACCGCTTGTTGTAATTTTCGATGAGGCTCTCTTTTTCAGATATCGGTAAGTGGATTGGAGGCAGGGCATGAAAGGGATAACGAATCCAGTTGTTTGTGTCATCCGTTTCAGGAAAGTAATTGCGCACACAACTCACTCAGGTGCTTCGCTGTATCACATTTGACATTGTCCGTAAGCTTGAGTTAATTTGCACACAAAATCATACAATGATGGAAAGACCTGTGTGTTGTCCTTGTTAATGCAGACAGAGAAGAGATCCAACTTCTTAATCAGCCTCAATTTTGTCCCGCACATTGAATATAGTTGCGGAGAGTCCCTGTAATCCTAGATTCAGATCATTCAGGTGAGAAAAAACATCACCCAGACAGGCCAGTCGTGTGAGAAACTCGTCATCATGCAACCAGTCAGACAAGTGAGAATTATGGTCAGTAAAAACTTTAAGCTTGTTTCTCAATTTAAAAAAACGTGTCAATACTTTGCCCCTTGATAACCAGCGCACTTCTGTATGTTGTAAAAGCGTTACATGGTCGCTGCCCATATCATTGCGTTGTGCAGAAAATACATGAGTTCAGGGGCCTTGCTTTAACAAAGTTAACCATTTTCACTAGTGTCCAAAACGTATTTCCCTTGGCAGCAAGAGCCTCTCAGTGAATGCTGCCATATACCCAAATAGCGTCGGGAGCAACTGCTTGCACACGCGTTACCACTCCACTATGTCTCCCTGTCATGGCCTTTCCGCCATCAGCACAGATACCAACACATCTTGACCACCAAAGTCCATTTGATGTCACAAAGCTGTGCAGTACTTTAAAAATATCCTCTCCTGGTTTGCAGAAGAGGATGTCTTCCTTAATTGACCCCCCCATAAACGTAACGTACACATACCAGGAGCTGTGCCAGGCCCGCCACGTCTGACTCATCCAGCTGTAACGCATAGAATTCACTGGCTTGTATGCGAAGCAATAATAATAAAGGTGCAGGTGTAGTACTGCTGGTAGTAGCAGTACTATTTCAACTTTTTTATAGATTTTTGTATTTACATGTGAATCATATTTTTATTCACCGCATTGCGTGTACCCCTGGGGTACCTGCTATTGAATATCCTCTATAATCTCTCTGTTTCATTTCTAGACTCTGTTGATCTTGGACAAGCATAGAGGAATGGGCTGTGGTCCCATTATAGTTGGATCTACCCCTACTAGTCCTGAGACCACACAAGAAGCCCAGCCCCAGGCCAGGCCCGAAACATGAGATCTTTAACCGCTAAGTAAAGAATGAGGCCTCAGCAACCCCACCCCAGAAACACCATCACCACTACGACTAACATAGTCTGTCACACACCTATTACAACTTAACCCTCAACACATTCCCCCTGCCCCAGGACCAGCTCTTGTATCCCCTTCCCTTCCTCACCCAACCCCCTACCACCCCCAACCCAATACACCCCACAGAGCAGTTTAGCCCACCTCGAGACTTGAGTCACCAGCCAATCAGCTCCTAGTAGGCCTTGTGCGCCTCCATCGGCGGCCTTCCCCGGCGGTGTGTTGGTGTGCGATGGCGCGGCGGGACGCTGAGGGCTGCCGCCGGGGATTGTGATGTCAGAGCCCGCCAGCCCGGGCGAGAGCCAGCGCGGCGCTCCCAGATTCTTCGTGGGCTGCGAGGACGATGAGAGCGAGGGCCTGGAGGACTACGACGGCTGCAGCATGAGGACCGACATGGAGCTGTACGAGGACGACGAGGACACAGACTCGGTGAGACCGCATGAGACGAGACGACACAAGATTACATCAGGCCTCATGATGTCACACATGAATCACCCGCATGAAAGTACATTAGACAACTGGCCCTGATATGGTAACCTCTATTACTATTACAGATAAGTCAGAAGTTTACATACACTTTGGTTGGAGTCATTAAAACTCGTTTTTCAACCACTCCACAAATTTCTTGTTTACAAACTATAATTTTGGCAAGTCGGTCAGGACATCTACTTTGTGCATGACACAAGTAATTTTTCCAACAATTGTTTACAGACATTATTTCACTTACTGTATCACAATTCCAGGGGGTCAGAAGTTTACATAAACTAAGTTGACTGTGCCTTTAAACAGCTTGGAAATTCCAGAAAATTATGTCATGGCTTCATAAGCTTCTGATAGGCTAATTGACATCATTTGAGTCAATTGGAGGTGTACCTGTGGATGTATTTCAAGGTCTACCTTCAAACTCGGTGCCTCTTTGCTTGACATCATGGGAAAACCACAAGAAAAAAGCCAAGACCTCAGGGGGAAAAAAGTCTGGTTCATGCTTGGGAGCAATTTCTTCCTGAAGGTATCACGTTCATCTGTACAAACAATAGTACGCAAGTATAAACACCATGGGACCACGCAGCCGTCATACCGCTCAGGAAGGAGATGCGTTCTGTCTCTTAGAGATAAATGTACTTTGGTGCGAAAAGTGCAAATCAATCCCAGAACAACAGCAAAGAACCTTGTGAAGATGCTGGAGGAACAGGTACAAAAGTATTTCTATCCACAGTAAAACGAGTTCTATATCGACATAACCGCTCAGCAAGGAAGATGCCACTGCTCCAAAACCGTCATTAAAAATGCCAGACTACGGTTTGCAACTGCACATGGGGACAAAGATTGTACTTTTTGTAGAAATGTCCTCTGGTCTGGTGAAACAAAAATAGAACTGTTTGGCCATAATTACCATTGTTATGTTTGGAGGAAAAGGGGGAGGCTTGCAAGTTAAAGAACACCATTCCAACCGTGAAGCACGTGGGTGGCAGCATCATGTTGTGGGGGTGCTTTGCTGCAGGAGGGACTGGTGCTCTTCACAAAATAGATTGCATCATGAGGAAGGGAAATTATGTGGATATATTGAAGCAACATCTCAAGACATCAGTCAGGAAGTTAAAGCTTGGTCACAAATGGATCTTCCAAATGGACAATGACTCCAAGCATACTTCCAAAGTTGTGGCAAAATGGCTTAAGGACAACAAAGTCATGGTATTGGAGTGGCCATCACACAGTCCTGACCTCAATCCTATAGTAAATTTGTGGTCAGAACTGAGAAAGCGTGTGCGAGCAAGGAGACCTACAAACCTGACTCAGTTACACCAGCTCTGTCAGGAGGAATGGGACACAACTTATTGTGGGAAGTTTGTTTTGAGGCTACCTGAAACGTTTGACACAAGTTAAACAATTTAAAGGCAATTCTACCAAATACTAATTGATCGTATGTCAACTTCTGACCCACTGGGAATTTGATGAAAGAAATAAAAGCTGAAATAAATAATTCTCTCTATTATTATTCTGGCATATCACATTCTTAAAATAAAGTGGTGATCCTAGCTGACCAGGGAATAATTTACTAGGATTAAATGTCAGGAATTGTGAAAAACTGAGTTTAAATGTATTTGGCTAAGGTGTATTTAAACTTCTGACTTCAACTGTAGATACCATCACATTGGAGGCTACAGATATTTTGGCTAATTCCACAGCACAAGATCATGTAAGACATCATGAGACTACTCAACTGTAAAGCACTTTTGTGACAACTGTTGAACCATTTCATTGACTAGTTGGTTGACTGGTTGTAAAGCTACTCAAGACTGTCGTCAATAGACAAAGTAGCCTAACTCAATAAAGTGATCTCCCCCCCTCTCAGCCTCCGGAGCGACAGATCGTGGTGGGCATCTGTTCCATGATGAAGAAGTCCAAGTCAAAGCCCATGACCCAGATTCTGGAGCGTCTGTGCAGGTTTGAGTACATCACTGTGGTCATCTTCCCTGAGGACGTCATTCTCAACGAGCCCGTGGACAAATGGCCCCTGTGTGACTGCCTCGTCTCCTTCCACTCCAAAGGTGGAACACACACACACACACACACCAACTCTGTTCACTGATGAAATAACTGTATTCAACTTAATTACCCCACCCATTATTCTATAGTCCAAAAAGTGATTACACATATTTAAACACAGTCACATGCACACTACATCATACACACACACAGACAGCCCGTTCTCGTACCACGCTGTGTCAGCATTACTCGTCTTCAACCCATCTTGAGTAATTCTGTCTGACACCACAAACAGCCTGTTTTGACTAATGTGACTAAATTTGCTACCATTGATTTTAGCAAAGTGTTGGAGAAACCCAGTTGAACAATGTTTGCCCACTCATTTCAATTTCTTTCACTTGTCTGTCTTCATTAATGTGTCCCATTCTTGCCCCTGGCGAAGTTTACACATACTGTGTAGCCTGCGTATAGGATTTGCTAACAGTTGGTGTTGCATTTGAATTTGTAGGATTTCCGCTGGACAAGGCAGTGAGCTACGCCAATCTCCGAAACCCACTGCTCATCAATGACCTGAACACACAGTACTACATACAGGACAGGTACAACCAAAACTAGAGATGCATACTGTAGGGTTGTCATGACGACAACAGTATCACAATACTCTGATTTAGAAGTATCATGGCAAGCTAATAAAACAAGAAGCAGACTTCATTTCTTGAGGAAAACAGTCCTGATGTTGGGAAACAAACGGCCTTATTCTGTTACCCAGAGTCACGTGTTTATTATCCAAGTAATAAGACACAATATTTACCATATTTGCCATGTATCGGGACAACCCTAGCGTTCTATATAGAGGGGTGTAGCTATCACAGAGCATCATGGTTAATACTGTGCTGTTCTGGAGGTCTTATGTGGAATAATGATGTTATATTATGGTGATTACTGGTGGTGATGTGTGACCAGCATTGTTTGGACTGGTGTCACGTGGTGATGTGTGCTGCCTTCGATATATAGCGTTCATGTTAAGTGAGATGGCTGACTCTCTCACTTGAATGCTGAATGTTATGTTTTGTCTGTTTTGTAGGAGGGAGGTATATCGTATCCTGCAGCAGGAAGGCATCGATCTGCCACGCTACGCTGTGCTGAACCGCGACCCAGATAAACCAGACGGTCAGTGTGTGTTCCCCATAGGTCAAGCGTTGACTGTCCCATCAGGAATGGTCAATATTCTGTCCCTGTCGCCTCTACTGGTGCTATAGCTTTCTTGTCACTCTTAACTTTGTACTGTTTTCACAATACTGAGCCAAGCTGTACTGTACTGTGTTGGGCTGGCCTGGTTATCCATCCACCACAGTTGCTGGAACTCTGCTGGAAAGGACAATGTGAAAATAAAATAACTGAGCCAGTACAGTTCTTGTTCTCGGCCCTGTAGTGTAAATCAGTCATTAGGGTTCGAAGATAACTGGGCGTGTTCAGCAGGGCACTATGTTTTAGAACGTTTTGATAGAAATACATACACTTCCGTTCAAAAGTTTGGGGTCACTTAGAAATGTCCTTGTTTTTTTGAAAGGAAAGCAATTTTTTTGTCCATTTAAAATAACATAAAATTGATCAGAAATACAGTGTAGACATTGTTAATGTTGTAAATGACTATTGTAGCTGGAAATGTTATTTACATGTTTAAAAAATAAATAAATGGAATATCTACATAGGCGTACAGAGGCCCATTATCAGCAACCATCACTCCTGTGTTCCAATGCCACGTTGTTAGCTAATCCAAGTTTAGTATTTGAAAAGGCTAATTGATCATTAGAAAACCCTTTTGCAATTGTTAGCACAGCTGAAAACTGTTGTGCTGTTTAAAGAAGCAATAGAACTGGCCTTCTTTAGACTAGTTGAGTATTTAGAGCATCTTTCTTTCTTCTGAAACTCGTCAGTCTCTTTTTGTTCTGAGAAATTAAGGCTATTCCATGCGAGAAATTGCCAAGAAACTGAAGATCTCGTACAACGCTGTGTACTACTCCCTTCACAGAACACCGCAAACGGGCTATAACCAGAATAGAAAGAGGATTGGGAGGCCCCGGTGCACAACTTAGCAAGAGGACAAGTACATTAGTGTCTAGTTTGAGAAACAGACACCTCACAAGTCCTCAACTGGCAGCTTCATTAATTAGTACCTGCAAAACACCAGTCTCAATGGCAACAGTGAAGAGGCGACTCTGGGATGCTGGCCTTCTAGGCAGCGTTGCAAAGAAAAAGCCATGTCTCAGACTGGCCAATAAAAATAAAAGATTAAGACGGGCAAAATAACAAATCAAAATCAAATGTATTTATATAACCCTTCGTACATCAGCTGATATCTCAAAGTGCTGTACAGAAACCCAGCCTAAAACCCCAAACAGCAAGCAATGCAGGTGTTGAAGCACGTTGGCTAGAAAAAACTCCCTAGAAAGGCCAAAACCTAGGAAGAAACCTAGAGAGGAACCAGGCAATGAGGGGTGGCCAGTCCTCTTCTGGCTGTGCCGGGTGGAGATTATAACAGAACATGGCCAAAATGTTAATTTTTTTATTTTTATTTTACCTTTATTTAACTAGGCAAGTCAGTTAAGAACAAATTCTTATTTTCAATGACGGCCTAGGAACAGTGGGTTAACTGCCTGTTCAGGCAGTTACTAGTCCAGCGCTCTAACCACTAGCTTGTCAGCTCGGCTACCAGCATGGTCCCACTAGGCTACCAGCATGGTCAAATAATAGGTCTGGGACAGGTAGCACGTCCGGTGAACAGGTCAGGATTCCATAGCCACAGGCAGAACAGTTGAAACTGGAGCAGCAGCACTGCCAGGTGGACTGGGGACAGCAAGGAGTCATCATGCCAGGTATTCCTGAGGCATGGTCCTAGGGCTCAGGTCCTCCGAGAGAGAGAGAAAGAGAGAATTAGAGAGAGCATACTTAAATTCATACAGGATACCGGATAAGACAGGAGAAGTACTCCAGATATAACAAACTGACCCTTGGCCCCGACACAATCTACTGCAGCATAAATACTGGAGGCTGAGACGGGAGGGGTCAGGAGACACTGTGGCCCCATCCGATGATACCCCCGAACAGACACTGGACAGAGGAACTCTGCCTAGAATGCCAGCATCCCCCCCCCCACACACACACACCTCCCAATTCATCGAGCCATGGACTCTACAAGGTGTCTAAAGCGTTCCACAGGAATGCTGGCCCGTTGTCTCACAGTTCAGATGCTCCCTTACTTACCCCTGTGCGTCTTAGGCAGGATGTATTTCTCACTACTTACGTAGTGTTGTATTCTCCCCAGGAACTTATACAGTATATCATATAGAACAAACATCACATCTCTGACATGTGGAATAAGGAATCATGTAAGCTCCATTTCTGACACATTTTTTTCAACGTTCCCCAAATGACTGATTGGTTGAAATAAGTTGATAATAAGAAGATTATGGGAGCTGTAATGTTAGATTTCAGTGCAGCCTTTTGATATTATTGACCCTAACCTGTTGAAAAAAATATGTGTTATGGCTTTCAACCTTAGATTGCCATATTGTGGATTCAGAGCTATCTAATAGAACTCAAAGGGTTTGACACTTCCATTAAAGAAAACATGTAAAGTGTGGTGTACCGCAGGGCAGCTCTCTAGGCCCTTTACTCTTTTCTAATTTTTCCAATGACCTGCCACTGGCATTAAACAAAGCATGTGTGTCCATGTATGCTAATGATTCAACCATATACACCTCAGCAACCACAGCTAATGAAGTCACTGAAACCCTTAGCAAAGAGTTGCAGTCTGTTTTGGAATGGGTGGCCAGTAATAAACTGGTCCTGGACATCTCTACAACTTAGAGCATTGTATTTGGTACAACTCATTCCCTAAGTTCTAGATCTCAACTGAATCTGGTAATGAATGGTGTGGTTGTTGAGGAGACTAAATTACTTGGCGCTACCTTATATTGTAAACTGTTATAGTCAAAACCTGTAGATTCAATGGTTGTAAAGATGGTGAGAGGTTTGTCTGTAATAAAGAGATGCTCTACTTTTTTGACACCACACTCTAAAAAGACAGTTCTGCAGGCTCTAGTTTAGTCTAGTCTTGATTATTGTCCAGTGCTGCAAGGAAAGACCTAGTTAAGCTGCAGCTGGCCCAGAACAGAGCGGCACGTCTTGCTCTTCATTGTAACCAGAGGGCTGATATAAATATTATGCATGCCAGTCTCTCTTGGCTAAGAATTAAGGGTAGACTGACTGCATTACTTATTTTTATGTGAAACAATGTGTTGAAAATTCCAAATTGTTTGCATAGTCGACTTACACACACACACTTTACCCACCAGACATGCCACCAGGGGTCTTTTCACAGTCCCTTAAATCGAGAAAAAATTAAGTGTATAGCATTATGGAGAGCCATTATTGCATGGAACTCTGTTCCATCTCATATTGCTCAAATAAACAGCAAACCTGTTTTTTAAAAAACGATTAAAGGAACGCCTTTCCCCTATTTGACGTAAATAGTTTGTGTGTGTGCATTGATATGTAGGAAATATGTGGACTATATGTGCCTTTTTTAAACGAAAGAGCAAGATTCATTTTGAAAACGGCATCCGGTCATCATGTCACCAGAAAAAGACCCTCAATATTTATTGGAAAGGAGCATCAAGCGCATCACTGCACTTTCACCACCCTGTGAAATTCATCAACTTATTTCATCTGTAGCCTAATACACTGCAGGCTTTCCCATGTCGTAGTGGGAGGACCACACAGCATATCATTGTGACTTCAAATGATGGGTATTATATGTTTGCGCATAAAGGTTTTTCCTCCGCAATTTTTTTACAGACATACAAATATCTCACTTTGTCTAGCGAATCTTGTTTTGTCGACATTTGAAAAATGAACCAACAAATTAACAGTTTTCTTCAGGCCTGTTGTGACTTTTTATTTATCTGATGTACTTTACTCGCATAAAAAGGTTGGATGGAAACCTGGTTATAGTCAGAGAAAGAATAAAACCACTTTCCAGTGAGGTCTCGGTTTTTCTCTCTTAAACACCAGACAGACTTCTCCAGCCTTAGAACAACACTGCCTTGGGAGGATGTCGGACAATGTCCCAAATGGCACCCTATTCCCTTCATCCCTATGGGCCCTGGTCAAATGTAGTGCACTATATAGGGAATAGGGTGCCATTTGGGACACTGACTTGATTTACTTTGGTTCCTGTGTTAAATATTGCAGTTATGAGTGTCTTAGGTTGAGCATTCTGTGATTATATCTGTGTGTGGGGACGTGACTTGGAGGCCATTCATTTTCCCTTTTAATGCTCTGATTGAACACAGTCCCGCAAGGTAGAGTTCACTAGATGGGTTAGGTCTTCTTCATCCCTGATGGGTGTAATGGCGGTAGAATAGCGACCTCAATTTACAGTTTAGAAGTCACGCCAGTAGATGTAACAACGAGCTTGACCTTCATGACTAATGTTTGAACTTAGTCTATCAAGGTTCTGGTCTAATGCTTCTAAAATGTTACAACCCTTTCTCAGTAAAGGTAGTGAGTTAGTTAGTGTTATCATGATACTTGATTTTCAATGTCAAAAAAAGAACATGAAGCAGACTCCACTCAATGGTCCTTTTAAGAACCTGCTTTATGTCAAATACTGTGAGCTGTAGCTTGAAGAGTAAACATGTGACCAGCTGTTAGTTTCTAACATTAGGACTCTGATTTCCTCAGGGAATTCAGTCTGCTCAATGTTTTGTTTGCTTGCCATGATACTTTGAGAATTCTGATAAAACAACACTATTCAGTGTATGAGGGCATGGTTGTACGGACTGTCAATAGTATACTAAGACATGTAATTGTCTGTTTTTGAAACGGGGACTATAATGTACAGGTTCAACTGGTTGAATCCTACTATTTACAGTTGAAAGGGCTGACCATCGTCTGAATATGACGATGAACTGACAATATGCACCTGGTTCGTATTCACTACAAACTGAATGGAAGAAGTGGACCGAAACTAGGAGGGGCTACCTGAACTTTTCAAACACATTTTCTTTGTATAATGTTTTCTGTTGCAAAACATTTAGCTGCGGTGTGCAATAATGAAAACAACTTTGTATTGGTGTGTCTTCCCCAGAGTGTAACCTGGTCGAGGGAGAAGACCATGTAGAGGTGAATGGGGAGGTGTTCCCTAAACCCTTTGTGGAGAAACCCGTCTGTGCTGAAGACCACAACGTCTACATCTACTACCCCACCTCAGCGGGAGGGGGAAGCCAGCGCCTCTTCAGAAAGGTCACATTCTGATCCCTAAGCCGTTAAACCCTTAAAAAAATGACCCCAATACGTTCCTCTGTCTAACCCACATGGGAAAGCCCCTGGGGTAGCTTTTTGACCAGGCTTCTTTCTCCCTCACACTTCCTCTCCTCCCTCAGCCCCAACTGAAGAGTTCCTCATAGCCATAATAGCACTTATTCTAAAGCACATTAAGGGTACTTAAATAGGCACTCACTCTGGCTGGGCTCATCAACAAGGCAGGAACACGATGACATTAGAGCTGTGTCGACACTAGACATGCAACCTCTGCTATCAGATTACGAAGATCGCATTGAAAAGACAGGTGGTCGTGTGGTCAGATTGCGTTCAGATCTGGCTGACCACTTCAGGAGTTGGTCAGGGATGTATTGTGGGTGGATTTCTCCTCAGTCTGGACGCAATCAGGCTACCGAAAGCGCATACAGTGGGCAACGTCATCAGCAGTCTGCCCACAGGTCTCCAGAAATGGTGTGTTTTTGGAGCGAGAGGCACCTTTTTTCATTAAACGTTGGAGGAAATGCATTCTTAGCATGTGAGGAACGTGTTTGCTGGCTTCAAATGCTAGCCAGCTAGCTTATTTAGAAAACATATTTTTGGTTTGGCTAGAGTTATGCTAACCTCTTTGCAATCCCTTTAACGTTGCTTTCTGGCTAGTTAGAGGTTAGCTACAGTAGTTGGCTACTGCCATCCAGTTGTTGTTGTTATCAGATTTAGCCAGTTCCACCGTTTGCAGAATGAATACATGCTTTTGAATATTACGTGGGAAAAGGGAATCCAGACACAATGTGGACACGGTAGACACATTTAAATGGAGGTCTAGAATTCCATGGTCAGAACTCTAATCAGAATACAAAAGCTGCATGTGTAACAGTATAAGTTTAGACCGTCCCCTCGCCCATACCCGGGCGCGAACCAGGGACCCTCTGCACACATCAACAACAGTCACCCACGAAGCATCGTTACCCATCGCTCCACAAAAGCCGCGGCCCTTGCAGAGCAAGGGGAACAACTACTTCAAGGTCTCAGAGCAAGTGACGTCACCGATTGAAACGCTATTTAGCGCACACTGCTAACTAAGCTAGCCGTTTCACATCCGTTACACATGAACTGTCAAGTGTAGACACGGCCTAGGTTTTATCTAGTCTGCGTCCCAAATGGCACCCTATTCCCAATATAGTGCGACACTTATGACCAGAGCTCTATGGGCCCCTGTAGTGCACTACATAGGGAAGCAGGGTGCCATTTGTTATGCAGACCTCCTATTCTGACAGTGGGAGGAGAACAACCATCACTTTACTACAACAGTATTTTCAAACGAAGAAACGGAACCTGTTATTTTCTGATCTGACGGATGGTCCGGATTCAGTTATCACTTGTTATGCTACTGCCAGTAGGGTATAACACACACCGTGCATTCGGAAAGTATTCAGACCCCTTGACTTTTACCACATTTTGTTATCTTGCAACCATATTCTAAAATGGATTAAATACTTCCCCCCCCCCCCATCAATCTACACACTGCCCCATAATGACATAGTAAAAACAGGTTTTTAGACATTTTTGCAAATGTATAAAAAAATGTGCTTTATTTACAAGTATGCAGACCCTTTGCTATAAGACTCGAAATTGAGCTCTGGTGCATCCTGTTTCCGTTGATCATCCATGAGATGTCTCTACAACTTGATTGGAGTCCACCTGTCGTAAATTCCATTTATTGGACATGATTTGGAAAGGCACACGCCTGTCTATACAAGGTCCTACAGTTGACAGTACATGTCAGAGCAAAAGCTTAGCCATTAGGTTGAAGGAATTGTTCGTAGAGCTCTGAGGTAGGATTGTTTCAAGGCACAGATCTGGGGAAGGGTACCAAAATATTTCTGGATGAAGTTTGGAACCAAGACTCTTCCTAGACCTGGCTGCCTGGCCAAACTTAGCAATCGGGGGAGAACGGTCTTGGTCAGGGAGGTGACCAAGAACCCGATGGTCACTCTGACAGAGCTCCAGAGTTCCTCTGTGTAGATGGGAGAACCTTCCAGAAGGACAACCATTTCTGCAGCACTCCACCGATAAGGCCTTTATGGTAGAGTGGCCAGATGGAAGCTACTCCTCAGTAAAAGGCACATGACAGCCCGCTTGGAGTTTGCCAAAAGGCACCTAAATGACTCTGACCATGAGAAACCAGATTGAACTCTTTGGCCTGAGTGCCAAGCATCACGTCTGTAGGAAACCTGGCACCATCCCTACGGTAAAGTATGGTGGTAGCAGCATCATGCTGTGGGGATGTTTTTCAGTGGCAAGGATTGGGAGTCTAGTCAGGATCGAGGGAAAGATAAACGGAGCAAAGTACAGAGATCCTTGATGAAAACCTACTCCAGAGTGCTTAGGACCTCAGACTGGGGCGACGGTTCACCTTCCAACAGGACAAAGACCCTAAGCACACAGCCTGGAGAGACCTGAAAATAGCTGTGTAGCAATGCTCCCCATCCAACCTGACAGAGCTTGAGAGGATCTGCAGAGAATAATGGGAGAAACTCTCCAAATACTGGTGTGCCACGCTTGTAGCATCATACCCAATAAGCCTCGAGGCTGTAATCGCTGCCAAAGGAACTTCAACAAAGTTAGGGGTCTGAATACTTATGCAATTGTGATATTTCATTTTTTTATTATTAAACTTTTTTCTTTGTCATTATGGGGTATTGTGTGTAGATTGAGGGGAGTTAAAAAAAATCTATTTTAGAATGAAGCCGTTACCTAAGAAAACGTGGAAAAAGTCAAGGGGTCTGAATACTTTCCGAATGCACTGTAGATGATAGAACTAAAGGTCATGTAAAGATGGTTTAGTTTTTTGTGTCTTTAGTCATAACATTCTTTAAGGGGTACTTCAAGATTTTGGCAATGAAGCCCTTTTTCAGATGAACTTGTGGATGAAAAAAACATTCTCTGCATGCATTTTGAAGGAACTTGCTAACATTACCAATATAGTTTTAGCGCAATGACTGGAAGTCTATGGTAACTGATAGCATGCTAGGTTATACCATAGACTTTTAGTCATTGTGCTAATGCTAGTCTCTTGAATTTCTTTCATACTTGATGTAGAGACTTTTAAAAATGGTATCCATGAGTTCATCTGACTCTGGGGAATTAGATAAAGGGTTTCATTACCAAAGTATCCCGTCCCTCACAGTTGTTTTAAATACTGCCTGAACTGTGATACTTCCAGTCAACTATTATGTTTTCTATATCTAGCTATATTCTATTGGTCTGTTTCCCAGACACAGATTAAGCCTTGTCCTGAACTAAAGAGCAAGCACTTTTTAATCCAAGGATGTATTCACTAGGAATGAAACGGAACCAAGCCGACTGGAATGGAACGAAACTGGGATGGACCAACCTTTAGTTTCAAAACATCGTCCGACACTTTGCTACGGTGTGCAACTAATGAATTCACCCCAGGACTAGGTTTCGTCTGGAAAAACGTCCCGATAGAATATAGCTATCGTGATTGGCTCTATATGTTCCATATTCTATTTGTATGGGTTTAACTGTACACACCAGTTGCTTGATTATGACAACTGCCAGGCTTACCTCCTGCTCTATTAACAGGCTCTGAGGTGAAACGTCATCTAGGTACAGATCTTGGATCAACTCCCCAATCATAACCTTAACCATTAGTGGGGAAAATGCTAAACTGACCCAAGATCAGCGTCTTCCCCTTACAATAGTAATACATAGTCCTCCAAATATACAACAGCACATTGAAATTATATTTGACTCAGTCTGTTTTATTCACTGTGATCTCACCTAACATTCTCAGAGGGCTTTTGGGACTTTCATAAAACGGACCAATGTTTTTTTGTCAGGATTTATAACCATTCGATCCCAATAGCTGATTTTATCACACACATTATTAGCATCCCAGTCGACTGTAGTAAGCTGCTCTGTGTTCTTCCTCTGAAATGGAATAGATCATAAGTGATGTGCAACACTGTCTACTGATGAATGAACCCTAGTCTCTTTCTTTGACTCTGGTTACAGTTGAGTATTATGGCGGACGTTCATTCAGTCCTAATGTTATCCTATCGTGTGAAGAGCAGCGTTTCCCAAGTGTTTAGTCCACTGGGCGCCTGTTGGTGGGTGGTTTTATTCTGAGTTGTAGAATAATTGGTCTGTTTAGTTGGTGGTTCACACCAACAGCTTTCAGTTGATCACAGAGCTAAAGGAGTTTGGGAACCACTGCTGTAGACAGTACGTAGTTCTCCCAGTTCTGACGCTGTTGCCTCTGTCCTGTAGATCGGGAGCCGGAGCAGTGTGTACTCACCAGAGAGCAACGTGAGGAAGACTGGCTCCTACATCTACGAAGAGTTCATGCCAACGGACGGGACGGACGTTAAGGTGTGTGTTATGCGATTGTCAGTCTGTATTTCTGTGTGTCTGTCTGTATCTATGCATGTTTGTTTATTTGTCTTATGCGAGTGCACTGTGTGTGTGTGTGTGTGTGTACTAAATCTCCATGTGTATGTGTCCTCAGGTGTATACGGTGGGGCCTGACTATGCCCACGCTGAGGCCAGGAAGTCTCCTGCCCTGGACGGGAAGGTGGAGAGAGACAGCGAGGGGAAGGAGATCCGCTACCCCGTCATGCTCACCGCCATGGAGAAACTAGTGGCCCGCAAGGTCTGCCTGGCATTCAAGGTCAGTTATGTCTCAGTTGGTTGTGGGTTCGATTCCCATGTGGTGCTGAATAGATTGCCACATTATACTGAATAGCCGATAGGTGTGAACTATTTACTGCTCTGGATAAAATCTACATCAAGTGCCTCTGGGTAGGGGCTATCGGTCGACGTGCAATTGGTCATTGATTTGCCCCTCTTCTATTTAATGAGCTGGTACACAGTTCAGACCTGGATTCAAATGCTATTTTAGATACCCTATCTGTGCTTGCCTGTTGCAATGGAACCAATAGAAAAGTGCAAACCCCACCCACCTAGCACCCCAGGCAGGCTAAAGAAAGGACTTAAAAAAAAGAACCCAGGTCTGACGTACTGTAGCTCCAGGCAGCCTGTTGAGTGCACTCTCAACTTGATCGATCACTTTGATAAGGGAAGTGACAAGAGAAAACAGAACAGAGGCTGAGGTCATATAAAGGAGAATCAACAAATACAGACCCTCAATAAGTACATTTTCCCCCTATTACCCTGATTTATATTCTTGATAATGCCACCCCCAATTACACTACATGTCATTACTATCTGACTGTCTTTTCCCCCTGCAGCAAACAGTGTGTGGCTTTGACCTTCTCCGAGCCAACGGTCACTCCTACGTCTGTGACGTCAACGGCTTCAGCTTCGTCAAGAACTCCATGAAGTACTACGACGACTGTGCCAAGATCCTGGGGTACGATGTGCCAGAGGGCTATTTCGGTCATATTGTGTTTTCATAGGGTTACATTATGCCAGGGCTATGCCGGTTCTGACTCCTGGTCCAACAGGGGCATAGTGTTCTGAGTCCTGGTCCAACAGGGGCATAGTGTTCTGAGTCCTGGTCCAACAGGGGCATAGTGTTCTGACTCCTGGTCCAACAGGGGCATAGTGTTCTGACTCCTGGTCCAACAGGGGCATAGTGGTTTGAGTCCTTGTCCAACAGGGGCATAGTGGTTTGAGTCCTTGTCCAACAGGGGCATAGTGGTCTGACTCTTGGTCCAACAGGGGCAGACTTCAGATCCACCCCTGCTGTAGCACAACTGATTAGACTAATTGTGGTCTTTGTTGAAGACTGGTTATTTGAGTTTAGTGTTGGTGCTAGTTTGTAAATTAACCTGGCACCCTCCAGGATCAAGGTTGCCCCACCCCCTTCTGTAAGCCAATAACAACTAGTCCAGATCAGCACAAACTGATTAAAGGTAGCCTAGGGTGTTTGGGACAGCTGATCCTGAATCATTTCAAGTTTTTTTTTGTTGTGATTTTTAGCAGACGCTCTTGTCCAGAGCGACATGTAGTTAGTGAATTCATCTTGAGATAGCTAGGTAGAACAACCACATTTCAGTCATAGTAAGAACATGTTTCCTCAATAAAGTAGCTATCAGCAATGTCAGTGGGGAAACAAATGGTACTACAGATGACTTGCTATTATTATCTCACTAGTTACATAGAAGTTAATAATCCGTCAGAAGATCCAGATGTTGGTAAATGTTGACTGTATGTTAACCATAATGTATTTCTATGATGTGAACTGTGTTTCCTTGTCTTCTGCAGTAATATAGTGATGAGGGAGCTAGCTCCTCAGTTCCACATCCCCTGGTCCATCCCCACTGAGGCTGAGGACATCCCCATCGTCCCAACCACATCTGGCACCATGTGAGTCTTACACACACAGACTAGTATGTAAGTGCATATGATCGGTAAAACGTTGCCAAGACAAACTTGTAGGCGCAAAAACTTTGAGGTAGACAAATGTACAGTTTTACTGTAGCCGCAACATCAAAACCACTGCTGTCTCAAAGACATCTGGCTTCACTGTGAAGTTTCTGCTTATTTAGACATGCCAGTGATGGGGTAAAAGTCATTACCCCGACTTACCATCATTGTTCACTCATATTCATTTTTACTGTCACATTCCTTCCAATCAGGATGGAGTTACGCTGTGTCATCGCAATAATCCGCCACGGAGACCG
Organism: Oncorhynchus mykiss; assembly: GCF_057628025.1. Taxonomy (NCBI): domain Eukaryota; kingdom Metazoa; phylum Chordata; class Actinopteri; order Salmoniformes; family Salmonidae; genus Oncorhynchus; species Oncorhynchus mykiss. Next base: position 33,039,311 of record NC_143047.1, read on the forward strand.
AACTCCTAAGCAAAAGATGAAGATGGAAGTGCGGAATCCCATGTGAGTTCTTTGGTAACCCTGTATGTAAAGTCTAGGTGTAATGCCTTAGATGTCATGATCGTCAAGGACCCCTTAATTGTGTTTAACATTTTTAATTGAATCTTTATTTAACTCTTTTAAATCTTTAAACCGTGTCATTAATCCTGACAAATTACCAGTCATTAAGTTTCATGACATCCACTGTTCCATGACGACTCGGCAGGTAGCCTATTGGCCATTAACCGAAACATATAAATAAATAATTTGTTTTTGACATTTACAGTGCCTTGCGAAAGTATTCGGCCCCCTTCAACTTTGCGACCTTTTGCCACATTTCAGGCTTAAAACATAAAGATATAAAACTGTATTTTTTTGTGAAGAATCAACAAGTGGGAGACAATCATGAAGTGGAACGACATTTATTGGATATTTCAAACTTTTTTAACAAATCAAAAACTGAAAAATTGGGCGTGCAAGATTATTCAGCCCCCTTAAGTTAATACTTTGTAGCGCCACCTTTTGCTGCGATTACAGCTGTAAGTCGCTTGGGGTATGTCTATCAGTTTTGCACATCGAGAGACTGACATTTTTTCCCATTCCTCCTTGCAAAACAGCTCGAGTTCTGAGGTTGGATGGAGAGCATTTGTGAACAGCAGTTTTCAGTTCTTTCCACAGATTCTCGATTGGATTCAGGTCTGGACTTTGACTTGGCCATTCTAACACCTGGATATGTTTATTTTTGAACCATTCCATTGTAGATTTTGCTTTATGTTTTGGATCATTGTCTTGTTGGAAGACAAATCTCCGTCCCAGTCTCAGGTCTTTTGCAGACTCCATCAGGTTTTCTTCCAGAATGGTCCTGTATTTGGCTCCATCCATCTTCCCATCAATTTTAACCATCTTCCCTGTCCCTGCAGAAGAAAAGCAGGCCCAAACCATGATGCTGCCACCACCATGTTTGACAGTGGGGATGGTGTGATGAGCTGTGTTGCTTTTATGCCAAACATAACGTTTTGCATTGTTGCCAAAAAGTTCAATTTTGGTTTCATCTGACCAGAGCACCTTCTTCCATATGTTTGGTGTGTCTCCCAGGTGGCTTGTGGCAAACTTTAAACGACACTTTTTATGGATATCTTTAAGAAATGGCTTTCTTCTTGCCACTCTTCCATAAAGGCCAGATTTGTGCAATATACGACTGATTGTTGTCCTATGGACAGAGTCTCCCACCTCAGCTGTAGATCTCTGCAGTTCAGCCAGAGTGAACATGGGCCTCTTGGCTGCATCTCTGATCAGTCTTCTCCTTGTATGAGCTGAAAGTTTAGAGGGACGGCCAGGTCTTGGTAGATTTGCAGTGGTCTGGTACTCCTTCCATTTCAATATTATCGCTTGCACAGTGCTCCTTGGGATGTTTAAAGCTTGGGATATCTTTTTGTATCCAAATCCGGCTTTAAACTTCTTCACAACAGTATCTCGGACCTGCCTGGTGTGTTCCTTGTTCTTCATGATGCTCTCTGCGCTTTTAACGGACCTCTGAGACTATCACAGTGCAGGTGCATTTATACGGAGACTTGATTACACACAGGTGGATTGTATTTATCATCATTAGTCATTTAAGTCAACATTGGATCATTCAGAGATCCTCACTGAGCTTCTGGAGAGAGTTTGCTGCACTGAAAGTAAAGGGGCTGAATAATTTTGCACGCCCAATTTTTCAGTTTTTGATTTGTTAAAAAAGTTTGAAATATCCAATAAATGTCGTTCCACTTCATGATTGTGTCCCACTTGTTGTTGATTCTTCTAAAAAAAAATAGTTTCATATCTTTATGTTTGAAGCCTGAAATGTGGCAAAAGGTCGCAAAGTTCAAGGGGGCCGAATACTTTCGCAAGGCACTATATATATATATATTGGTATAAAATACAATGTCTTTCTCTCTTCAATAGGTTTTTTGAATTGTTTGACAAATACGGGGGTTACAAGACAGGGAAATTGAAGCTGAAGAAGCCAAAACAACTGCAGGTAACTAAATAGAATGAGCGACCAACAAAGCCACACGAGAAGAGGGCATTATAGTTTCAACGTTTCAGTACAAAGGCCTTTCTGGTCTTGAGAGGCTTTTGTACTGGAAGGTTGATATTATACAAACTATATCCTCTTTCCTTGTTTCTTCTATTGTATGTAGCCCTTTAGGGGATATACTTCACTGTTTATCTTTATTTTACTCACTTTAGCCAAGTAATAAATCAATTCCTGTCACATGTTTGTGTGAATCTCATTTTACATGGCTGACTTTACGTAACTTTTTAACTGTACTTGTCCATGTGTTTGTGTTAACCACGAGACTGTGGAAATAATTTCCTCCTTGGAGGAGGACAATACGCATGGAAAGTGGATTAGTGTACGTCACATTTTGGTCAAATGTAAACACAACTGTGGCCACTTCGTCATTTTTGGAAACGTGTTACGGTAGCTAGCGCATGAGTGTAACGTGTTACGGTAGCTAGCGCATGAGTGTAGGAGGGATTGTTAACTAACTGTAAATAATACATCTGGCTAGCTTACTTACAGATGCGGTCAAATATATTGGCACTCTTGCATGATTCACTTTCTTCTAAAATCTGTTAATTGTTGTTTTGTTTACATGTGTGTGTTTGATTAACAACTGCATAGGATCAAGAAGAAGAAAACAATTGTAAATTGCGATTTTTGTCTTCATTTGACTACATCTGTACTTAGTAAGATATAACTAACTTGGCTAAATGTGGGTTGAAAGAATTCACTCACTTAGTTAGCCATCGCACCGCTCTTTGATCGCAAATGTATCAATTCCTGTGTTTAGATGGTCGAAGCTGTATGTAGGAATCCCATTTTGTTTGTGTAAACCACAAGACTGTTCAAATAATTTCCTCAAAGTAATACATTCTATTCCATCTCTCTGATGGCTTTGTCATTTTGTCCATTTCCTTTGTGTGGTTAGGAGGTACTGGACATAGCTCGGCAACTGTTGCTAGAACTGGGTGATGGAAGAGAAGACTGCGAGATCGAAGAGAAGAAATCCAAGCTGGAGCAGCTGAAGACCGTTCTGGAGATGTGAGTGACATGTCTAACTAGGCCAACGTGTTATTAGGCACACAATCTCACCTGGGGCTTCTTGACTTTCTGGGCCATCGTAGTTCTATCGAAATGTCATCAAAACTAGATTGCGGAAAAATATGAACTGGACAACGCACATAATGTCCAGTTTTGTCTGTGCAATCACAAAGCTGTAACGTAGTGTATGGAACCTGTAGGTTAGTCCAATCAGATGTAATTCTTAGACATTTGAAAGATTGAGGAAGAGTGAATCAGTTCTCTTTGAACTGGTAACTAGTTTATGATGATGACAAATGATCTACAAGCAGCCAGAACAAAGTTGAGGCTGTTAAAAAAAAATGTCAGTGACTAACTGGTTCTGCATTCAACAACACTATCATTGCGTAGTCCCTGATTTCCAGGCATGTTTTGGCTAGCTAGACAATGGCAAGTTGGCTGAAGCAGACAGACTGACACCCAGGCTATTCAATGCATGATTGACTGAACATGGATGACAGTCATAACACATGGTTCTCCCTTTTTTTCTATTCCTGTCTTTTCCAGGTATGGCCACTTTTCTGGGATCAACAGAAAAGTGCAGATCACCTACCTGCCCCACGGGCAGCCCAAAACATCCAGCGAGGAGGAAGGTAGGAAGCAGAAAACGGGGAAACGGAGGAAGCATTACACCTCTACTGCTTAGATCATAAGGGGGCAGCTTTCCCCCAGCACCATGTACTATATGTCTGAGTTGCATTTGTGGAAAAAGTGTTCCATCGTAAAACGTCCCTTACGCGCCAAGCCTCCAGCAAGCATCAGTGTCTTATGGTAGCCAGATATCACTTGACATTCCAGCATAAACACTGGTCTCTAGTAAGAGCTGGGTATCAGTTTCTCCTCACATGAACACATCAAATTGCGACTCTGCTCCAGTTCATAGTCATTGTTTCTCTATCTAGCGCTAGACGTTTGAGCCCTGCATGACAAAAACACTGTCGGTATTGCCAATTAGTGAGTTTTATCACAGAGTGGTAGGTAGGTTATCTGTAGTTACTTTTGCGTAATCTTCATTTTTTTCATTTTGTAACAAATGCTTTGTGTGCTAATTGTAACAAAAGTGTTGTCAATTTTAAACTGTGCTATCAGTGATAGGAACTGTATTAAATGCCTGAGTACAATACGTACTGGTCTCCAACCAAACTCAACTTCACACACAGTTAAAGCCAGCCTGGGCATTCAATTGAGGTTTTACGATACGTAGGATTGAATTGATTGCTAGTTAAGCTGATGTGTTGTTCCACAGACACACGTAAGGAGTGCCCTTCTCTGCTGCTGGTGTTGAAGTGGGGAGGGGAGCTGACCCCAGCAGGCAGGGTACAGGCTGAAGAGCTGGGCAGGGCCTTCCGCTGCATGTACCCCGGAGGACAAGGTGAGAGACACACACACACCAAAACACTGTTGCCAACTATGTTCTCTGAAAAAAAACATTTGATCATTGTCTGTCGTTCTAGGAGACTATGCTGGGTTCCCTGGCTGCGGGTTGCTACGGTTACACAGCACGTACCGACACGACCTCAAGATCTATGCGTCTGACGAGGGCCGAGTGCAGATGACTGCCGCAGCTTTCGCCAAGGTAACCACTTAAGCGTCACAGAGGTTAGAGGTCAAAGCTCTTTGTGTGTAAATGTGTTTACCTGAGTGTTTGCCTGGCAGGGTCTGCTGGCGTTAGAGGGAGAGTTGACGCCCATCCTTGTGCAGATGGTGAAGAGTGCCAACATGAACGGCCTGCTGGACAACGACAGTGACTCGCTTAGCGGCTGCCAGCACCGCGTCAAGGCCCGTCTCCACGAGATCATGCAGAAAGACCAGGAGTTCACAGAGGAGGACTACGATAGGGTAATTGATTTTATTGAATTCCTGCTCAGCCAATCACCAAGTGGAACTGACCTGGGTAGTGTTCATGGCACACCGTAGCAAAACTGCTTTTGTGCCTCAGGTATCAAACTCAGGTCGTCTGTGTGCCCTAGCCTAGGCATTAGCTTGGGGAGCTAACATGAGTGTTATCAGGCCTAGGCATTAACTTGGGGTGCTGACATGAGTCTTATCAGGAAAGCATGGGTAGATCACCATACTTACCTCCATTACAGACACAAGCTGTGAAAAAGAAAAAGGCATTGTTACAAAGTCTAAAGTAAATCTAGCCTCCGGAAGGGCTTATTCCTAATGAGGTTTGGAAACGGAACAAACTCCCTTTTCCACAAATCCTTTCTGAAGCTTTTTAATGCGTCTTACTGAATGGGAAGGGACAGAAGCTAGGCTAAATCAAGCTAGAGCTAGGCTAAATCAAGCTGGAGCTAGGCAAAATCAAGCTGGAGCTAGGCTAAATCATACATGAGTGAGATGATGTATAGAAACTAGTAATTGCTACAGGAGGGTGGAAATTGTTCTACAATGTTATTGCTCTGCTCTTTGGTCATTCTGGGCTTTGTAATTGGTTGTAATGAAAGCAAAGCAGATTTAGATGTTTTAAGCTGTTCATTATTGCATAATGTTCTTTAGCGAGTTGTGTGTGTGTGTGTCCATCCATCCAGCTGGCCCCTACAGGTGCATCCTCTGTGGTTAACTCTATGAGAATTGTGGAGAACCCTGTGATGACATGTGACCAGGTCTACACACTCATCCAGAGTCTCACCTCCCAGATACGCAAGAGACTAGAGGACCCCAAATCTGCAGGTACACCCTTATGTTAACATAGTATAGCACTGTGATGGTGTTATTTCAGCTCGGTACAATGTTGAACGCTAACCATACATTGGCAATCAATACAGCACAAGGCGAGGTGGATCTGCTGCTACTCTCTGTTATCATCTATGCATAGTCACTTTAATAACTCTACCTACATGTACATATTTCCTCGAGTAACCGGTGCCCCCGCACCTTGACTCTTTACCAGTACCCCCTGTATATAGTTTCACTATTGTTATTTTACTGCTGCTCTTTAATTACTTTTATTTCTTATTCGTTTTTTTTATTTTTTAACCGCGTTGTTGGTTTGGGTCTTGTAAGTAAGCATTTCACTGTAAGGTCTACCTACACCTGTTGTATTCAATGCATGTGACTAATACAATTTGATTTGATCTGTACCAATCCCAGACTACTGTGTTTCTCCTACCTGCCCTCTACTTCCTCTTCTCCTCCATCTCCTTTTCTTCCTCTCCTCCTGACCGTCAGACCTGCAGCTGTACCACAGTGAGACTCTGGAGCTGATGCTCCAACGCTGGTCCAAGCTGGAGCGGGACTTCCGGATGAAGAGCGGCCGCTACGACATCAGCAAGATCCCGGATATCTATGACTGCGTGAAGTACGACGTGCAGCACAACGCCACGCTGGGCCTGGAGGACACACTGGAGCTGTTCAGGCTGTCCCGAGCCCTCGCCGACATCATCATACCACAGGTGAGGGAGGGAGGAAAGGAGGGGTGGAGTGGATGGATGGATGGAATGGTGAGTGGAGAGAGGGGTGGGTGGATAGATGGAGTGGAGAGAGGTGGGTGGGAGGGTGCGTGCATGGATGTTTGGAAAGATGGATGGATGGATGGATACTCTGCAGCTGTTCAGATTGTCACACCCCCTCACTGATATTATCATACCACAAATGAGAGAGGGAGAGTTGGGTGGGTCAGTTCTAAGCGGTAGATGGATACTCTGCAGCTGTTCAGATTGGCACACGCCCTCACTGATATTATCATACCACAAATGAGAGAGGGAGAGTTGGGTGGGTCAGTTCTAAGCGGTAGGTGGATACTCTGCAGCTGTTCAGATTGTCACACGCCCTCACTGATATTATCATACCACAGATGAGAGAGGGAGAGTTGGGTGGGTCAGTTCTAAGCGGTAGATGGATACTCTGGAGCTGTTCAGATTGTCACACGCCCTCACTGATATTATCATACCACAGATGAGAGAGGGAGAGTTGGGTGGGTCAGTTGTAAGCGGTAGGTGGATACTCTGGAGCTGTTCAGATTGTCACACGCCCTCACTGATATTATCATACCACAGATGAGAGAGGGAGAGTTGGGTGGGTCAGTTGTAAGCGGTAGATGGATACTCTGGAGCTGTTCAGATTGTCACACGCCCTCGCTGATATTATCATACCACAGATGAGAGAGGGAGAGTTGGGTGGGTCAGTTGTAAACGGTAGATGGATACTCTGCAGCTGTTCAGATTGTCACACGCCCTCGCTGATATTATCATACCACAGATGAGAGAGGGAGAGTTGGGTGGGTCAGTTGTAAGCGGTAGGTGGATACTCTGGAGCTGTTCAGATTGGCACATGCCCTCGCTGATATTATCATACCACAGATGAGAGAGGGAGAGTTGGGTGGGTCAGTTGTAAGCGGTAGATGGATACTCTGGAACTCCACAGGCTGTCAGAGGCTCTGGCTGACATCCTCATACCTACTGTTGATGGATACCAGTCACTGTTTATATGCTCCCAGACTTTGTATATAGCAACGCTCTGACCACTGTGTGTCTTAGGCAGGGAGTAATTCTCACGACTTGTGTATTCTCCTCAGGAATACGGCATTAACAAAGTGGAGAAGCTGGACATAGCGTACGCCTACTGCCTACCTCTGGTCAAGAAGATCCAGCTGGACCTCCAGAGGACCCACGAGGATGAGTCAGTCAACAAACTCCATCCACTGTGAGTCTTGACTCGCAGGGCAGCAATAGTCAAGTTGCACCTAGACGCTGATTTAAGGTCAGTTGCGTTTCCTCTCTCTGAATGGTTAAGATTTGGAAAGGGTGAGCTGATCCTAGATCTGCATCTAAAGGCAACTGCAACATGAAGTTGTAGCTCAGTCAATTATGTCCCACATATGTCTTTGTTCACACGGCCCATGTTTGACGGCAACTTAAATAAAACATTGATGTTCTGTTTCTCTGGCGACTCAGGTACTCTCGAGGAGTGATGTCACCAGGTCGCCACGTGCGGACACGTCTGTACTTCACCAGCGAGAGTCACGTCCATTCTCTACTCAGCACCTTCCGCTACGGAGGCCTGCTCGACGTAAGCACACAACTACCACAGAGGAACTACGGTTACCTAGAACTACATTTCCCTGAACAACAGCAACAGAACTACATTTGATCCAATAATTGGTGTGTGTGTGACAGGAGGAGAAGGATCAGCAGTGGAAGCGGGCGATGGACTACCTTGGTGCCGTTTCTGAACTCAACTACATGACCCAGATAGTTATCATGCTGTATGAGGACAACAACAAGGTAGTGGTGTGTGTGTTTCTGTAGTAGGTGTGTGTCTGTTTCCCTTTCTTTCACTAAGCCCTCTCTGTGCTGTCCCTCAGGACCCCTCGTCAGAGGAGCGTTTCCATGTGGAGCTTCACTTCAGCCCTGGGGTCAAAGGTTGCGAGGAGGAGGAGAAAGCACCAATGGGCTTCGGCTTCCGCCCCGCTTCCGCAGAGGTAAGTGTTTAATGTCTGGTCCTAATGTTAATCTAATAGGATGTTTTCACATATGAAAGTCACTACCCTGGTTTGGTTTTGAGGAATTTCTGAGAATTCTACAAAATATGTTATGGTTTAACAAGAACTGAAAATAACCGTTTCACGGTGCAATTTGCAAGATGTACATTCTACATGACTTAGCAAGCTAGCTTGTTTACAACGGGCAGAAGTTTAACCCTACTCGGGCTGCCGTGGCACAAAGCCTGGTACTCTGGTCCTGGATCTTGAACCCACCACTCTGGCAGGTCTAGGATTCATTCAACCAAGGTTTGTTTGAGTTTCACACATGCTTTATAGCGCGGATCAGGGTACCAACCAACCTAGCTTCCGGATCATACAGGGAAATGTGAAAGTGCCCATAGTGGTACATCAATGCCCTGTGAAGTGTGTGGGTATGGTATATTGTGTTTTTTAAATGTGTTGTGTGCACGCGCCCCATGTCTGTGGCACCCTTCTTCCTGGTTCAGAATGATCAGAAACAGACAGACCCTGGCAGCTTGGAGGATCTATCACGTGACGAGCCCGACCGGGCCCTACCACTCTCTGAGCCAATGGGCATCCACCGGAGATCCCCTCTGATTCGCAACCGCAAGACTGGGTCTATGGAGGTAAAATCTCTCTCTCACACACACACACACACACACAACCTTCTATTGTCAATAAAGCCAGATGTAGGAGTAGTTGTAGTGATAGTAGTGGCAGCAGCAGTGAAAGATGAGACAAGGATTGCAAGCATCTTTTGACTATAGAGATATACTATAAGACTTTTGTGTTCCGTTAGTTAGGATGCAGCCATAAGCCAGGGCTTTCCTGCTGTGTTGTTGCTCTGAGTTACCTCTCTGTCTGGCAGAGGTCACATGTGGTCCTTCAGTCTGGCAGCCAGTGATGGACATCTGTGTATGGTGTCAAATGCTCTGAATTTGCTCCTTACCATATAATGTGTGTGTCACCCCAGGTCCTGTCGGAGACATCTTCATCCAAAGCAGGCAGCTACCGTCTCTTCCCCTCCTGCTCTCGCCAGTCCCCTGAGATGAAGCAGAGTGGTCTAGGTGGGTGTCTCCTTCCTCCCTGCTCCCTAACACGCTCAGATCTAGGATTAGTTTCCCCTCCCCAATCCTAGCCTTAACCGTTAGTGGGGGGAATGCAAAATGAACCTAAGAGCAGCGTCTAAGGGCAACTTTACCCAATCCTTCCCTTACACTGTAGCTATGGCAACTGTGTTTACCTATATCACCCCAACTGTCATTAAAACCTATGGTGGTAGAGAGAGGGGTGGCATTGGTGCTCTCACTGTCTATTTCTGATAGAAATCAACCTGGAGTTAGATACTGTGCTAGAGGCCTAGGTAGGTACTAGTCCCGTGTATCTCAGTTGGTAGAGCATGGCGCTTGTGTTGTGGGTTTGATTCCCACGGGGGACCGGTATGAAAATGTATGCACTCACTACTGCTCTGGATAAGAGCGTCTGCTAAATTACTAAAATGTCAAATGTACTATGGACAATAGTACAGGCCTAGCTAGGCACATACGGACCATGCTAGAGGCCTAGCTACTGTAGGTACATACGGACCATGCTAGAGGCCTAGCTAGGTACATACGGACCATGCTAGAGGCCTAGCTACTGTAGGTACATACGGACCATGCTAGAGGCCTAGCTACTGTAGGTACATACGGACCATGCTCGAGGCCTAGCTACTGTAGGTACATACAGACCATGCTAGAGGCCTAGCTACTGTAGGTACATGCGGACCATGCTAGAGGCCTAGCTACTGTAGGTACATACGGACCATGCTAGAGGCCTAGCTACTGTAGGCACATACGGACCATGCTCGAGGCCTAGCTACTGTAGGTACATACGGACCATGCTAGAGGCCTAGCTAGGCACATACGGACCATGCTAGAGGCCTAGCTACTGTAGGTACATACGGACCATGCTAGAGGCCTAGCTACTGTAGGTACATACGGACCATGCTCGAGGCCTAGCTACTGTAGGTACATACGGACCATGCTAGAGGCCTAGCTACTGTAGGTACATACGGACCATGCTAGAGGCCTAGCTACTGTAGGTACATACGGACCATGCTCGAGGCCTAGCTACTGTAGGTACATACGGACCATGCTCGAGGCCTAGCTACTGTAGGTACATACGGACCATGCTCGAGGCCTAGCTACTGTAGGTACATACGGACCATGCTAGAGGCCTAGCTACTGTAGGTACATACGGACCATGCTCGAGGCCTAGCTACTGTAGGTACATACGGACCATGCTCGAGGCCTAGCTACTGTAGGTACATACGGACCATGCTAGAGGCCTAGCTACTGTAGGTACATACGGACCATGCTAGAGGCCTAGCTACTGTAGGTACATACGGACCATGCTCGAGGCCTAGCTAGGTACATACGGACCATGCTAGAGGCCTAGCTACTGTAGGTACATACGGACCATGCTAGAGGCCTAGCTACTGTAGGTACATACGGACCATGCAAGAGGCGTAGCTACTGTAGGTACATACGGACCATGCTAGAGGCCTAGCTACTGTAGGTACATACGGACCATGCTCGAGGCCTAGCTACTGTAGGTACATACGGACCATGCTAGAGGCCTAGCTACTGTAGGTACATACGGACCATGCTCGAGGCCTAGCTACTGTAGGTACATACGGACCATGCTAGAGGCCTAGCTACTGTAGGTACATACGGACCATGCTAGAGGCCTAGCTACTGTAGGTACATACGGACCATGCTAGAGGCCTAGCTAGGCACATACGGACCATGCTAGAGGCCTAGCTACTGTAGGTACATACGGACCATGCTAGAGGCCTAGCTACTGTAGGTACATACGGACCATGCTAGAGGCCTAGCTACTGTAGGTACATACGGACCATGCTAGAGGCCTAGCTACTGTAGGTACATGCGGACCATGCTAGAGGCCTAGCTACTGTAGGTACATACAGACCATGCTAGAGGCCTAGCTACTGTAGGTACATACGGACCATGCTAGAGGCCTAGCTACTGTAGATACATACGGACCATGCTCGAGGCCTAGCTACTGTAGGTACATACGGACCATGCTAGAGGCCTAGCTACTGTAGGTACATACGGACCATGCTAGAGGCCTAGCTAGGCACATACGGACCATGCTAGAGGCCTAGCTACTGTAGGTACATACGGACCATGCTAGAGGCCTAGCTACTGTAGGTACATACGGACCATGCTAGAGGCCTAGCTAGGCACATACGGACCATGCTAGAGGCCTAGCTACTGTAGGTACATACGGACCATGCTCGAGGCCTATTCAAGTGGTAGCCAGGTTTTTGGTTTTAAGATTGTAGGGATGTGTAGTTATCTTGTCACTGATTTTCTTTTCTTTTTTTATCAGAGTTTTGGTAAAAATGTATGTTTTTATGATTAACCATCCTAATGACAATTCTTTTGAGTTTCCAAGTGCATCTACTCAAATTTAAGATTTTCTAACAATTGAGAAACTTACTTTGAACTTACTGGTTTGAATGCTAATATTAGCTTCATAACATTGAATCAGCTGGGCCACGGTCATGAACACCATATTAGGAAGGAATAGGGTTCCATTTGCAATGCTCAATGGTGTTTTCCTGCTTTTTAAATGGAGGTCAATGGAGAAAGATTTTTAAAACTGATTGAATGGCTATTTTTACCAGGTAGGCACCAGCAACTTAAGTAAATAAATGACACATAACCAAGAATCACTTGCCTCCAACCAATTTAATTAGAATTGTGTAATTTAGTCCAGGCCATAATTATTTATTTATTTTACAAAAGAAGACAATTAGATTTTTCACTTCAAAGTAAAATTATGTGCAGTTGTAAACCAAACAAAAACACGTGTGCACAAAAAATGTCAACTTATTTTAGAAGAAATAGTGAAGCGTGCAAAGCTGCCAATATATTTGACCGCATCTGTGTAACTAGGAAGTGACATGTACCAACTTAAACCCATTTCACACCACTCATCTGAGCCAAGCTGAGCCATGCTGGCCTGGTTTACGCACCCACCATAGTTGCTGGAACTGTGCTGGAAAAGAACATCACAATCTAAATATAATGATAATATTCCATTTAGCAGATTATTTTATCCAAGGTGACTTACAGTACAGTGAGTCCATTTCTTATGCGTGTGTGTGATACCTTTAGGAATTGATCCTACGACCTTGACATTGCTAGCGTCACTCCCTTACCAGCTGAACCATATATTATCAGAGCCAGTAAGGTCTGGTCGGAGTGCTATTGTGAAAAGGGTATTAAATAAGCCTAGTGGCTCATAATAAGTCTATTTACAGTAGTTCCCTTGGCCTTGCATAGGTTAGGAGTCAGGATGTTGAATGACCTTGGTATGGGGAGTCATGTGACTACTACACCTGGGTTCAAACACTATTTGAAATCTTGCAAATACTTGTGGTGTTAGCTCTAGTCTGCCTAGAGTGAGTGCCAGATGTACGCGGTTGTATTTATACATTTTTTTAATTTAATCTTTATTTAACTAGGCAAGTCAGTTAAGAACAAATTCTTATTTACAATGACGGCCTAGGAACAGTGCCTTGTGCCTTGTTTGGGGGTAGAACGACAGATCTTTACCTTGTTAGCTCTGAGATTCAATCTATCAACCTTTGGTTACTGGCCCAATGCTCTAACCACTAGGCTACCTGCCGCCCACGGTTTCCACTTTAAAATGGTTCTGTTGGTTCCTTTGCGCCAGACAAGCTCAACAAGCCCAGATACCGTATTTGATAGGATTTCAACCCAGCTCTGCTAAGTACCTCTCTCCCCTCATGCTAACTGAGTCAGAGCATTGTTTGAATAACTGCATGTTGTGTTGTGGTGACTAAATCCCCCACCCCTCCCACAGGATCTCAGTGTGCGGGACTCTTCAGCACCACTGTCCTGGGAGGCTCCTCTAGCGCCCCCAACCTGCAGGACTACGCACGCACACACCGGAAAAAGTTCTCCTCAGGCAACCTGTCGTATAAAGACGGTATGTGGCCAAGATCCTGTTTCTAATTCCTCTAGCCTAGAGAGCGACACAGTGGATGGGTATTGTTAGACCTGGGGTGGGCAACCCTGGTCCTGCCTACCCTGTGGCTATCTAAGACCATGGTTGTCTAACCCTGCATTAGACTGCTAGCCACCAGACCTCCATACCATCCCTCACATTGCATAGTCGCACACCAAGCAGGGCAGGTTTCCCTTCATGCTTGTAATGCACCTTGGTGCTTTTCACACTACTGAGCTGAACCGTACTGAGCCAAACTAAGCTGAGCTGGCCTGGTCACATCCACCGTAGTTGCTGGAACCATGCTGTAAAGGAGAAATATGAAAATAAATGATCCAAGCCAGCACAGTTCGGGTCGGCACGATAGTGTGAAAATGGTCATTTCTAGCCAGTAGCCAAGTTGTTGTTGTCTTGCCAAGACCACGATGCAGCCTGCATTGATACACGTAGAAACAGTGTGGCACCCAGGTTAAGGAGCTTTGACATTTTTGGAATATGGAACATAAGTTTGTCAGATGACGATGGCATTTCTTCCTTAAAGACTAGCAAAGCACAAAGCCTGAAAATATCAATTGTGCCCACAAGGTAGTAGCCACAGCTGAACATATTCCCTTAGAAACCCTGACCTAAACCACATGTTATACCACTGGTGTGATCTCATATTTGTTGCCTGGTTCATATATGTTTCACATGGTCTTACAACTATTTACACGCAATAAGGCTAACGGAACACTTATCTAACTCACTACTGTAGGTATCCTGCCTCCTTCAATATCAACCTGCTGGCACATAGTGCTGCAGTATAATTAAGAAATATCTGTATAGACTTCATGTGAAATATCTGTAGTGCTTCCATATCAAGTGTCCAGTAGAAACTAGGCTAAATGTCAAAGCTGTATAAATTATCTTCAGTTGAATGGAGAAAAAAATAATCTGTAGGCCTATTTATAATGTTGACTTGTAAGACATTCTAAATGGACTTGTAAGATTTATTTATATAAATATGTATGTTTTCAAATTATTTCTCGAACGTTCCCATGGTTTCCTGATCAGAGTTGAATGTATTTATGAGACTCGGTCAGCAGATGGCTCTGGAGCTCTAGTAGAAAGTCCCAGTAGTTGATTTAGCAGAAGTCCCATTCAATGATGAGCACAGTATGCCATTGTCCATACTCTTACTTGGCCATGTTTGCTCTTACAATACGCACATATTTGCATATATGCACATATTTGCACTGATATCACGACGCACACATATGAGTGATTAGGCCATTCTGTATTTGGATCTGTTTGAGCCTAAATGACAGTTTTTTTTAAATTTTTTTATGGAGAGGACGCCCTCGTCATTAATTGCTGTCATTGACGGTCAAGAGATGCCATTTTGTGTTTACCTGTACATACCAACTTTACGTAGCGCTCAAGCTTTTGAGTTGTTCATTGTCTTTTGTGTTGTCTAAACCAGCAGACATGGGACGACAAAGCTGTCTGTAGTTGGCTGTCCACATGGTGTCACTGTGATGTTGTCATAGCTGTTTTCCTATTGGGCTGCCATCTTCTCGGTTGTCTTGTTGCGTCTCACTCAGTGTCGAGTCACACTCATCATGTCTGCTGTTCCATTAAGTCTATCATTTGCGTCCTTACTCTTGTTACTGATCATGAAAACATCTGAATCGGAGATCACTGTGATCTTTGGTGTTCTCATACATAGTCCCTTTTGAAGAACCTATATTGACATGATTAGTGCTTGTGTGTGCGTGCATGTGTTTGTGAAGCTGGCCTTCCAGAAACATGATGTTGTTGAGCAGTACTTTGCTGCTGTCAGTCTTGATGCTTTGTTACTTCGAACAATACTCCAAGCTTTTGATATAGTTTGCCCAGCACCGTGGCACACCTGGAGGGCTGATAACCTAATTCACAATGGAATGGGCAAGCTAAATCAAATGCACCATATCTCCTCCCTGTATTTGGGATGCAACACATCTGAAGGGAGTGGTTGGTGTTGGGGGCGTGTATAGGCCTACATCATAATTGTTGAGAAGTTGTCAAGATGGGAAATGGGTTTTTGTCTTCCTTTTTTGTCTTCCATCTCCTACATTTCCAGCCGTCTCATTTCGTCCTGTCACCATGAGAGATTTTCATCCAATGTGCCTGTAATTTGACCTTGAAAGTGTCCGCACTTCAAACACACATGTCAATTATAGCCCATCTAGCATGTTCCTACAAAAGATCCTGTCTGTCCCTCTTATGTCCCTTTTTAATCTTAACTCCTCTTAGAACCACAAACACTTCACATGGAGTAACTTGTGGACTTTTCTGCTATGGCCCCTAAATGCTTCCTACTGTACCGAACGCCAGAAACTCTTCTTGAAATAGTTAACACCCCTCCCACCAAGACCTCCAGTGTACACACACAAACCCTTTGCAGGTGTTCTGTGACCGATGGTAACACTAGTGACCTTTCTCTATTTCCTCAGAGTTGTTGTCTATGCCGGCAGTAAAGAGATTTTCTGTGTCGTTTGCAAAGCATCCGACTAATGGTACGTCTGCTTCTTTCCGATATATTTCCACTTCTCCACCTCCGTTTGTCTTGCATGTCTTTGGAAATCTCTCTTTATTTGTACATTTCGGTTCTACTTCACGTGGCCGTTACTACCATGTTTCCCAACCCTCTGGGGTTTTTAGTTTTTCTGCTGCCTTCCCATTCACTTTATCACTACCCCACATTCTCTTTGTTACAACATGGTCACCCTCACCTAATGATTCAAAGTTTGTCAGTGAAGTGTGTGTGTGTGTATACACACACACATCTATTATTTATGTTGACGATGTGTATTGAAACCATCTCTTGAAAACACCAACCAAAAACCCTCACCAACTCCTAACCCTTCCCCTGTTTCTTGTGACTTCAGTCCCCACTATTCTCATTTAATATTCTGCATTGGCAACCTAAGCTACAACTTATACCCTACACTTTTGAATAGGTGACTGGATAACTGAATAAACTGTCTTGACTGGGACAGAACGATTGGCGGTTACTGCTAAACGGGGAAAGGGTTCATGTGGTTTTTTAGTTTTTTGTTTTGTACCAGGTATGGTTGTCATGATATGGATGAATCTGCATATGACCAATGTGTTTTGATTTGAAATACCTAGCTCATTGTTTTCCAGGACCTTTTTCAGTACCTTGGGCTTTTGAACACTTTCCTTGAGACACCGGTTATATTCACTGGGTAGTGGGCACCACACAGAAGTCAAATGTTTTTAAACAGAAAATGAGAATTCTTATCACTCTTCTGTTTTCTGAAAATATGTTCCTCCTGGTTGGGTCTACAAGCTATGTAGTGAACGTTTAAACATGATCATTATATTGGAGGGGTTTAGACATTTTCTTTGCAACACTGTCAAGGAAGAACTGGTTTTCAAGAGAAATTTTGGAAGCTCCTTTATCCAAAGTGTGCATCATTTTTTGTGCAAGTGCCCCCAGGAAGAATCAAACCCACACTCCAGGCACCATGCTCTACCAAATAAGCCACACCTGCAACTACAACACAAAACAGACCGCTGTGTATCAACTGTATATTTCAGAGGGTCTATGTAGTGTATACTGCAGGGCTCTCCAACCCTGATGTAGGTTTTCATTCCAACCCTAATATAACACACCTGGAATTAAGGCTTTTATTTACAGTCTTGCATTCGTTGCAGTCAGGAGGAACTCCATGTCCAATGGTGAAAAATGATAATTAGATTGACACATGAAAACCGTAGATTACCTGCTCTGAGCACACTTCACACTCTGGGGTCCAGTATTCTGACTGTAGGGATGTTGGTTAGGGACAGGTGTACATGGCCACTGCCTGTGGAGTCCAGTATTCTGACTGTAGGGATGTTGGTTAGGGACATGTTGTACTTGGGTAACTGCCTGTGGGGTCCAGTATTCTGACTGTAGGGATGTTGGTTAGGGACAGGTGTACTTGGCCACTGCCTGTGGGGTCCAGTATTCTGACTGTAGGGATGTTGGTTAGGGACAGGTGTACTTGGGTAACTAACTGCCTGTGGGGTCCAGTATTCTGACTGTAGGGATGTTGGTTAGGGACAGGTGTACTTGGGTAACTGCCTGTGGGGTCCAGTATTCTGACTGTAGGGATGTTGGTTAGGGACAGGTGTACTTTGCCACTGCCTGTGGGGTCCAGTATTCTGACTGTAGGGGATGTTGGTTAGGGACAGGTGTACATGGGTAACTGCCTGTGGGGTCCAGTATTCTGACTGTAGGGGATGTTGGTTAGGGACAGGTGTACATGGGTAACTGCCACCATTGGAGCCAACGCTGCTGGAGAGCAGAGCCACTTCTGGAGAGTAGCAGGTTCTGGAGAAGACCACCTGTTCATTTGGACTGTGTATTATATACTGCGCTGCCTATGGGATCTCAAAGCAGAAGTTGAAATACTGTACATAGTCTGTCTGTTTAGGACTACTAGGATATTCAGTCCAGTTCAATGAGAGATGGCCGTGGTCCTTTGTTGTATGGCTACTTAGGGAATAGGAACCCATCACAGACAGAAAAGGTGAGGAATATATTCTGTAATGGTTATAAAAAATAAAAAAAAGAAATACATTCCTATGTCCCATTTATGTTTTGGATTCCAAAAATAAAAAAAGATGTTCTGCTCTTTTCACTAATGGAAAATGTCTGCCTCTTGTTATATTTTCCAGTTTTTTAGTCGTTTTTTGGATAAGAGCGTCATCATATCCTGTATTTGCACAAAATACTTGTCTGCTTGCTATACAACCACTAGAAAATGTGTGTATGCATGGCCTAAAGTTTGCGGGGAGGTAAGGAAAACTGTCTCACTCATATTTCGGGGTATATTTTGTGCATACCAAACGTTTATAAATGAGGGCCCTAAAATGTAATTCCAGTACATGAACACAGCACCTAATTGCTTTTATGGGATTTTTTTAATGACAGTCATTTCATTTTAAGCAACTTGAAGCATGTCAATTCACAACTGTGTGTGTATATATTGACTTTGATAGGGACACAGGATGACACGTGTGCTGTGGCTGTTCCCCCTCTGTGGTGGCCTGTGTCAGGTACAGTAATGAATGAGGCTAAGGTTTACATCCAACTGCAGCTTTATGCAACCTGTCAAACAGGATTGATTGTACAAAATGATTGTGACACGGCAGAAAACGCTATGCACGCTGGACCGCTTTCGTGTAGTGTGTTTTTATTGGACACCAGATTGAGTTCTTTTCTCTCTAGGATTTGAATGTATTCACAATGACACAAACATATTTGACATATCTAAGCATGTGTCGCTCCACGTCTCAGCGTTTTGAACATCTTCAGTTCTATCACAAATGCTCCTATGTGGTCTCTCAACTTGAAACTAGTCAATGCTGTTAAAAAATGAAATGCATTAAATACAAACGCAATATTGACATTTCCTCTGTGGATTTTCATTGGATTTGTTTTTCTGTCTTCTAAACCTATAGATTGTATCCCAGAGCTTTTTCCGTAACCAAGATGAGATTGCAGTGGAGCCATGTGATACGCTATTTTGTCTTTTGGAGTTTGAGGCGTTTCTCTCTGTCAATGCTGGGGACAGTTGGATGGAGCAGATTTTGCTGAGGTCTTTGTGCAAACCTGTGGGATGATTGGGTTGGATGGGGTCCGCTGAATGTTGCTTGAAGCTTTTTGCCATTTCTGGTAGCTGGTCCAGAGCATGGAGGAATGGAATGGTTGACAGGAGAAGGTTGGCTGTTAGAAATAGCAGTAATTTACTGTACCTCCAAGTCACCCATCTCTGTCCACACAATGGGTGATACCTCTCCTCCCTCCCAGTCACCCCTTTCTGTCCGCACAATGGGTGATACCTCTCCCCCTCCTGCCAGTCTCCCCCTCTGTCCACACAATGGGTGATACCTCTTCTTTGTCCTTCCCCCCATTACCTCTGCTGTGTCATTCATCCACTCCCTCTCCTAATTTTACCCCCCCTTACTGTCCTTCTTTCCTCTCTTCCCCCTCTACTTTCTATCCTCCTATTCCTCTCTTCCCCCTCTACTTTCTATCCTCCTATTCCTCTCATCTTCTTCCCTCATCCTTTATGGTCATCCTCTGCCTCCCCTCCTCCTTCCATTTCCGCCTCCCCTGCTCCATCCGTCCTATCCTCTCTCCTCCTGTTCCTCCTTCCCCAGAGCCCTTGGAGGAGCACCACGTGGCCCAGCTGTTGAGGCGCTTCTCCACTGATGCCAGCCTGTGCCGCCCTCTCTCTCTGGACGGGGCACTGGCCCACCACCTCAACCAGTGCTCCTACCACCTCCGCCTCTTCCGTAACTGGCTCATCTCTGGCCAAGACCCCCTAGAGTACTTCTACGGTCAGCCCCCCAGCCCCTCTTCAACCCCCTGCCCTCCTATGCCCTTTAAACCCTCTGCTGTACTGCTTGCAGATCTGAGGTTTGGTTTGGAACTAGTGTGCTGCTAGTTACTGCCGCCGCAGTTGACTTTTGCCGCTTTGCCTTCGGGGGTTTGTTTGACGCATGCTTGCCTGAGACTTTTGGGAGAGCGGCTTGTCATTGGTGTGGTTTGGCTTTTTCAGGTGTCTTGCATTAGTTATCTGAACTGAATCTTATTTCCTCCCTGCAGTTCAGTTCTTATTTGATCTTGCTTCTTTTTAGTGCTAATGGTCTTAATTTGAGGGACTGTTGCCAACGTAGATCTTTTGAACCAGGACCTGGCTGCAGTTTGGAATGTAGCTGAGCTAGTGGATGGATGTTGTCAGATGCTGTTTGTCTGAAATTAAACCCATTGTGTTGTATAAAACTGCACAGCCTGTGACTAGATCACTTGTCTGAGATTAAACAACTACCGAGGTATTACTAGAAAATGGCAATTACATATCAACTAGTTTCTGGTTATAATGACATTAGTTCAACTAGTTTTGCCCACTAGGATGTTCCTGATACAACATACTCAAACCGTGTGGCAGTTCAATTTTGCATAGTAACGGCATCCCTGTCTGGTTGGTGTAGACTTTGGTTAATGCTTTTCTATCCAATAGAGTGAACTTGGTTGTAAACTTTTTCGCGATTGATGTGAAATGTACACGGATTGCAGTGAACAGTGAATGGATGGTCTATCAACTGGACTGATTTGATGCTTTGTAGACACCTTGGGCTGTATGATCTGAAGTGTTCCGGTGCTTTACTGACTGTCAATAAGACCCGTTTCACACTACTGAGTCGAGCTGAACTGTACTGCCCTGGTTACACATCCACCATAGTGGCCGAAAAAGACAGTGAAGAAAATATTCAAACCAGTACAGTTGGGGTCGGTGCAGTAGTGTGAAAGACAGCGTGCATGTCTGTCCTGCTTCCTGGATATGGTTTGAGTCGTGTGTCCACTACAATGGATAAAAATGTGTTGTACAGTAGACAGAAAGCGTACCCAAACTCGCTTCAACCCAGCCTGGACAAAAAAGGGAATCGAGTGCTCGACTGAGGGACTGGAAAATCCCAAATAGCTTTTCTTACCCCAGGACACTTCAGCAGGTGACAATATATAAAAAGGAGCGCTCTGTGTCTGCATTGATCTGAGTATGTATTTATTTATGGGACATACGTCGGCTTTGGGCGCCTTCTTCAGAGACTTGGGTAGGAAACCCACCTATATAGCTGAGCCATGATTAATACTCACGTAGTGCCGTGTGATCGCATCTTTACTCTCCTGTTAGTGTCCTGAGGTAAGGGATGCTTTTTGTGTTGTACAGTCGTCCTGAATGAGATGTGTCTTGTACAGTAGCAGTCAAAAGTTTGAACACACCTACTCATTCAAGGGTTTTTCTTTATTCTGCTGTCCAACTCATCCCAAACCATCTCAATTGGTTTGAGGTCGGGGGGTTGTGGAGGCCAGGTCATCTGATGCAGCACTTCATCACTCTCTTTCTTGGTTAAATAGCCCCTACACAGCCCGGAGGTGTGGCCTGGGTCATTGTCCTGTTGAAAAACAAATTATAGTCCCACTAAGCGCAAACCAGATGTCGCTGCAGAATGCTGTGGTAGCCATGCTGGTTAAGTGTGCCTTGAATTCTACATTTATCACAGACAGTGTCACAAGTAAAGCAACCCACACCACCTCCTCCATGCTTCACAGTGGGAACCACACATGCAGGGATCATCTGTTCACCTAATCTGCTTCTCACAAAGACACTGCGGTTAGAACCAAAAATCTTACATTTGGACTCATCAGACCAAAGGGCATATTTCCACTGGTCTAATGTCTATTGCTTGTGTTTCTTGTCCCAAGCAAGTCTCTTATTATTATTATTATTATTATTATTATTATTATTATTATTATTATTATTATTATTATTGGTGTCCATTAGTAGTGGTTTCTTTGCAGCAATTCGACCATGAAGGCCTGATTCACGCAGTCACCTCTGAACAGTCAATGTTGAGATGTGTCTGTTACTTGAACTATGTGAAGCATTTATTTGGGCTGCAATTTCGAAGCCTGGTAACTCTTATGAACTTATCCTCTGCAGTAGAGGTAACTCTGGATCTTCCTTTCCTGTGGCGGTCCTCATGAGAGCCAGTTTCACCATAGTGCTTGATGGTTTTTGCGACAGCACTTGAAGAAACTTTCTAAGTTCTTGAAATTTTCCGCTTTGACTGGCCTTCATGTCTTAAGGTAATGATGGGGACTGTCTTTTCTTTCTTCTTTTTCTTTCTTCTTTTCTGTTTCTCTTTGCTTATTTGAGCTGTTCTTGCCATAATATGGAATTGGTCTTTTGCCAAATAGGGCTATCTTCTGTATACCTCTCCTACCTTGTCACAAAACAACTGATTGGCTCAAATGCGTTAAGAAGGAAAGAAATTCCACAAATGAACTTTTTAACAAGGCACACCTGTTAATTGAAATGCATTCCAGGTGACTACCTCATGAATCTGGTTGGCAGAATGCCAAGAGTGTGCAAAGTTGTCATCAAGACAAAGAGTGGCTACTTTGAAGAATCTCAAACATAAAATACATTTTAATTTGTTCAACACTTTTTTGGTTGCTACATGATCCCATATGTGTTATTTCATAGTTTGAATGTCTTCACTATTATTCTACAATGTAAAAAATGAAAAACCCTGGAATAAGGTGTGTCCAAACTTCTGACTCCTCCTGTATGTGGTTACATGAATCAGACATGTCCAGTGTCTGCCCCCAGTATTGTTTGTGTGGAAACCAACCGTAGCAGAAATACACCATAATATTAGGGCAGTGTTCACCTTCCACCTCTAGTTCCAGAGAGTTACCCGGTGTGCAGGCTTTGGTTCCAGCCCAGTACTAACAAGCAAATGGAACTCTTTGTGATCAGCTGATGATAGTGCAGGGCTGGAACAAAGAACTAGGACGGCCGGTGATGACTGCAGTAGGGTGAGTGACTGGCCTTGGGGACTGGGGAGGTGGTTTTGGCTGTAGTAGTGGTCCTGCCTGCTCCAGAGACCCCTCTAACCACCTCTCCTAGCCCAGTCTGACTGAAGGATGGTGGGGCTGCGGGCCTGGGTCTTTCCCCTCTCTGACTGCAGGCTTTGAAGGCTGCTCCATGGTGCCCTCCATCTACCCACTGGAGACGTTGCACAACTCGCTGTCCCTCAAGCAGGTGGATGAGTTCATCACCGCCGTGTGTGAGACTGGTGGAGATGCCCACTCCAGGACCACAAGAGGTAATGGACTGTTACACACACACACAGGAAAACCACATGGACATGTCTTGACTTGACAGATATAAGATATCACTGGTTAATGAAACGCTTACTGGATCACAGTCCTGTGTCAACCGCTCTCCTCCTCACAGTCCTGTGTCAACCGCTCTCCTCCTCACAGTCCTGTGTCAACCGCTCTCCTCTCTCCTCACAGCTCTGTCGGCCATGTTTGACTCTCAGAACCAGCCGTCGGTGGACTCCTACATGCCTCAGAGAGTCCTCTCCTCCTCCGTATCCCCCCGACAGCGCTCTGACAGACCTCCCTGGTGTGAGTGTCCGTTCTCTTTCATGTAATTCATTTACCTTTTTAGTTTGACCGGTTAAGTTGTTTTTAGAGTTGCAATGGGGAGTATTTGAGAGTGTTGATTTGGGTTGGTATCTAGCATCAAATGACTGTCAGTAGGTCTTATTCTGGTGTGTGTACATGTACATTCCAAAAAGTGTTTATTAGAAGTTGGACTTGAAATTTCTCATTTTAAGGCTTACATGTAATTGCCTACCACAGTATCCCTAGACTCCACTGTCTGTGGGCTATTTAAAGTGATTTACTACTACAGTGGCCCACCACAGCCTGTGTTGACTATCTGGGTTTCCAACCCTCTCCCACCGCTGTCTTCTATCCTCTTCTGTAAACCACTTATTTCCTGATTTTCAGAGGTGTGATCAAGGACAGAAACGTTCTGTGTTTTAATGGTGGTTTTGTTCTAAGTGAAATCCCCAGGTACCATTTTCCTTAGCGGTGGGTAGGTTTGGCTTTTTTATGTGCTAACTAGCTCACAGTTCTTTCCTCTCTGGTCATGTCTTTCCCTGCACTCAATTGGAACCTATTAGCCACAATTTCAATATGATTAACATTACCTTAGTAAACATAATTGAATTGATAGATGACTGATTGCTTGGTACATTGATTAATTGATCATTTGTTTGGTCTCTGCAGACAGCAGCGGTCCATCCAGTACAGTGTCCAGCGCTGGCCCCTCCTCCCCCACCACGGCAGACGCCTCCCCCCATTTTAGCTTCAGCGACAAGACGCCCTTCACCCCCGAGAACAGCGAGGAGATCCACTCCTGCCATCACAACACAGTTCAGCAAGCCTCTACTGCTGGCCCCCAAACCCCCAAATTCTCCAATCCCACCAGCCCCATGGAGGACCCGACCACCCCCTGCCAGACACCCCCAGAAGACAATCCTGAGGCACCAGCCACCCCCAGCCACCTGCCCCTGAGTGGAAACTCTGAATCAAGGCAGGAGGAGCCAGGCGAGTCCCCTGCTTCAACTGAGGCCACTTGCGGTGAAGTTCCAGACCTCAGCCAATTGAGCCCGTCATCTTCCCCCCTGGCAGACCTCTCTCTGGGCCTTTTGGATGGATACCTCCCCGGTTCTCTCCCGGTGCTCCTGGAGCTCAGAGAGAGCGGCAGTGAGGCAGGATCCAGCGCACAGACGCCCCAGTCCCCAGGGGGGCCTGATGAGTTCTTTGACACCCAGGAGACAGTGGAGATGTGGAGGGGCAGCACGGGGAGCCTCCCCCATCCTGGGACGTCACTGGAGGTGGGAGCCCCTCACGCGTCAGAGCCCTAGGTGGGGGCTCAGAGAACCAGAGAAGGAGCCTAGGTCTTCTAAGAGGCTAGAAGGAAGTAAGGTAGAACTTCTAGGGGGCTGGAAGGAGGCTTCCAGGAAGCCCTTCAAAAACTCTCCTCTGCCAGTTCCATATGGTGAACCCCCAGTGGAGCATTCTAGTGACCTAGTCTTAGACCAAGGCCCTGTGGCTTGTAACTTATGTCTGGTGAATAGTGGATCGGGCTGCTGCTTCTTAGTGCTTCTCTACCCTGGTCGTGTTCATGAGGCACAGAAACTGAGAAAAAGGGAGAGTACTTCCTTTGACTTGTCCATTAAGATACGCGCATTTTCCATTTCCGTTACATAATGAACACGACCCCAGTCCCTATCCCACAGCTGTCTGTGAACCAGCCGTTGTAGGAGAACTCAGTGTGACCATAGAACTACCACAGAGTACAGTACAACATCCTTATCATGACTGTCATGTATGGATGTTTTTGTCCCTGTGTCCGATAGAAAGCCACTTGTTCTGAAGTGAACCTTTGTTGCTGGTGTAAACAGTCTATAATGGGTGACATCTTCTATCCACTGAACAGCCCTCAGTGTGCCCCATCTTCTATCCACTGAACAGCCCTCAGTGTGCCCCATCTTCTATCCACTGAACAGCCCTCAGTGTGCCCCATCTTCTATCCACTGAACAGCCCTCAGTGTGCCCCATCTTCTATCCACTGAACAGCCCTCAGTGTGCCCCATCTTCTATCCACTGAACAGCCCTCAGTGTGCCCCATCTTCTATCCACTGAACAGCCCTCAGTGTGCCCCATCTTCTATCCACTGAACAGCCCTCAGTGTGCCCCATCTTCTATCCACTGAACAGCCCTCAGTGTGCCCCATCTTCTATCCACTGAACAGCCCTCAGTGTGCACCATCTTCTATCCACTGAACAGCCCTCAGTGTGCACCATCTTCTATCCACTGAACAGCCCTCAGTGTGCACCATCTTCTATCCACTGAACAGCCCTCAGTGTGCACCATCTTCTATCCACTGAACAGCCCTCAGTGTGCACCATCTTCTATCCACTGAACAGCCCTCAGTGTACACCATCTTCTATCCACTGAACAGCCCTCAGTGTACACCATCTTCTATCCACTGAACAGCCCTCAGTGTGCACCATCTTCTATCCACTGAACAGCCCTCAGTGTGCACCATCTTCTATCCACTGAACAGCCCTCAGTGTACACCATCTTCTATCCACTGAACAGCCCTCAGTGTACACCATCTTCTATCCACTGAACAGCCCTCAGTGTGCACCATCTTCTATCCACTGAACAGCCCTCAGTGTACACCATTGTGGAGATCTCGCCAAAAATAACTGAAACAACATTTCAATTTGACAGGTGGGCTCGCATATTGCATCATGTACATCGCTACATACATACCGTTTACTATAGCTAGAATTGCAGCATGTCCACCAACTCATGGACATTGTAAAATAAGCTGGTTTGAGAGACATCTCATTTCAAGTAGTGTGAGTAATACGTTTATTTTTCCTGCTGGGAAATGTACATGTCAAAATGTCATCAAGTCGTTTTGAAATGCATTTTCAGTTGGCAACTTTATTGCAGTATATTGAAATCATGGTCTTGTCACACATTGAAATGATAAATGCACCACATGACTGGTCTGTGACATTTCATCAAACAGAAGATGTCACCCTGTGTGTCTCCCCAGTTCTCCTATTCTAGGCTCTCCTCTCCCTGTGATGGTCTGTAACACCGTAAAGGTCTGTTCACTTGATATGCGCCACAACTGTATTGCATCGAGCCAACAATAGCCACGGTAGGCTCTTTCTTGTTACTCTGTTCTTGCGCTGCACCCGACCAAGCAGCGCTCCACACCTTGTGCCAATCAAGTGAACAGGCCTTAGAAACTCCTGACTAGCAGCTGAGGTCTTTTCTTAGGGGTAAAGAAGATCTCCACTACATGTGTGGTGAGATTTATTATTTCCGTTTCCTCTTTTGAGATTCAATATACTCATCCGAGCCTGGTCCCCCACTGCACAGATGTAGGATCTTAATTTGAACCAGTTTGCTACAGCAGGAAAATCATCCTGCAGGAACTGGAAATGTAGATTATTATTAATGGACATTTTTGTAAGGAGTCATTTGATACATTTTAGGTGGAAATCACAAACTTCAGAATCCCTTTTAAACATCAAATACACTACACAATTTACATTTCCTGCATTGCAGGAAAGTTCTCCTGCAACATCGTGATCAAATGAAGATCTTACATCTATGTGCTGTAGCTAGCTCTTCTATTGTTGTCAAGCCATACATGTTGTCACGACAATGAACGCAAACACACAGGAGTTGGCTAAAGCACAAACGGACTGGAGCACCAGGCTACTATCCCTGTAGCCCCTAGTCACTTCCCCTAGCCCCTAGTCACTTTCCCTAGCCCCTGAAGGACCTGCATAGGAGGGAGCAGTACTCTACTGACTGTAAAAAATAATCCACGTTTGATTCGATCACAACTTGTGCACTGCTTTTTTTTTTTGCCAAATTCCTTAAACCTTAACTACCACTTTAATATAAGTAATCATATAGAAACCATATGAGGAGAGATCTATATTTAACTTTGAATGACTCCTAGTGAGGTGATATTTTTAATGCAGAGCCATCAGATTTATTAACAGTTTTAACTTGTATCATAGCAACTGTATATTTTTGTAAAAGATCACCTCAAACATTACTGTATTAAGCAATCTTTTTTTTTCACTGAACAAAGGAGGTTGGGGTATTTTTGGATGGTTCTCTGTGGTTCCATTGCGTTAGACAGTTTTTGTTGCAGGGCCTGTGGACTGTTATCTGTGTGTGTGTGTGAGAGAGAGAGTAAATGAGATTCTGTATTTGACTATTGGGGTTGGTACAGTCGTATTGTGATGTACTGTAGAGATGATTATTTCTGTCACGTAACACAATTTCATGTCAGTCAAAGAATGAACAACACTGCTGCTGCATAGAAGCAACATTAACACTGTAATCTGTCATTGTTTCAGTGGACATGTACAGATGTGTCAATCTAAACAATGAAACTATATCTGATTGTGTGTAATACCTCTGGTCTGTGTCTCTGGCCTACAGTAGTGGTTAGTGTTGTCTGTTGTAAAGTGTTTGCAACTTTCATCTGCAATTCAGGATGCTAAACTACACTGAAATGCTATATCTGTTTGGTTTGGAAAGTGTGATTCATTTTGAGTCAACTTTTTGAAGGAGATGGAAAGTGAGTAGATAAAATGAAATAGCATAATGAAGAATTCCCTGTTTAGCTGCTATGCACTTCTAAACTCTTCATGAAGGCTTTACGAATGAAAAATGCACTTAAATGCTTTTGGAGCTCTCAGTGATTTCAGCCTTTTAACTTAAAAGATTCAGCTGAGAAAACGCACTCTGCTTTAATTTCTATGCTATTTGCTGTGTGGGGTAATCGGCTCAATGGCTCTATGGTTTCTACAAATGCAGCTTTATTTCTCTCAATGATGTTCTGAATAAAATGTCCTGTGAAATGATATTTCTCCCTCTGTGTGGATTTGACTTGCATGGCATGTGAGTACATGGCTGTCTGAGGAATGACTGGCCTTTTCATATAACCAGGCTTTTCCTGTTTTATATTTGTGAGCATCTGGACGGTACACAACGATTCCACAGCAACCAAAAGACAGTATGGTGGATTGTACTTGCAGTACATAGCAACCCTTTACCAGCAGATAACAATATGGTTTACATTGACAATGCTTTTGTCTAGATAACATGGCTCAAATCATATATTCATAAAAATGTCATCTAAATTGTGATTTGAATTGGTATGTTGGTGGCAGCGAGCGGTGGGTTATTGACTGATTGGGTCTACAGGGGTGCATCCTCACCCCTTTTTACGTTGACAGTATTTCCCATCCCCCAGTAGGTCAGTGACGTGAGCACTAGCATTTTGTTAATGGTGTCATACAGCCCAGTAATGTCATTGGGGCAACAACTGCCAGATGCCTCGTGCAACAGGGGCCTGTTCAATGAAACAGAATGTTCTGATAAAAATGTGTTGTCTCATGTACCATTGTCATGTATACCAAACAAAAATATAAACGCAACATGTAAAGTGTTGGTCCCATTTTCATGAGCTGAAATGAAACAACTAAAACCAGATAAAAAAGTAATGGAACAATAAATGTTTTAAATACGATAGTCTTAGAGAACAAACGATCAGGGTTCTTCTAAAATGTAAGAAATGGCATTGAATTTGTTCCAATATTTGAGTCACTCAGATACTCTAAGAACAAGGCAAAGCCACGAGAAAATTTGTATTATTGAAGAAAATTGGCTTTAAAACTGAATGTGTTCTCAGCCGCATGGTGCGGCAGGTAGCCTAGTGGTTAGAGCGTGGGGACAGTAACCAGCAGGTAGCCTAGTGGTTAGAGCGTGGGGACAGTAACCAGCAGGTAGCCTAGTGGTTAGAGCATTGGGCCAGTAACCAGCAGGTAGCCTAGTGGTTAGAGCGTTGGGACAGTAACCAGCAGGTAGTCTAGTGGTTAGAGCATTGGGCCAGTAACCAGCAGGTAGCCTAGTGGTTAGAGCGTTGGGACAGTAACCAGCAGGTAGTCTAGTGGTTAGAGCATTGGGCCAGTAACCAGCAGGTAGCCTAGTGGTTAGAGCGTTGGGACAGTAACCAGCAGGTAGCCTAGTGGTTAGAGCGTGGGGACAGTAACCAGCAGGTAGCCTAGTGGTTAGAGCGTGGGGACAGTAACCAGCAGGTAGCCTAGTGGTTAGAGCGTGGGGACAGTAACTGGAAGGTTGCTGGATCAAATCCCTGAGCTGACCAGGTCAAAATCTGTTGTTCTGCCCCTGAGCAAGGCACTGTTCCCCAGGGGCCGAAGACGTGGATGTTGATTATGGCAGCTCCCTCGCACCTCTGTGATTCAGAGGGGTTGGGTTGAATGCGGAAGACATATTTCACTTGAATACATTGTTGGGCAACTGACTTTCACAAAATGTGTAGAAATGTGTAGAATTGCAGCAAACTATCTTTAAAAAAAGCAACATTTTGTCTCATTCTGAATGCAACCTCCCAGAATAGAGCCGAAAATTGATCAGATACATTCTACAGAGCTGTGTCCACGGAAGTGAGGAGGCTGGTAAAACCAATAACCCAACATGTGAACTCATTCAAACACTGCATGCTGGCAGTGCGAAGACCATTTTTGTTGTGTGCTTTACCCCGTTAGCCTCCATATGCAGATTTGATTGAATAAGGCCTCAGTGACTTGGCTGAAAAAGAAAGTGGAAGCTTGTGAGACGTCCTTTAATCGAAGTGCAAATCACGAACGCTGCAGTAGGGATTCTATTGATTGCCTCTGCTCCCTTTGTCTATCTGTGAGGCTGTGATTGTGTTAGCAGGAGACAGACTGCTCATAATGATTTCCACTAAGGCTGTGTCTGTCTCCTGCCTGAGAGAAATGGCGAGAAAGGGGTGGAGAGAGGCCATCTGGTGGGAAAGGCCAGCAGCGCTAGCTAGCTACTGTCTGTAGCTAGCTCTTTGTTCTTTACACAAGTTCAATGATGACTCAGAAACCAATCCAGCATTAATCTGTTGCTATGACATTAACCCTCGCTCGTTTCTGCCACTATAGAGGTCGGAGTAGACCGCTGTACAAACGCTGGAGGGAGGGAAAGTAATAACATGTTATTAGGTGCGGCAGGTAGCCTAGTGGTTAGAGCGTTGGGACAGTAACCAGCAGGTAGCCTAGTGGTTAGAGCATTGGGCCAGTAACCAGCAGGTAGCCTAGTGGTTAGAGCGTTGGGACAGTAACCAGCAGGTAGCCTAGTGGTTAGAGCGTTGGACCAGTAACCAGCAGGTAGCCTAGTGGTTAGAGCGTTGGGACAGTAACCAGCAGGTAGCCTAGTGGTTAGAGCGTTGGGACAGTAACCAGCAGGTGGCCTAGTGGTTAGTGTTGGGCTAGTAACCAGCAGGTAGCCTAGTGGTTAGTGTTGGGTCAGTAACCGAAAGGTCAGCTCGGGGATTCGATCTAGCAACAAGGTAAAAATCTGTTGTTCTGCCCCTCAAGGCAGTTAACCCACTGTTCCTGAGCCGTCATTGTAAATAAGAATGTGTTCTTAACTGACTTGCCTAGTTAAATAAAGGTTACATTAAAAATAACCACGACATCGTCCAATTTAATATCAATAAAAGCCTTTATCCCTTGAAATGCTGTCAGCTGCTGACTCAGCAGTCCAATGCATTTAACTGTATAAGTGTTAACAGCAGGGGAGGTGAGTTAGTTTCCGTCTAGTGCTCTGTATTGTCCTCATTGCTCCATTGAGAGTAGTCAGGTGGGTCGTTCTTCAATTGCTATGGAATTTTGAAAGAAATGTACTTACTTTTCCAATTCCAAATATGGTAGCAAAATGACTTTCTTTTAACAATGCATAAACAAAGTTTAGCAGTATAAAGGACTTGCATTATGTTTTATCATTGATAACCAGTTCAATACTCTGTTCAGCAGGAAAAAATGATGTGTTGGAAACATCCTAAAAAGGTCTTTAGGGACATCCTGAGCTGGGAACTAGATAAAAAAAAAAACCTCTAGGAGACTAAGACAGAGCGTTCTAAAAACGTGAATTAAACAAACTCCTTCAAAATGGCATTGTAACAGTTCAGTGAGATTTGGGCCAACCATGGTATAGATAACCATCTGAAATGCTACTGTTGGACCAAATGGCGGCCATCCGACATTACCCCATTGCCCAGTACTGACAGTTGGAACACAAACACACAGGAACACTGCTCCACATTCATTCAATTTCAGAAAAGAGAGGAGAAAAGGAAGAACAGGCTCCGGCTACATCTGTTGGTCCTACTACATCGAGCTCATGTGACCTTGCGGATGATGTCATAATCGTTGCCATTCAGCGTGTGCCAGCTGGGGTATTCAACAGATCGCTGCTCATTCGCCAGCCGCTCAAAGCACGGATTGTACCCCGAGTTCGCCTCAAGACAATGGCTGATAAATTGTGTAAGCACAGTGGCAGAGTATTTGATCAGATCAATTCAGGCACAATCTAGACCTATTCCAAATACTAATTATACAGATCGAATAACTGCTCTGTTGTAGATTAACTGTATCTTTCCACCATGTCAGTTTTACAATGTAAATACTCATCACTTTAACTGATCTCAGTGACAGTAGAAAAAAGGGCCTTACTGCCTTCAACATTACATCCCTTGCCCAAATTGTGGAAATTCCCCCCACCCTCCTAAAGACAGACACTGATGTGCTGCCAAGGCTGGCCAATCTGCACATTGTCCCCCTGTCCAGACCTCCTTTCATATGCAGAGGGAGATTATTCAGGGTTCAGTCTCCCCTTCTTCACCACAGCATGACATCATCCCTAAATTCACTGTGACATAATCCCCAAATTCACCATGACATCATCCTGAATTCACCATGACATCATCCCCAAATTCACAGGCATGTTGGGATACAGACGTGGGGTCCTCAGCCAGTGCTATTATACACAAGGCTATGGCTGTGTCCCAATTCTCCCCCATCTCCTGAAATGTGCACTTTCTCACATGGATTTAACAAGGTCAGATTTGCGCCATTTAAAAAAATTAATTATTTCACCTTTTATTTAACCAGGTAGGCCAGTTGAGAACAAGTTCTCATTTACAACTGCGACCTGGTCAAGATAAAGCAAAGCAGTGCGACAAAAACAACACAGAGTTACACATGGGATAAATAAACGTACAGTCAATAACACAATAGAAACATCTATATACAGTGTGTGCAAATATAGTAAGACTAGGGAGGTAAGGCAATAAATAGGCCATAGTGGTGAAATAATTACAATTTAGCATTAACACTGGGGTGATAGATGTGCAGATGATGATGTGCAAGAAGAGATACTGGGGTGCAAAAGAGCAAAAAAATAACAATATGGGGAGGAGGTAGTTGGGTGGGCTATTTAAAGATGGGCTTGTGTACAGTTGCAGTGATCGGTAAGCTGCTCTGGAAGCTTCAGTGACTTTTGCAATTCGTTCCAGTCATTGGCAGCAGAGAACTGTAAGGAAAGGCGGCCAAAATAGCTGTTGGCTTTGGGGATGACCAGTGAAATATAACTGCTGTAGCGCGTGCAACAGGTGGCCAGTGAGCTGAGATAAGGCGGGGCTTTACCTAGTAAAGATTACCTGGAGCCAGTGAGTTTGGCAATGGATATGTAGCGAGGGCCAGCCAATGAGAGCATACAGGTCGCAGTGGTGGGTAGTATATGAGGCTTTAGTGACAAAACGGATGGCACTGTGATAGACTACATCAAATTTGCTGGGTAGAGTTTCGGAGGCTATTTTGTAAATGACATCGCCGAAGTCGAGGATCGGTAGGATAGTCTTATGAGGGTATGTTTGGCAGCATGAGTGAAAGATGCTTTGTTGCGAAATAGGAAGCTGATTCTAAATTACATTTTTGATTGGAGATGCTTAATGTGAGTCTGGAAGGAGAGTTTACAGTCTAACCAGACACCTAGGTATTTGTAGTTGTCCACATATTCTAAGTCAGAACCGTCCAGAGTAGTGATGCTAGTCGGGCGGGTGGGTGCAGGCAGCGATTGGTTGAAGAGCATGCATTTAGTTTTACTAGCATTTAAGAGCAGTTGGAGGCCACGGAAGGAGTGTTGTATGGCATTGAAGCTCGTTTGGAGATTTGTTAACACAGTGTCCAAGGAAGAGCCAGATGTATACAGAATGGTGTCGTATGCGTAGAGGTGGATCAGAGAATCACCAGCAGCAAGAGCGACATCATCATTGATATATACAGAGAAAAGAGTCGGCCCAAGAATTGAACCCTGTGGCACCCGAGAGACTGCCAGAGGTCCGGACAACAGGCCCTCCGATATGACACACTGAACTCTATCTGAGAAGTAGTTGGTAAACCAGGTGAGGCAGTCATTTGAGAAACCAAGGCTATTCAGTCTGCCGATAAGAATGCAGTAATTGACAGAGTCGAAAGCCTTGGCCAGGTCGATGAAGACGGCTGCACAGTACTGTCTTTTATTGATGGCGGTTATGGTATCGTTTAGGACCTTGTGCGTGGCTGAGGTGCACCCATGACCAGCTCGGAAACCAGATTGCAGATCGGAGAAGATACGGTGAGATTCGAAATGGTCAGTGATCTGTTTAACTTGGCTTTCGAAGACTTTAGAAAGGCAGGGCAGGATGGATATAGGTCTGTAACAGTATGGGTCTAGTTCCACCCAGCTCCTTCTCTTTGTGTGTGTGAGAGGTGGAAACCTCCACCAGTTTACCATCGATCAGCAGTCTCCTCCTTTTGAAGAGCTTTAGGGATCTCAGATGATACAAAAGAGGTTGAACAGGCTTGTAATAGGGGTTGCAACAGTTGCGGCGGATAATTTTAGAAAGAGAGGGTACAGATTGTCTAGCCCAGCTGATTTGTAGGGGTCAAGATTTTGCAGCTCTTTTAGAACATCAGCTATCTGGATTTGGGTGAAGGAGAAGCGGGGGGAGCTTGGACTAGTTGATCCAGGGGGTGCAGAGCTGTTGGCCGGGGTAGGGGTAGCCAGGTGGAAAGCATGGCCGGCTGTAGAAAAATGCTTATTGAAATTCTCGATTATCGTAGATTTATCTGTGGCGACAGTGTTTCCTAACCTCAGTGCAGTGGGCAGCTGGGACAGTTTGGGGAATTAGTCATACAGGATGCACATTTCTGTTAGGAAAGCAAAGGCTAGCTTTTTCAAACTGATTGGTTCCTGACTTTCCTGAAAAGTTGTATATCGCGGGGGCTATTCGATGCTAATGCAGTAAGCCACAGGATGTTTTTGTGCTGGTCAAGGGCAGTCAAGTCAGGAGTGAACCAGGGGCTATATCTGTTCTTAGTTCTAAATTTTTTGAATGGGGCATGCTTATTTAAGATGGTGAGGAAAGCACTTTTAAAGAACAACCAGGCATCCTCTACTTACGGGATGAGGTCAATATCCTTCCAGGATACCCCGGCCAGGTCGATTAGAAAGGCCTGCTCGCTGAAGTATTTTAGGGAGTGTTTGACAGTGATGAGGTGTGGTCGTTTCACCGCGGACCCATTACGGACGCAGGCAATGAGGCAGTGATCGCTGAGATCCTGGTTGAAGACAGCAGAGGTGTATTTGGAGGGCAAATTGGTCAGGAGGATATCTATGCGGGGCCCATGTGTACGGATTTAGGGTTGTACCTGGTGGGTTCCTTGATCATTTGTGAGAGATTGAGGGCATCTAGCTTAGATTGTAGGACAACCGGGGTGTTAAGCATATCCCAGTTTAGGTCACCTAACAGTACGAACTCTGAAGATAGATGGGGGGCAATCAATTCACATATGGTGTCCAGGGCACAGCTGGGGGCTGAGGGGGGTCTATAACAAGTGGCAACAGTGAGAGACTTATTTCTGGAAAGGTGGATTTTTAAAACTAGAAGTTCTAACTGTTTGGGCACAGACCTGGATAGTAAGACAGAACTCTTCAGGCTATCTCTGCAGTAGATTGCAACTCCGCCCCCTTTACCAGTTCTATCTTGATGGAAAATGTTGTAGTTGGGGATAGAAATTTCAGAATTTTTGGTGGCCTTCCTAAGCCAGGATTCAGACCAGGCAAGGACATCCGGGTTGGTGGAGTGTGCTAAAGCAGTGAACAAAACAAACTTAGGGAGGACGCTTCTGATGTTAACATGCATGAAACCAAGGCTTTTGCGGTTACAGAAGTCAACATATGAGAGCGCCTGGGGAATAGGTGTAGTACTGGGAGTTACAGGACCTGGGTTAACCTCTACATCACCAGAGGAGGAGTAGCATAAGGGTACGGCTAAAGGCTATAAGAACTGGTCGTCTAGTGCGTTGGGAACAGAGAATAAAAGGAGCAGATTTCTGGACGTGGTGGAATAGATTCAGGGCATAATGTACTGAAAAGGGTATGGTAGGATGTGAGTACAGTGGAGGTAAACCTAGGCATTGAATTCAACATTTGTATTTATTATGGATCCTCATTAGCTACTGCCAAGGTATCCTGGCACTCATTTCAGAAGTTACCTGAAATCAGACACAGTTGAGGCTTTTTGTATTCTTCAATACATGTTTTATTGATGATCACCACACTTTCCCCCTTTGACAATAAATCTGCTGAAGTTCTATGTTCCTAAAGATAGATAGAGAAGTATATTGCACTTAAAACAAAAGATTTAAGAACAGTCATGAAGCTTGCAAAAAGAAAGAGGAAAGCGATCCCAACGCCTTCCTTCCAGCACAGCCAGTGGAGGCAAGACGACGACCTTGCACCAGCCTTCCCCATACCATCCACAGTTAGCTTTTTAAATATGCATCTTTTAAAATAGCCTTTCTATTTTATTCATTTTTAAACTATTACCTACAGGATTAGAACCAATAAGGTAGCATGCACAGACAAGCAGAGTTTATTGGAATGATGGACAATCTTCATGAGGATTTTCTACATCAGGATTCTGAGGAGTTTTGGAGAATTCAACTGAATTATTATTTTTGCACAATACATTGTTACTGTTTTTGTTCTTAGTTTTTTTTATTTGGAAAAATTCACTGTGTGAACCATTATAAATACCCTAGATATAAAATGTATTGATATAGTGATCCGAGTCACTATCTGGCAGTCAGTTTTGTGTGTTGTGGTTTGTGTATGTCTATGAATACAATGTTAATTCTAGTCTTCAGAATGACGCTGACATGAGTTAACAGTTGATGTCTCTGTTAAGACAACCTTGAAGTCAAAGACCACAGGAAAACTGGTTAAATTACAGCACAAGAAGATTGAGCATCTTCTCATATAGTTGCTGAGATATAAAGGGATACTGTTGTTCTGAATCCCATTCTCTACATGAAAGCCAATTGCAAGCACTGGAAAATGATCCAATCTTTGTTATACAGAATGTTCTCTCAGCTAAACAATATAGCAGGCATGTTAGTTTCCCTTTGACTGTTAGTAAGACAGTTAGTTACCTGTACGGTCAAAAATCAGTCTCTTAAAATGTAGAACTTGTCCAGTTTTCTTTAATCAATCGCTGACTAATTAATTCCCCTCGTTTCTCAGGGCAACCATTAGAAATAGACAGAATTCAGACAAGAGTAAGGAAATAAAATAACAGACATTCTGCCCTAAAAATAAGTTTGATATGCACTGTATTCACACACAATAGAGGAGACAGTCTGACTTTGACTGACAACCCTTTTGAGTTGATGGAGCAGAAATATATACAACTACTAACTAGTATGTCACCAAGGCAACCAAGATATCAATGTCCTCCACGGAGAACGTAAAGGTTAATCTGCTTCTTCACATTCGGATCAGCTGGATCACTCAGAACTAGCCTGGTTAACAGACAGAGCAGTTCTGTCTCAGAACTAACCTGGTTAAACCTCTCAGTATTGTTATCGCAGCCTGGTTAACAGACAGAGCAGTTCTGTCTCAGAACTAGCCTGGTTAACAGACAGAGCAGTTCTGTCTCAGAACTAGCCTGGTTAACAGACAGAGCAGTTCTGTCTCAGAACTAGCCTGGTTAACAGACAGAGCAGTTCTGTCTCAGAACTAGCCTGGTTAACAGACAGAGCAGTTCTGTCTCAGAACTAGCCTGGTTAACAGACAGAGCAGTTCTGTCTCAGAACTACTCTCTCTGATAATCTACATGGTCCGGTACATTTGAGCATCGGCA
Organism: Oncorhynchus mykiss; assembly: GCF_057628025.1. Lineage (NCBI taxonomy): Eukaryota > Metazoa > Chordata > Actinopteri > Salmoniformes > Salmonidae > Oncorhynchus > Oncorhynchus mykiss. The sequence continues at coordinate 33,077,028 of NC_143047.1, forward strand.
ACGAGAAGAAAAAGACATTGCTGGATTCAAAGCATGTTTACTGAAAGCATTTGACAATTCATTCTATTTTCTTTGTCTCTATGATATTACTTACGGGTGTGTGCCATATGTGTCTCAGAAAAACTGGAATACATTGCTGAATATTCTGATTGGCCTCAAAGATTGCGCAATGGTACAATTTGTCTAGACCCTCGAACAAGGCATGTTATAATTTGTTCTTTGTAAGCCTCAACTCAATGTCATGATGCAATAAAATGGAATTAAAACATGTCTCTTTGTCTCGTTTTCTAACAGTTAGTTTCTAACAATCTACTTAGTTAGTCCCAATTCACAGTAAAACTAAAGGATACAATTAAACTGTGCACACAAATGAAAAACCATCTTAAATAACACTGAAAATTACATTCTAGACACACTGACTATAATCACATAAAATCAAAAGCAAATTGTACATTTTGTCTTTAAAAACATTCCAAGGCATTGAGTCAAGGTGAATGTGGTAGAGCAAAAACCTTTTGGCCTCTGGTCCCAAAGTTAACGATTCTAAAACAGCCCTAGAGCAGAACACCTATTTCCCTTTCCATGGGCATCATAAGGATGAAGAAAATAATACGACTCAATAGGAAATAACACGTCTGTCTGTGAGTTAACATTTCCAACAAAGCTCTCTCTTTTTCTGATTAAAAATGACTGCTTTTGTGTTAAAGAACATAAACACAATTGTTAGAAATCCCAAATTAGAGTATTTTCATATGATGAGGCCTAAAAGTTCTTAGAATAAGGGTTTGATCACAGTTGGTTCTTGTTAAGTTGTTTGATCATTTGTGCTTCATGTTCACTATCGCCGACAGAGAATATCAGACCCTGTGATCACTGACTGGTAAACGAACCATGTTAGTTTGCTAAGTAGGATGTGCAAATCATATTTTTGGACCTTTGCTTTTAGTTTAGTGATCATACTACAACACTGACCTGCCCACCTAGCCACTACTTTACCATGGCAACCCATCCTCCATGTCTGCACCAAACATGCCATGATGAGAACATTCTAATCTGCATCTTGAAGCTTTCAGTGCCAACATGGCGTTCGTTCAAATTCTGAGACTGAAACGGTGTTTGCCGAACACTGAATATCTATGGCTTTGCCACAAGGGCCATTTCAAGCATCTGAGTCTTCCTTGAACATACGACAGGACAGAAAGGCACATGTGGGTGACAGTCAAACCTCTATCATCTATGGAACCGCCCCACAATGTTCATCAACGTTTCATCAACGTGGTCTTAATGCACGGCGCAAACACCTCACAGACAAGTCTTCAGACACTCAATCAAACTATTACCCTGTACAGGTGATGGGCCATGAGCTCACAACCACATGGTCCTATTGCTGTAGTCATAACCAGGTTAGGTATGACTGCTCCAAATGGCACCCTATTCCCTATACAGTACACTACCGTAAGGCTCTGGTCAAAAGAAGTACACTACATAGGGAATAGGGTGCCGTTTGGGACGATACCATGATGGTCATAGCTGGAGTACATACCACTAGTCTACACTATCTTCACCTTACACAAATCCCAAATCACACCCATGTCTCTTAAAGGGTCAATACTAAATGTGAGAATAATCATATGATCTGTGATACCTTCCCAAAGTGTGGACCTACTCCAGTTCCCAGACAGTGTCGCTCTGTAGCTCTGCAGTTAAATAGCGGAGGGTTGTTGTCTTTACGTTGCGTAACATCTTTTAACCTGACAGCCTCCTTTCTATCAATGAGTTCATGAACACAAACAAGCTGCTTAAGCTATTTGTCATTTAGAAAGCCACACTATTCAAAGCCAATGTGTAATGCTTACAGTATGTTATACATGCGTATAAATGCTATGACGAGGAAGTAGTACATTGAATGTAGCAACATTGCAACCTGACATACAGTCATTAAAATGTTGCAATGAGAGTATTCTCCTTTCCTTTCACACAATAGCATACGTTGGCTTGGTCCAAGATATGTTTGTGGATGCAAGCTTGGAAAATAAATGCAAGGGAAATCTACTGTGCATGTTGTATATTGTACAATATACACCAGCCCTGTTCAACAGATCCGGATGTGTTCTGGCTGGGAACATTCTCAAAAGACTTCACTTTACAACCAGACAACACTGATAGTTATGATTTACTGTACGCAGTATGGCGCTTGAGAAATCCATTCAAAGTGAATTTCACCTTGCAGAAATTACATGAAAACTGAATGGCACACACAAAACCTTTGAGTATGACTCGATTTGTTTTTTCCACCCTATTCTACTACAAACATAATTATTCGACATCTAAAAGACTCTTAGAGACAATCTACTTAGAATATCATCTATGTCAATGTGTCAATATTAGGCACAAAGTTCAATGAGTGGCACGTAGATGAGAAAAGTACCATTGGCATTAGCATGGTGTATTCAGTTCTACAAAACATATAAACACTAAAGTACAAAATGTGTTTTGATGTTGTAACTTCTTTAAACAAAGATTAAGTCTGTTGTTGATGACTCTAACATTATAATAGGGCATACTTGTGCATGAGTTATGCCTATTAGAAGAAAATCTGTCTTACCTTGAAGGAAACAGTAACCATTGCCTGGACATTTTGCCTGGATTTCTACCGTATGCACAACCATACTTGTTTCCTTGAATAAACCTTATAATTATAGTAGAGGAGCGTTAAAGTCTGAAGAGCACCTTTATAATACAAACAATGACACTAACCATAATCAAACGTGTGGTTGTTGAATATCTCTGTGTCTAAAATGACACCCTACTCCACATACAGTCCAGTGCACTACTTTAGACCAGAGATGGTAGCTGTAAGACCAATAGGGTGTAATTTGAGATGTACTGTTATGATTTACCGTAAGAAATAAATCCCTAGAAAAGGCAGATCCAAAATATTTAAACAGACAGACTGAACCAGGGGAGCTGTGTGTTGTCCCATTACAGAGGGGAAGAGAGGGGGGTGGGGCTTAAAATTCGATCTTGCAGGCGGGGAAAGACTCATCCTGCATGACCACGGTGCTGCTGGAGGCCAGGACCATGATGTTTAGCTCCTGTTGCCGTTCATGGGTTTGCTGGTACCACTCCCGAGTCACATCTGTGTCATGGGTGGGAATCAACGTCACCTGCAAGAGAGAGAGTGAGAGGCAGAGAGATTGAGGTAATGGATAGAGGTAGGAGGAAGAAAGGAGGAAAATCAGAGGAGAAGAAGATGGGGAGAGCATTAGAGAGAGAAGGGAGAGATGAAAAGGAGTAGGGGGAAAGATGGGAGATGGTGATTTAATCAGGTGTTAAAGCAGACAAAAAAATCCCATGACTGAAACTGAAGTCCATCTCAGATGGATTGTCTGGGGCCAAGTTCATTTCCCCTTTCATGAAAAAAGTCATGACCATCGTGCTTTTATGGAAAGAGGATAATTTTGAACATGTATTAAACTACGAGTTTGATCAATTCTAGTCCCCTTGATCTGCAGGCCTATAAAAGGTCCTGTCCCTTGGTCTATATTACCAGATGTGCTATTAACAATAAGCTTTATCACCTGTGGCCCACCTGATGCAGCATAGTGTCTACACATACATAGGCTGAAGTATGGGGTTTATCATCTGTATTTACCCCATTGGACACAACATCCTGATTGATATTATTATTATTTATAATTATTGTTAATAATTATTCATTATTATTAAATCGGAAAAATCTGTTTTATTTCTTGGTTTCTATTGCAAAGTATGTCATTGTCCCTTTAAGAGCTCTGTTGCACAGCTGTGCCTAAACCATAAGAGCTCTGTTGCACAGCTGTGCCTAAACCATAAGAGCTCTGTTGCACAGCTGTGCCTAAACCATAAGAGCTCTGTTGCACAGCTGTGGCTAAACCATAAGAGCTCTGTTGCACAGCTGTGGCTAAACCATAAGAGCTCTGTTGCACAGCTGTGGCTAAACCATAAGAGCTCTGTTGCACAGCTGTGCCTAAACCATAAGAGCTCTGTTGCACAGCTGTGCCTAAACCATAAGAGCTCTGTTGCACAGCTGTGCCTAAACCATACGAGCTCTGTTGCACAGCTGTGCCTAAACCATAAGAGCTCTGTTGCACAGCTGTGGCTAAACCATAAGAGCTCTGTTGCACAGCTGTGCCTAAACCATAAGAGCTCTGTTGCACAGCTGTGCCTAAACCATAAGAGCTCTGTTGCACAGCTGTGCCTAAACCATACGAGCTCTGTTGCACAGCTGTGCCTAAACCATAAGAGCTCTGTTGCACAGCTGTGCCTAAACCATAAGAGCTCTGTTGCACAGCTGTGCCTAAACCATAAGAGCTCTGTTGCACAGCTGTGGCTAAACCATAAGAGCTCTGTTGCACAGCTGTGCCTAAACCATAAGAGCTCTGTTGCACAGCTGTGCCTAAACCATAAGAGCTCTGTTGCACAGCTGTGCCTAAACCATACGAGCTCTGTTGCACAGCTGTGCCTAAACCATAAGAGCTCTGTTGCACAGCTGTGCCTAAACCATAAGAGCTCTGTTGCACAGCTGTGCCTAAACCATAAGAGCTCTGTTGCACAGCTGTGCCTAAACCATAAGAGCTCTGTTGCACATCTGTGCCTAAACCATAAGAGCTCTGTTGCACAGCTGTGGCTAAACCATAAGAGCTCTGTTGCTCAGCTGTGGCTAAACCACACGGGCAATTGTGGGAGTAGGGAAATAAATGTGGCAGTAATGGAAAGCTGGGATTCCCCTCTCTTTAAACAAAAGCCCAAACTGCTTTCTGAAGTGTTTTCCCCACGCTTGCATTAACAATGGTTGTGCATTGACTGCTTGTCAGAATACGTTTCCCTCCCTATGGCTCTCGCAACTTAAATGCTCATCGAGAGGAATATTTCTCCCGCATAGAACACACAACAACAAGCCGTCCAGGTAAATAGGTAAACTATTCTACTATGGGGTTGACTGATTGTTTTAACAACACCATTACATGGCAGAAATAGTAGCACTGGTTCCATCCTGAGTAATAAATTAGAGGCTTTGAATTCATTTGCAAGGAGCAACAGTAGGCTACACTCCGCTGTTTGAGTTGAGCGCCACAGGTAGTCAGGTGTGCTAGTTAGTTAGTTCATTAAGATGCATAGGGAGTGAATGTCATGCACAGGTAGTCAGGTGTGCTAGTTAGTTAGTTCATTAAGATGCATAGGGAGTGAATGTCATGCACAGGTAGTCAGGTGTGCTAGTTAGTTAGTTCATTAAGATGCATAGGGAGTGAATGTCATGCACAGGTGATGTATTGATCCATCAACTGAATGATTGAGCTCCATCTAATTCTATGGTAGTGATTTGTTACCTGTAGGTTGGATCCCCACTGGGCTTTGCCCTCCAGTAGAGCATCCAGGACCACTCGGCTGGGCTCGTCATTGCCCACATCGTTCCCGCTCACCACGTAGTATGCAGATCGGACGCGTTTGAAGAACTCCTGGTCCACGTTCTTAGAACTGCAGTGGTTGGGGATGTAGGCCAAGTCTACGTAGATAGGAGGGCCTTGGGGAACCACGGAACTGGACCTCTGAGAGCCTAGGGGGAAGGAAAGATGTTTCCATGCAATTTGATGCTTTCCACAAGGTCGCTGGTTTAAACTCTGCTCCAACTGCTTATTTCCTCTCTCTCCCCTCCTTTCCTCAATCACTTTCCACAGCCTAGCAGCCTTGACTTAGCCTGGTCCCAGATCTGTTTGTGCTATGTTGTGCAATGTGTAATGCACTGTGCTGTATACTACTAGTCATTTTATGCATAACATAATAATACGATTGTTGAATAAATATACTGTATAATGGGAACCATTGTTACCTGAGGTGCTCTTAACTCCGTTGGCCACCCTGCCGGCGTTGTAGCTGGACCTGGATAGGTCATCGTCTCTGGAGCCCTGTCCGTCTGACAGATGGGACATCCTCAAGCTCTTCTCTGTCTCCTTCTTCTTCAGCGAGGCGCTGCGAGGGGATGGCAACTGCTTCACTGGCATGGGGGACCGCTTGCGGCGAGCCGGAGATGCCGACTTGGGTTTCCCTGTCTTCCGCACGCCTTTCATCTTGGGGTCCTTCTTGAGGGGCGACTCTGAGGTTGCCCGGTTCTGGTCATTGGCCAGAGCGTCGGGGTCCACCATGCAGACGTCGGGGTGAGGGGGGTTGGGGAAGGGGTCCATGAGGGGGGCGGGAGGGGGGTCCCGGGGGCTAATCCTGGAGGAGGAGGAGGAAGAGGAGTGATGGTGGCCCCCTCCCATCGTGGAGAACTTATCCACAGGCAGGTACTCAGTGTCCTCGTCCGAGTCCATGTTGCTGTTGCCCGTGATGAAGGGGCACTCCTTTGTCCCTGGGGGAACGTCTGAATCTGACTGCGACGGTATAGACTCGCTGTCGGAGGTTGGGGGGGTGTCTTCTCTGGCTAACCCCAGCCCAGCCGTCCCGGCGTGGGGGACCGAGCCGCCCTGGAAGTGGGGGTGGTGGGGCTGTTTGTTGGCTCTCTTCTTGACTGACAGGTCATGTTCGTCCCCTTCCTGCGATTGGTCGCTCCTGCGTCCCCGCTCCTCGTCTTCCTCATCGCTGGACTGCTGTTGCATACTGGGATTGATGAAGGAGGGCGAGAGGTCTCCCTTGCGGTGCCTGTGTTCCGAGGAGGAGTAGCCAGGGGAGGCTTTGGAGGAGGACGTGGAGGAGGAGGCGCCCATTTCAGGAGGGAGTTCCAGGTCGCTGTCATCATCATCATCTCTTCCTCCTGCTTCTCCTCGGCACGACGTCTCCGTGTAGAAGGGGGAGCCGAAGGTGTGATCAGTGGAGGAGAGGGAGAGCGGGCGGGCGGGGCACTCAGGTTCCATTTCGCATTCCTCCTCAAACTCGTCCTCGTGGCGGTAATGAGGCGGGGAGTCGCCAGGAACCATGTCCATCTGGGGCTTCTGCATGTTCCACTCATAGGAGCCCCTCACCTTTTTCTCCTCAGCTGTACCCAGACCTGGGCTCACGCAGCTGGCTGCCGGCCCTGCACTGATGGGGGAGCTCATGCTGCTGACCTCCATGGGACCATTGACTGTGTCTGGCTTGGTGGGTAGCAGAGAGGAGGGTATGTACGAGGTGAGCACATCAGGGAGACCAGCGCCATCTATCTTACCTGAAGTGGTGATGCTGCTGCCGTGTTTTTCGGAGAAGGACAGGCCCATCTCACGCATGTAACCTTCCTCGTCATCCTCTTCCTCAGTACTGTCAGAGTTTTCAAAGTAATGTTTGCCTGTTGAGTCAGGCCGTGGGGACGAGGTGACACCAAACAAACCCATGGCGATGGCATCCTTCTCCTTGGGTGACTGGGAGAAAGGCCCATAACCCCCTGCAGCCTGCAGCTTGGACTCATCCGCCCATTCCGGTTTATAGAAGCAGTCCGACTGGGGGCTTTTGTTCACAACACTTCCTTCCATCGAGGCAACATGCTCCTTTTTGTCTTCCGAGGAGGAAGCGGAGGAGTGTGAGTGGAAAGGTTTGATCTCCTCAAAGGGGCTGTGAGGAGAGAAGCGGGCCAGCCTGGAGGTGGATTCTGCGGTGGTGGTGGTGGCCATCGTCATCTGCTTCTCCGAAACCTCCAGGTACTCGTTCTTAACCATCCCGCAGGAACTGGAAAAGGGGGAGGAGTCCATGGCCGGGGAGTGTTCCTCTTTAAAGGAGGAGTGTTCATCTTTAAAGGAAGCGTGTTTGTCTTTAAAGGAGGCGTGTTCATCTTTAAAGGAGGCGTGTTCATCTTTAAAGGAGGCGTGTTCATCTTTAAAGGAGCCGTGTTCATCTTTAAAGGAGGTGTGTTCATCTTTAAAGGAGGCGTGTTCATCTTTAAAGGAGCCGTGTTCATCTTTAAAGGAGATGTGTTCATCTTTAAAGGAGGCGTGTGCATCTTTAAAGGAGGCGTGTTCATCTTTAAAGGAGGCATGTTCATCTTTAAAGGAGCCGTGTTCATCTTTAAAGGAGGAGTACTCGAAGCCGGCACTGTCTGTATCGTGTTTGAAGATGTGGTCGGAGGCGTTGGCTGGGGTCTCCAGCTCCTCGCCAAACTGCCGGCTGGTGGAGAGTGACGGACCGGACGTAGAGGAGGAGTAGCTGTAGGAAGAGGAGGACGAATATGCCGTGGCAGAGGTGGTGGTGTAGTGGAAGCCTGATGAGACTCCTACTGTGTCTCCTGTTTTCTTACCACCGTCAGCTCTCTCACTGTGGAAATAGTCATCTTTTCCCTCTTTGTCCTTCATCTGGCTGGACTGAAATGTGTCTTTCTCCCCACCGTAAGAATAATCAAACCCAGAGGAGTACCCAGAGAACGCTGTGGCGCCCATGTCACCTTTGCAGGTGGTGGAAGAAGGTGGCGTAGTCGGCTTCGCCTGGCTGTTGTAACCGTAGCCTGCCATGGAAACCATAAACTCTGGCTCATTCGAGCTCATGCCGTCTGGTGAAATCGGCTTTGCCTGGCTGTGTGTGTCACGCTCTTTGTTGTACTCCTCATCATCGTCATCATCGTCATCATCATCCATGTCGGCACCCTCATCCTCAGACTTCTCTCCAAGTTTGGCTGGGGATTTAGTTGTTATCACCTCATCAGGGAGTTTGGAGTCTGTGAAATCTGTCTCTTTTGAGCTCATTCCGTCTGGTGAAGTCGGCTTCGCCTGGCTGTTGTAACCATAGCCGGCCATGGAAACCATAAACTCTGTCTCTTTCGAGCTCAAGCGGTCTGGTGAAGTCGGCTTTGCCTGACTACTGTAACCATCTGCACATTTCTTTAGTACATCCCTCTCTTTGTTGTACTCCTCCTCATCATCGTCATCATCATCCTCATCATCATCCATGTCGGCACCCTCGTCCTCAAACGTCTCTCCAAGTTTGGCTGGGGATTTAGTTGTTATCCCCTCATCAGGGAGTTTGGAGTCTGTGAAATCTGTCTCTTTTGAGCTCACACAGTCTGGTGAAGTCGGTTTTGCCTGACTGTTGTAACCATAGCCGGCCATGGAAACCATAAACTCTGGCTCTTCTGTGCTCATGCTGTCTGGTGAAGTCGGCTTTGTCTGACTGTTGTAACCGTAGCCAGCCATCGAAACCATAAACTGGGGCTGTTTTGAGCTCACACCATCGATGAATGGACTTTTGACTTCCTTTTCCGATTTCTCTTTGGCACCTTTCTCCATGTCTGAGTCAATAGCATCCTCCTCTTCATCGTCCTCATCCTCTTCTTCATCATCTTCTTCATCATAATCATCGTAGTCTTCCTCATCCCTGGCTGTTAGCTTCCTCATGTCTATCTCCAGTTCCACCTCTTTGTCATGGTAGCTCATTGAAGAGGGTTTGGCTGCAGCACTACCTGTTACAGAGGTGTAATCACTGTGAACTTTATAAGGGGAGGAGTCTCTCTCTGATGATAAGGATGTGGTTGAAGCCTCTGGTCTATCAGCCATTGATGGGAATCTGCTCTCTCTGCTGTATCCATGTGGCTCACTTATCTTCTCTATTGATTCAGAGCCATGGAGCCATGGAAAGGGGGAAGTGGAAGAGGAGGAAGAAGATACATATTTTCCATGAGAGCTAGTGAAACCCTCCTTGTCTGAGGGGAAAGCGGAGTCCTTTTTCTGTGTGTCCATCTCCTTCATACTGTCCTTCCCCATTTTTTCTGACTGGTCCTTCTGATAACTGGTTTTGTTGTCATAGATATCACTGTAAGAGAAAGTCTTGCCGTGTACATATGGGGTGTCCTGTCTTATTTCTTCTTCTGAGCGTTTCTCTCTACCCTCTCGCTCCGGGAAGTCATACAGATTGAACTGGACACTTTTCTCTGGCTCTTTCAAAGTTACATGGTTCTTTTTTCTGGATAATGCTGCATCCTTTTTGTCATCTTCAGAGTCCAATTTACTTTGCTCTACTGATAAAGCTCTAGACCCTGTTCCACTTGGTTGAACAACATCATCTTCATCATCTTCCTCCACCTCGTCTTGCTCGTCGGAGTGCATGATCTGGGGTTTGGTTGTTTGCTCCATGTAACCAGAGAACTGTGTCTCATCTGTCAACCCCGGTTTATTCTGCAGATACTTGGACTTGATGTCATCCTCTGCTAGTCCTTTGTCCCTCTCAGACAGCTTCTCTTCTTGAGGTGATTCATCGTCCAAGAACCTACCCTCCTTCTGTTCCAAATACTTAGCTTTAACACAGGGTTTGAGATCCCTTTTCTCATAATAGTCATCATCATCATCATCCTCATCTGATTCTTCAAAGGGGGTCTTGTCACCAGAAAGCCCCATTTTATGGAGCTCAATTTCAGTGTTGTCCAATTTGTTGTTTTTCTTCTCCTCTGTGGGGGAGTAGCCACTGCTGATGGGGACCGACTGGGTGGGTGAGGCCAGCTTCCCGGTGCTGTCGCCTGGGCTAAGACATCTCTCTTCACCTTCAAACATGGTACTAGGCTTAAACTCGCTGGAGAAAGAGGGAGGAGAGGGAGGTGCAAAGGCAGTGGAGGGGGATTTATCCTTGTCCTGGAGCAACATGGCTGCCGTCGCCTGCTCGTAGCCCTCTTGGAGTTTCCCCAAGGGGATATCAACGTTGGGAGTCTGGTCCTCGTCTTCATCCTCCTCTTCGTCATACTCCTCATGGACGGGTTTGGTCTTCCTCCCAGCCTCCATCTCGGTAACAAAAGGCTGGTACTCCTTTGAAGGAGGAGAACTGAAGTTCTTGTCCTCCTCCAGGGAGGAGGTGGGAGAGATGGTTCCAGCCGAGTGGAGGTAGTCCTTCCCGTGGGTGGCCTCGGTGCGGTAGGGGATGCTATTGACCGTGTCCAGGTGAAGAGAGCTCCTCCCTGTCTCTGTCTCTGTCTGCGGGGCGGTCACAGATGCGATGGACTGGTCGTCCGCCATGGAAGTGGCGAACGAGGACAGTTTATCGTACTCTGTGATGGACGTGGCTGAGGAGATGTGCTCTTCCTCGGCGAGCGGAGCTGTGATGATGCTTGGATAGGCTGCCAACACTGGGTCATGTCTTCCCACAAAGCCTTTGGCTTTGAAGTCTGAGGCGTCAGACGTAGCCAAGGCTCTCATCTCCCTAACACCATACACAGAGTCAAAGGATCCTGGAACGTCGGGAACGGTGATGTCGCAGGAAGCAACGTCGTAGCGGAGGTGTGGGATCCTGTCCTCGGGTTCTTCATGGATCTCCTCATCGGAGATGGTCTGCTCCGTTTCGGAATAAGCGGGAATAGTCTCATCTTGGATGAAGGACACTTGCTCAGAGGCAGCGGTAGTGGTTTGTCCAGAGGCGACTGCGGTTGAAAACGATTTAAAGTCGTTTGACTTGGTGTCCCATTCTTTTTTATCTTTTTCTGAGTTGTATTTATCCTCATAATCCTCAATTCCCTCCAGATCTGCTTTTTCGATAACGTCACCCTCCTCTTCTGAGCTGACACTCTTCTTCGAATTCATGTCTCCCTTAGTAGAGTAGTCGTCGTCGTCTTTCTCCATTTCATCCTCATATTTCCTATCCATGCCAGCATTTCTTTTAATGTCCTGCCATTTTCCGACATCTGCACCTTTCTTTAGTACATCACTCTCTTTATTGTACTCTTCCCCATCATCATCACCATCATCCATGTCAGCACCCTCATCCTCAAACTTCTCTCCAAGATTGGCTGGGGATTTAGTTGTTATTCCCTCATCAGGGAGTTTGGAGTCTGTGAAAGCTGGACATCCAGACATGACATCATTCTGAATGGGTTCACTCCCTAGCTTCGAGAGCTCATCTCGTTTTAAAGCTTCGAAGTCCTTGGTGAGGTCTTCTGGAGAGGATACAACGGACCCGTCTGCCAAAGCAGCAGCGGATTTTGGGGGGGCTTTCTTTGGGACAGACTTTTTCTCAGCTGTTTTCTCTTTGACCGGTTTGGCTGTTATGTTTTTGTCAGTCTTGTCCGTCTTGGGTTTGGCCTGTGTCTTGTTTGCCTTATGGAGGGTTTTCCTGACTTCTGGGGTAAAGGGTTTCAGGTCTGGTTTGGTGATCTTCCTCAGCTCTGGCTTACTCAGATCCTTCTTTTTCTCCTCCTTCACTGCTTTTGTTTCTTTTTTCTCCTCTTTTTTAGCAGTATCATCTTTCTTCACTTCGCGTTTGTTGTCCTCTTTCTTTACTTTACTGATCTCTTTCTTCTCTTTGTCCTTTTTCTCCTCCATCTTAGATGGTCGTTCCTTGGAGTGTTTCCTCAGTGTTTTCTCCTTGGACAGCTTCTTTCTCTCCAGTTTGGCTGCTTCGGGTACTGCCTCACTGTTTTGTTGTTGTTTGGTGGCTTTGGTGGCTTTGGTAGCTTTGGCGCTCTCACTCTTCACCTTCTTCTCCTTCTTCTCCTCTTTCTTTTCAATTTTGTTCTCTTTAGCCGAGTCATTCTTGGACTCCTCTTCCTGCCCTTTAGCTTCCTTCTTGCTGGCTTTTGAGGCCAACTGTGTTTTGGTGGAAGATTTCAGGCTCTCCTTGCTTTCTGTTCTTGATCTCATCTTTGTTTGTTTTATGATTGGAGGCGGGGCCCCAGAGGATATGTCTTTCTGAGTGGCTACTGGGTAGCGCAGGAAGTCCAGGTGCTTCAGCTTTTCAAGCCCCTCCAAGATTTTGTTCTGCGGTGCATTTCCAGGGAACAGCACCCTGACTATCTTCTCTGTTGGACTATGCGGGATCCATACGATAAGAGCTGTTACTGAGGTCAAGTAAGGGACGGATATTTCTCCTTCTTTGCCATTGGACATCACAATCCCAGTCTTGGCCTTACTGTTCCCAGCCCACTTCTGCATAAGGAACTGCATCTCCTTGCTTTCCTTCACAGGGTTCAGAATGTACATGTCTAGCTTGCCAACGCCCAGCTTGTGGAAAAGCGTGATGGGCTCAATGGTGTTGCTAACGACCCTGTAAAGAGGTTCTGACTTGATGCCAAGCTTGTTGAGATACTGCAGTGTGAGGGATGCCTCCTCGATGCTCCGTTTGACCTTTAGCGTGGACTCAGGCATTCGTAGCTTCTCAGGGACGTTGAAGAACACCACGCCGAGCTCGGGCGAGATCAGGTTCTTCATCCAGTCACCGTATGTGTTGGAGCCGCCAGATCCCTGGGACTGCTCCTCCTCCTGCTCAGCGATCTTCCTCTGGAGCAGCCCGTTGATGCCTGGGAGGTTGTCCGCCCCAATGTGGGTCAGCAGGACTGAGTCTATCCTGTCCAAGTGCCTGACCAGCTTCCAGAAACAGGACCTGCGTTCGGACCCTCCATCCACCAGGATGTTGAATCCGTTCACGGCGAACAGGGCAGAGTCACCCCTCCCTCCGGGGAAGATGTAGCAGCAGGGCTTGGATAGCTTCAGGAAACCACCCGAGGTGGGCGGTTCCAGGTTGTCAAAGGGTGACGGGACGTCCACCGTCTCCGAGACGTACTCTGTGAACTCCGCGACTCCCTCCATGTCGGGAAGCGTGGGCTCAGGGTTTAGGCGGTATTCCAGAAGGTTCTGGAGGTGCTGCTTCTCCTGGCTGTGGCCCAGTGAGCTCCAGCCCCCGTCTCCCAGGCACGATACTGTTAGCCTGGGCCGCTGGTCCGATGCTGAGTTGGACAGGACCTCAGTCACCTGGAGGTCGGACCACAACACAACATAAACATATTGTTAGACATAGCTTATGTAAAGAAACATTTTAATAGCAAGTATACCTATTTATCAAAACAATATTTTATTTGAGCATATAACAAGAACATATTTAAATGAATCAACCCCTCCCTAAAATAAAATAATCACACATATTGATTGAGAGAGTCAAGTCTGGATACTACTAACATAACAACAGAGTAACTAAACAGTGTAGTCTATACAGTGTAACGTCAACTTATAGTAAAGTAATGATGAACAGTTGATCTTACTCCAGGATCAGAGATGATGTCAGAGAAGTGTCTCCAGGTGAAGGCTCCACCCTGCAGTGTGATGTCACCTCCCTGCTCAGAGCTCTGGCCACTTAGGACTAGTAGCTTGTGTCCAGCAGAGTCAGTGATCAGAGAACGGATCTGGACGGGAGGAGGAGAGGGACAAATAGAAGAATAAATGACATTAGTGGATTATCATCACAGTTGATTGACCTCATCAGTAAGCAGTATCTTTTCAAAAAAGGTTTCCATTGAGAAACATCAACCGTACCATATTTTGTGTATAAAGGTGGTTTCTGTGAAGGCAAAAGCCGTCAGTTGTCAGGTATGTCTGGGTCACACTTACCTCTGAAGCAGTAGTTTCCTCTGACGGGTTCACCAACACAACTGTCTCAAGGACATCACTCTTGTACTGCAGGGTCCTCTGTCCTGGAGAGGAAACAAACACAACAAAACACAGGGATAAGAATGATTAAACAACTAAAACAACAGTTCAGTCAGTAGTCGACGTTCCTACAATATTTCTGTGTGTGGAAATACTAAATATTGTAACAATCCTCGCTACATAAGCCATGTTACAATTCCCACCAAGTGGCTTAACCCTAATGATGCAATGGGTAGGGTGTTTGCCTTTCTCGCCAGTGACCTGGGTTCGCTCCCCTGCACCACTGTTCACTATAATACTGCTTAGAATGCTGCATGTGAAAATAGACTAGACTTATAATTGAGGAATTGTATTATGTGGTGATGTGATAAGCCTTAAGCATTGAGGGTCCATTAAGGAACATGACCAGCAGTTTAACATGTGAGACCTCATGTTTTCCATGATAAGGAGATAGCTAGAAATGTACTGCAGTGATGAGTAACTTAGTCAAATGACAGTACAAAACCATTGGAAAGCAAAACCAGAGAACATGGATCAGAATGATCCTCTGCAACCGTGCTTTAATATTATTGGAAGCGTAGACGCCATAAGTATTGTGGCCCATCATTATTGTTATTATTAGTAGTAGTAGTATTACTATTATTATTATAATAATTATTGTGATTATTATGATTATGATGATGATGACGATGATTATTATTATTGCTATAAGATGAGTGTTCCTACAGTGTCTGACAGGGACACTTCCAGGGTGCACTGCAAGTCTACAGCGGCATCACAGCAGACAGGGCTGTCTGTGAATTTCGCATATTAGACAAGCCAATTAACAAAAACACCAAAACGCTGGGGCTGTATGAAAACTTGGCTGAAACCGATTACTGATAATACAACATCTGGGCTTCTAGCATTAGTCAAACACAATTAGCTGCAGACTAACACTGTGAGCCATACACAGGCTTCCCCTCCCTCCAAGGTCCCCTCACTCGCCATCCTATTTCCTCTCTGTTAATGTCTTGAACCCGTATATACATTCTCTTCCATGCCACGTAAACAACAACAATATTGCAAAAGCCTGATTAGCTGCAGCCTGCAAACCCCATTGGCTGTTGCCATGGGGATGCTAAGCTAGCTAGCTATGTTGCCGCTGGCTGAGTTACACTGACCCACTCTTGGCTATGGGAGACGCATTGCAGCATTTCTGAGGGGGAGGGAGGGAGGGACAGGAGGGAGGGAGGGCCAGACGTGCTGCATGGGAGAATAGACAGCAGAGTAACACAGGAGGAGACAGCAACTGCCAAGGCAGCAGTAGAAGCAGCATCCTGATCCTGCATGCAGGTGCTTCATCAGGGAAACTATTTTTAGCACAAAATGGTTTACTGGCTCATCTCCAACTGGAAGAATATGAGAGGGGTTTAATATCATGGGTGTTTTTTTCTTCACTGCAGAGGGGAAGCAAGGGCATTAGGAGGTAAATAGATGGAAGACGGAAGGAGAATGACGTCTTGTTATCCAGGGGTTACGTGTAAGGTCAAAAAAATACACCTCACCCACGTAAACGAGATGCACAAGCTACCGCCACGGGTGACATTTAACACTAATAGCTTTTTCAGCATCTGTGCCTAGTACCAGCTGATGACTTCCTCAAATTATGAGCTAGTTTTTGCTTACAAATGACCAGAATGTGCTCTGTAGTGTGTACTTAGCAAGTAAGCAGCACATATTGGCCTAGTTTTGGAGATTTATTTGTAGTTTTAGTTTCACGTTTGGCTCCAAAAAAGGCTAACTGCTGTAATTTGCTCAGCTGCCGAGAAAGTAAATAGAGTGGAATGAATTGTGTTGAACCTCAGGAGACTGGGGTTCCGTCCAAAATGGTACCCTATTCCCTATATAGTTGACTACTTTTGACCAGGGTCCATAAGGCTCTGGTCAAAAGTAGTAAATAGGGAAAAGGGAGCCATTTGGGACTTATGTTGGGATTGTGAGTGTTAGAATAACAATGCCAGCGGAAAGGCCAATGTGTGTACATTTTCATGCTGGATGAATACACTACAGGAAGAACAACAGTGACAAATCAGACATTTTTATTTTTTCAAATGAAGCGTGGAACTTCTCTAATGTGAATGTCAATGATACTGGAGGAGCCTGGTAATGTTCACTGAGGGCTAATTCTCAAAAACTACCCACCAAACTCTCAATACACTAACGCTGGATACAATAGACTACAATTTTTGACTACGAGTGGCAATGTCTTTGGGGATTGAGTTAACTGGTAAATGTTTAAATCACATACGCAATATTACGCACCCACCTTACACAAATACACATGCACCCACACACACACCTTTTTCTGTTACAAAGGGCTCACGAACTCAAGGTACAGTATATAACGTAAACTCACCCCATTCCGTACAAATGTGCTTAACCGCAACATCCAAACGAGGCTACAAAGAAAACTAATGGGACTGTAGCGACTGTGTTGACTTCAAAATCGGGGGTGTGAACTAGGTTTCTATTCAAGCGTTGATCGACATGGTAACGGCTCTATAGTATTGGAGAAAAGTAGAAAAAACAGACCCTCCGTTACATCTAGACGTGTCATGTCGTAACGTACAGCACGCATAAAACAACTATTTCTATCTTACAATCTCTCTCCACCAGGTGTAGCACTTCTCTCATCCTTTAAAAACAAGAAATGGACAGTGACGGGGGTAAGGGGGATACCTAGTCATTTTTTGCGTCATCATTGCATGTGATCATCATTCTCAAAGCCACTGTTTACTTCTAAGATCACTTTAGCACCGCCCTAAAAACCCGATTCAAATCCGACACAAACCTTCAAATAGGTATGTAATGACACATTATATAAACTCTTTATAGTGTTTTATTTACATTTTAGAGGCAATAAGGTGATAAGTTGGACAGATCGAGTGAAAAAAAGCAATTTTCCCACACGACATATCTCCTTCTCACTATCACGCATTAGTTTCGCTTCCCCACCCGCCATTTTTAAAAAGACCCGACGGGGCTCATTGCCTGCTTAAATTATGCAGAAACGGGCAGTGTTTAGGTCATGTAATTGATTCTGTTGGAAAGGGGAGAAATTGTGCTTTACAATGGTATTGACATTACAGTTGATCTGGAAGTATTACGTTTTTGGGTTGCTAGAATAAGGGCAATTGTACGGACCAAGGCGATGTACGAGTTTACGTGAGTTTACATTAGAGGCAAAATGTATTCACTATTTCTAAAAAGCTGCTTCATTCCTGTCGTGTCTTCTGTTACAAGGGACATACCAGGGGTCCAAGAGGTTAAGCTGCATGAGGAAACACAATCATGCTTTGAGCCTTTTCCTTACCCACATAGGGTCTATAAAATTCCCTGTCTGTTATTCTGCCCAGGGGTCTCATTCAATGAGCAGGGCCCTGTATCTGAGAGGATCAACCTTATCTCTACAATCAAATTGAAAATCACCAGGATAGCTCGGCCACTGTATGACCTCCAGATGTGTCTTCTTCACAGAGAATAATAGAAAGCGCACAATAGCATCACTTCCTGATCTCGGAAAAACACTCTCACCCACTGACATTGAGAATGAAGACAACACAGAGATAGAAATGTCCAACAATGTAATCCACAGACACAGCAGAGATTTGATTTGATTTGATTAGGATCTCTTTTAGTCCTCATTCTGACTAATCTTCCAAGAGTCCTCGAACATTAAAATACAATTTATAATACAATCACATTTTCTCATATAACAAAGTGTTACAAACAGCAGACATAATACCCTGCCTTACTTATCAGATAAATACTCTAACAGTGTGAAAAGATTGGTTCCTTCATCTACCATGGTCCTGCACAACCTTCCAATGTATTATATTTAAATGCTTCTAAAGTATTGTTTGAATTTATATATTGAAACGTTTCTGGTTTGCTAAATTCTTCCATTTCTTTAATGCTCTGAATCTAAATGTTATTTTGCCCACTTCTCTTTTCTCCTGGGATAACACATACAGTAGATGACTGACAATCTATTCCTAGTATTGTCTGTCTCTTACCAACTGAATACTGTTGTGAATGGAGTTTGGCCGTTTTAAATGGGGGAAAGAAACATGTTTTTTTGTATTATCTTGTTGATTAATGAGCACCCAAGAGCATTGTGCATGACTACAACAGAATAATCATATCTCCACCTTAAAGCAATCCTTGCTGCTTTATTCTGTACAATCTGCAGCCTCCTAATTTCACTTGCTGATGCATTTTCCCAGAACACAGAACAGTGGTCACCTGACTCCCAATTAATGCTTGGGTTATTTGCTTAAGAATCTTTCCCGGTAAATATTTAGCTATCCTTCTGATCATGCATGCATATATATATTTTTTTTTACATAGATTAGTTATTTGAGACGACCATGATAAGCAGTTGTCTAGCTGCACGCCTAGTAGTTTGGTTTCTGCCACTTCCTCAATTTGTACTCCCCCATACTTATTTGCATCCCATGTTGTGTTGGCCTTTTCCCGGTGGAACAGACCAACATAACTTTGGTTTTCTTGGCGGTCAAAAAAGTTTGTTCCAGCAAACCCACTCCCTGATATTTCCCATATCTACTTGTAGACCTTGCTGTACCTGTTGAACCGATTGTCTTACTGTATAAGTTGTTGTATCATCTGTAAATATAGTAGCTTGAGATAAGGCATAAGGAAGATTGTTGGTATATACTTTGTATTAAGTAAAGAAGTGGCCCAAGGCAGCTGCCCTGCGTTATTCCACATGGTAAAGCACGAGGGGAAGAAAACGACCCATTGATATAGGTTAACTGTTTCCTGTTAGTTAGATATGACTGTACCCAATTCAATGCTGCCTCCCTAAACCCATAATGCAATATTTTTGTCAAAAGTATTTCATGATCCACTAAATCAAATGAAATGCTGCACTGAAATCTAAAAATAGTACACCCACATACCTGCCATTATCTGCCATTATCCATAGCATTGAGCCACTGGTCAGTCATGTCAGTGGAATGTTTTTGCTGTAATCAAATCAGAGGGATGGTTCAGGTGATATTCCACCCACACTCTGTATGCCATGGGCTCTCCAACCATGTTACTGCAACTACACAGTGCTTCATTTGGGAAACCAAGTTAAATCTGTTTGTGAACATCGATGGTAACATGTTTTCACAACAAAACATATTTCATTAAACTGTTGACAGACCCTCTCTCTGCGTGCTTGAGAAAGGAATTGTCACGTTGGGTGAAGGATCGGGAGACAGGCGCAGGAATGCGTATTATTTGTTTTATTTCACCCAAATGACAGCGTGCCATGTAAAAGCACGGGGACGAAGACCAAACAAACACGTATACAGACCCCCAAAAAAGAGGAGTAGCTCGAATAAATACACAAGCGCACAATGATACCACACGGGACGAGACCCGTAATCATCTGCGCAAAACAAGCAGCACGAAAGCCAAAACAACAAGGCACAGGTACTCACAGGCAAAACAGACATTGGAACAATAATCGACAGCCCAATGGAAACCAAAGGGCAAATTTATACAACTACAATCAGGGAAATGGGGACCAGGTGTGCGTAATGACACAGTTCCGGAGGGATCTGTGACAGGAATGAAGGAGAGATGGGAGGAGATGGAAACACACGGTGGTGAGATATTCTTTAGGCAATTGTAGGCTAACTCTGTAAGCCGCCCTGCACAATCAATGAACCAACAGCATCGCCTTGGCCTATACGTTCTTTCCCAGACTCATGGATAGAAGGTTTGGAGGGTAGCACAAGGTCCATCCAGTATGCAGAATAATACAGTCCACACTCAAAGGCGATTACTAGAATTTGTTTCATTTTGGAGTACGTTAGACCAATTATGTACCAATGACATCTTAAATCAGTTTTTTGTAATGTTTTTCTGCCGTGCATAATATGCGGTAGGGTATGTATTGTATAACGGCACAATCGTTATTTCAATTCCGTTTTTTCCCTGGGCTCATAGATAGGCCTGTGCGTATGTACGTATGTGTGTTTTGAATGAATCATCAACTTAGAAAGCACTATCCATTTTATTTAGTTAGGCTCTGAAACAGCGTCCATAACGACCATAACGACCATGTTTTCCTCTCAGTTTCAACCCGTTACTGAACATCTTTCTTCAAATGGATCAATCACAGAAAGGTGAGTTTTATAAGTAAAATACGGTTGTGATGATAAGTGTTTGATGTGATTCTGAATTGCATTTGCATTGATGTCAGAGTGGTTAGAGGTGGTTAGAGGGACAATAGAGCCCTGGGTACCAGGCCATTAGGACCTGATGGAGGGACAATAGAGCCCTGGGTACCAGGCCATTAGGACCTGATGGAGGGACAATAGAGCCCTGGGTACCAGGCCATTAGGACCTGATGGAGGGACAATAGAGCCCTGAGTTCCCGCCCATTAGGACCTGATGGAGGGACAATAGAGCCCTGAGAACCAGGCCATTAGGAGCTGATGGAGGGACAATAGAGCCCTGAGTACCAGGCCATTAGGACCTGATGGAGGGACAATAGAGCCCTGAGTACCAGGCCATTAGGACCTGATAGAGGGACAATAGAGCCCTGAGTACCAAGCCATTAGGACCTGATGGAGGGACAATAGAGCCCTGAGTACCATACAATAGAGCCCTGAGTACCAGGCCATTAGGACCTGATGGAGGGACAATAGAGCCCTGAGAACCAGGCTATTAGGACCTGATGGAGGGACAATAGAGCCCTGAGTACCAGGCTATTAGGACCTGATGGAGGGATAATAGAGCCCTGAGTACCAGACAATAGAGCCCTTAGTACCAGGCCATTAGGACCTGATGGAGGGACAATAGAGCCCTGAGTACCAAGCCATTAGGACCTGATGGAGGGACAATAGAGCCCTGAGTACCATACAATAGAGCCCTGAGTACCAGGCCATTAGGACCTGATGGAGGGACAATAGAGCCCCGAGTACCCGGCCATTAGGACCTGATGGAGGGACAATAGAGCCCGGAGTACCAGGCCATTAGCAACCTGACGGTCATTAGCAAGTTGTGTGCTACCAACGCATGTCCAGAATGCATAAGAGGAAATTACCGTGACTCAACAGTCACATGGAATTTTTCTGCGGTCATGACTCATGACTGCCGGTGTGGCGGTAATACGGCCACCGCAACAGCCCCAGTTCTATATCCTTTCAAATGCCGGTTTCCATTTTCTCTCGGCTTGGCTGCAGGGGAGGCAGAGAAGCCTGACAATGGCGCTGTTGGCTGTAACGAATTCAGCTGCTGTAACAAACATGGGAGTGTAATAGGCGAGACGACCACTGTCTCCCTCTTCTTTCCTTTGTGTTAGAAGTGCCTCCGACTGAGATTCAACAGGTACTGAGGCTGAGCTGACTGTCTGAATATTCAAACATTAACATTCAACTTCCTCCCCCAGCTGGATCTACTTGATATGCTGATTGCCAAAACATCTGAGAGACAAAAAAATATGCTTACTGAGGAGAACACTTATATAACGCAAAAAAACAAGGACCTGCTTAAAATCATAATAACATCATACTGATGTTAACCTTTTACACTCCTGTGAATTGACCTATATGGATAGGGATAAATTGAAATGTTTCTTACAGAAGAAATATGAAAAGCAAATGCATAACCATGGTAGCAATTGAAAGGGAACAGTTTGGAGATTATGGGGAAATGATTAGACCAAAGGTGAGTACACAAAAGTTCACCTGACACGAGACTGAATCCAAACATTGATCCAAACATGATTTCATGGGCATTTTACCTTTTCTGTACTTTTTGCAGAATTTTGTTGATAACGAAATCAGAAAATACTAAATTCAGAGAAACAGATGGTAATTTTGGTGCACATAGAAATGAGTCATGTCATGAGTGCATTCAGGTTCTCTCACAATAAACAAACATTGGTTTGTTCTGTTCAGAACAACCCAGGGTATGATGCCATGTCATCTTGTAACTGAACATCAAACATAGTGATTATAAACGTTGACACTGTATATGACATTAGTTTTTTATTCAGAAATGTGAAGTGCACATTTGGACTGTATGACATCAAAGCAGTATTTATTATAATCCTCAACGTCTCATCTTTCAAAATACATTGAGTCCTCTTCATTTACAGCATTTACCCTCACACAGACAATAAAAAGTTGCCCAATTAGCGGGAGGCGCGTTGCTCAAGTTCAGAACAGCAGTCAGTCAAAACACATACAGAGCTGTGAAGCGCAGAGCCTGAGCTCTGTACAGCCACTATGTTCCAAATCTGCCATTTTGAACCCGTATACGGGTGTGAAGGGCAGAGCCTGAGCTCTGTACAGCCACTATGTTCCAAATCTGCCATTTTGAACCCGCATGCGGGTGTGAAGCGCAGAGCCTGAGCTCTGTACAGCCACTATGTTCCAAATCTGCCATTTTGAACCCGCATACAGATGTGAAGGGCTACTGAAAGATGTCGTGCTCTGATTAGTCCAAAAGACTAATTAACATTTCCAACCCAATAATTATCAAGTCCAAGGACAATCTCCAGCTAAGCCTCTTCCTCTTCATGGAAAATGGGCCTGTGAGCCCACATCAGACCTGGGTTCAGATTCTATTTCAAATCATTTCAGATACGTTATCTCTGCTTCTTTAACCTTGTCTGGCTTAATGGACCAATAGAATAGTCCCAGAACTGCTATACCTGCCCATCTGGCACCTTAGGCAGGCTAGAGCAAAAGATATCAAATAGAATTCGAACCCAGGTCTCGCCCCCCACACCAGCCTGCAGGGACAGCCACATTATTTGAAAGTGTATCCTTCCTCCCCCTTCTTTGACATAACCACTGACTAGAAAGGACTGGACAGGTGAAATCTGTGGTGAAGTCCTTGCGTTCACCTGTAAAACCATGTTTAATACATGATTACTTCAATGAAGGGAGGAAGGGAGCATACAGACTCACACAGCCCATCAAACACATTCTTCAGGCTCAGATATTCGGTCTGATATTAATAAAGGGTAGGATGAAGTAACCCTTATACAGATGTAGGATCTTAATTTCAGCTAGTTTGCCACAGCAGGGAAATAATCCTGCAGCAACAGGACATTTGAATTAATATGTGGATTATAAATAATGCACATTTTTGTAAGGGTTGATACATTTTTCTTTGGGCTATATCAAGTCTGAAATGGAAAATAACAAACTTTAGAACTTTAAATTAAAATACACTACAAGTTTGCAAGGAAACTTCTCAACAAAAAAAGAGTCATCAAATTTCAATTGTCCCAGTCAGCTTTCAATTGTCCCATCTAATGGTTAAGGTTGGGATTGTGGAAGAGTAAGTTGATCATAGATAGATCATAGTCCATGTGGGTGACTGTCACCCAGAGCATCATAGTAAAGCAAGGAGTACAACTGTTAGATGGAGTACAACAGTATTTGTTCTACAGGTGAATACTCTTATGCTTTTATTACTCAGTTGGAACTCTTGACTATGTTTAGCAGATGCTTTCATCCTTCCGTAGCTTGATAACTCACCCTGGAAGAGAGCATCTGTTAAATAAATGATATGTAAATATGGGGTGGGTTGTAGTGGGTCCATTCTATAGGCCGAAGCCTCTTATGGCTCTGGAAAAACATGTCTGTGTCCAAATTGCACCATATCCTCTATATAGTGCACTACTTTTAACATGGGCCATAGAGCTCTGGTCACAAGTAGTGCACTATGTATGGAATAGGGGGCCATTTGGGATGTACTGAGGGTCTAATTAGAATGGTGTCAGGCTCAGAGCTGATCCTATTGTCCAGCTAACACCCTACTCTAACACTGTATAGTAAACACACTGAGGGTGTTTTGATTAACTGTATATGCATGATTCTATTCCTCCGCTCACTGTGTTGTCACATCATGACACATGATATGGACAGTGTAACAATGATATATAGCTAAGGTCTTATACAACCTAAAATACAGGTAACTGCCAGAATAAAGGAAACACCAACATAGTGACTTAATAGGGCGTTGGGCCACAACGAGCCAACAGAAACAGAACAGCTTCAGTGTGCCTTGGCATAGATTCTACAAGTGTCTGGAACTCTACTGGAAGGATACGACACTATTCTTCCACTAGAAATTCCTTCATTTTGTTGTTTTGTTCATGGTGATGTAAAACGCTGTCTCAGGCACTGATCCAGATTCTCCCATATGTGTTCAGTTGGGTTGAGATCTGGTGACTGAGACACACACTCACACTCACACACACACACACACACACACACACACACACACACACACACACACACACACACACACACACACACCCTTTAAACCCTCTATGCTTCTTTGAGACCCCTCTTTTAAAGTCACTTAGATGTCTTTTCTAGCCATGGTAGCCAAAATAACGATCAACTGGGCATTTTCTTACATGACACATGGGATGTTTAAATTGCTTAATTAACTCAGGAACCACACCTGTATCGAAGCACCTGCTTTCAATATACTTTGCATCCCTCATTTACTCAAGTGTTTACTTTATTTTGGAAGTTACCTGCATATCTACCATAGCCTACTTATGCCACTGCCAGTATTCATTTTGGATGTTTTGGGGTTGTTAATCTCTCGTGGACAGACACACGTAGCATATTTTAGCGTCTCTAAACAGATTGTGCGATGCGACAACTAACGAGGAACATTGTTCCGCTGGATTTTCGTCACTGATCATTTGGACAAATCACAATTTTGAATTTCAGAAGGGAAGGGAACATTTGGCCCATAGACTTTCCAGAAACATGCAGAGAGAGGGGGGTGGTGCTAAGGCCCTGCTTCTGCTGCTTGTTCTAGTATATTTTGTAATATGTCACCCCCCCCCCCCCCCCCAGAACTAAATTGTGTAGCTGGCGCAAGATTTTGGTTCTGGGTTGGCCAGATTAGTGGGTTGGAGATTCAATATTTTTTTTCTGATTGAAAGACACAGCCATACTGCTGTATATCCAGAGATGTAAAGCTCAGTGCCAAGCTCTTCCTAATCCATCCCCAAAGAGCAATAGCTGGCCTTCTAGTAGGTAAACATTTAATCCCTCAAAACTGCATTATCTGCGCATCTGAAGTCCATAAAAAATGATTATCATCATTTGTGGGATCCAGATAAATTGCTTTTCGAGGGCAGCTTAAGGTTTCTGCATTAGTTTATTCCCCAATCATAACATGAGTACTTTTGTTGTAAATAACAAAATGCCCCTCATTAGATATTGCTCCTCTCACTTTCAGAACCATGGACAGCGGCATTTGCAACATTCTTTACGTCGCATCACAAGGGAAGTTATGGCTGATTAAAGTCAACATTGTTACGATCAACCCTATCACTTTCATAGTCACTTTTTATCACCATTTTCTTCATTTAACGTCTTGAGATGGAAATGTTTTTATGAAGTTGAACATGTGCTCTTTATGACAGAATGTTAAAATTAGGTGAAATAAAGAGTTATTTTATAAAATTACTCTGCCCAAAAGGTACTCTATTCTGAAATGAGCCAAATAGTGAGCAGATATTTATTTTATTTTCAGGAACTGGAGGTTGTGTAATGGATCTCACTCTCCTCTTCTGAGGAGGAGTAGCGAGAAGGATCGGAGGACCAATGCGCAGCGTGGTAAGAGTCCATAATGTTTCATCAAAATCAGCACTGAAATACAAAACAACAAACGTGAATAAACGACACAAACAAAACAGTCCCGTGTGGCACAAACACTGACAATAAACACCCACAACTCAAAAGTGAAACCAGGCTACCTAAGTATGATTCTCAATCAGGGACAACGATTGACAGCTGCCTCTGATTGAGAACCATTCTAGGCCGAACACAGAAATCCCAAATTATAGAAAAACTAACATAGACAACCCACCCAACTCACACCCTGACCATACTAAAACAAAGATATAACAACAGAACTAAGGTCAGAACGTGACAGGGTGAGCACAGGGTGACTGTACTAGGCCACGTGTAAGGCTTTTCTGATGTGACAGTGTGTTGTTTGCCAGAGTTGTTTGATGACTAAACATAATAGAATATAGCCAAGGAAGCAGTTTAGGCTATTTTGCTGAGTCAAAGTGTGAAGGAGACATACCTTTATGTGAAAGACACTGGGCTCTATTACTAAATAATTCATGCAAAGATTGTGTCATTTTCTACTGTGACAAAAGCTGAAATAATATTTAGCAATTAAGTATTGTATACAAATGCTTACAAACACAGACATATATCCTTGTTGGTGATAGAGGTTTATATTTGAGTTGAGTAGCAATGCAATCATTCTGAAAGAACTCTACACAGTCAGACTTCCATAACATTCCTTTCATAAAAGCTGCAAATGATCAATCTCATTCTAGCTAATTATTGCCCTAATTCATCCAGTAAATTACAGGCCAGGCAGGAAGCCATTTTGTGTCTTCGCTGCCATGCTGATGGACATAAAAAGGATGTGTTACCAAAACAACGTTTTGCTGGCTCCATCTCATGCCCTTCTCTTTTTAAAAGAGCAATAAAATCCAGCCAAAGCCTTGGACTCACCACTTGATAAACACAAGTGAGATGTCTAAGAGTGAGTGGGTGATGGGAAGGCGGGTGGGGGAGTCAGCAACGGCCCTCCACAAGGCGTCAATGAATAAGAGAGAGAGAGAGAGAGAGAGAGAGAGAGAGAGAGATAACTCAGCCTCTGACTGATGGCTGATGGGTGATGGCTGATGGGTGATGGGAAGGTGGGTGGGGGAGTGAGCAACGGCCCTCCACAAGGCGTCAAGGGATAGAAGATGAGAGAGAGACAGAGAGAGAGAGAGAGAGAGGGGGAGAGAGAGAGAGAGAGAGAGAGAGAGAGAGAGAGAGAGAGAGAGAGAGGGAGAGACAGAGAGAGAGAGACAGAGTAAGAGAGAGAGAGAGAGAAAGAGATACAGAGAGAGAGAGAGAGAGAGAGAGAGAGAGAGAGAGAGAGAGAGAGAGAGAGAGAGAGAGAGAGATAGCTCAGCCTCTGACTGATGGGTGATGGGTGAGCTTCAGGCTGCATCTCAAATTACACTCTATTCTCTTTATAGTGCACCTCTATTGAACAGGGTGCATAGCGCTCTGGTCTAAAGTAGTGCACTATATAGGGAATAGGGCCTTTTGGAATGCACAACAATAACAAGATGCCTGGCTAGCTGGCAGAGATGCATTTTTTCTGCCCACTCATCGCTGAGTTGAGTCCAGCAACTCTTGATGTGCTCTTATGCCACCTGAGCGATGTCAACTGTGAGCATTTGGCCTGGCAGCAAAGGCAAGAGGATTTGTGTGTGCATTTGTACACTGAGTATACAAAACATTAAGAACATCTGCTCTTTCTATGTCATAGACTGACCAGGTGAATCCAGGTCAAAGCTATGATCCCTTATTGATGTCACTTGTGAAATCCACTCCAACCAGTGTAGATGAAGGGGAGGAGACAGGATAAATAAGTATTTTAAAGCCTTGAGACAATTGAGACATGGATTGTCTATAGTGTGCATTCAGAGGGTGAATGGGCAAGACGAAAGGTGCCAGGCACAACGTTTTGTGTCAAGAACTGCAACGCTGCTGGGTTTTTCATGCTCAACAATTTCCCATGTGCATCAAGAATGGTCCACCACCCAAAGGACATCCAGCCAAATTGACACAACTGTGGGAAGCATTGGAGTCAACATGGGCCTGCATCCCTGTGGAATGCTTCGGACACCTTGTAGAGTCCATGCTGTTCTGAGGGCAAAAGGGGCATACAATTCAATTAGGAAGGTGTTCCTAATATTTGGTATGCTCAGGGTATATACATTTGTGTGTATGTCTACATTTGTGAGTGTGTGTGTGTGTGTGTGTGTGTGTGTGTGTGTGTGTGTGTGTGTGTGTGTGTGTGTGTGTGTGTGTGTGTGTGTGTGTGTGTGTGTGAACTGCAGTGGCAACACTAGGCCATGTCCAATGTATTGTATGTAATGTTCTCTGACTCCGTGGGCAGGATTCTCCTAGAACCCTGCTTCACCACACATTGCATGCAATGTTGAGTGGGTGAGAAACGTTGCTTGCGGCCATTCCAGAGAAGGATTTACATAACTCTGAATAAATGGTACAGATAACATAGAGGACAATGACAATATTTGCTGAATGAATACAATACTCAGAAAACCAGGCATAGATCAAAACATTGCCATTGCTCACTAAATCAAAAAGAAAATGACACTTTTTGGCAGCATACCTAGCAAACCAAAAACATTCCCTGGACATTAGGTGAAATTCCCATTAACATTCCCTATATCAGTGTGTGGGTATGCCTTTCAAATACTTAATATTCCAGTCACATATTATATCACAACACTAGCAGCATTGATGAATGGCATGCCCTTGATATGACCTGAGGGGTCCTGAGGGGTCCATCACTGCCCATATGGGGTTGATGGGAGAGGAATGGGGGTAAAGAATGAGGGGGTGGATCCATACAGTCATTGGGTTTACCCCCTACTAAGTGTCACACTACCAGAGGTGTGGCTACCTCTTAGTGGCAGTATGGAGCAGGATAATTCAGAGTACCTGATAATTCTCTCCTGTTCTCTGCTTAATCAATTAGACCCCTGCTCCATCACCCTGTCATATAACTAGCTGGCTCAGGAGAACCTATAGGGGACACACAGCTCGGGGAGACTACTATCAGGGAAATCACATACTAGGACGCAAAGCAATGATGGACTGCAAGTGTAAACAAAGGAGTGTACTCCCCCCAGCACTCACACACTTCAGTCAACTAATTGGTCAGCGAAGGCAAGTTAACCCCCAACAACAACTGTTCCCTGGGCACCGATGACATGGACGTTGATTAAGGCAGCTCCCCAGAATGGCTGGGTTAAATGCGGAAGACACATTTCGGTTGAATGCATTCAGTTGTACAACTACTAGGTATCTCCTTTTCCCCAAATGATCCGGTCACTGTAATAACCATTCGAATAGCAACAACAACAAAAACATGCACATTTTCTCCTCTTCTCTGCTCGTGACGGCATGTGCTGCTGCGTCAGGGAGGGGGGCATCGCCTAGGCAGCCAAAGACTTGTTTTCTACAACAACTTGCTTGTTTCAGCAAGGAGCAACGTTGTAGAGTTCACGTTACAGCAGAAACGGACTCATCCTCATGAATGCCCGGCCGTCATGATGGTTATTTTATTTTAATGACGATCTTCATCCATAACCGTCTGTTACAGGATTAGAAATGAATTGTTCCAGACATAATTGTTATATTCTTAAAGCTGCAATATGTGACTTTTTGGGTGACCCTCCAAATTCACATAGAAATGTGAGTTATAGATCTACATACTTATTGAAAGCAAGTCTAAGAATTCGTATATCTGTTCTATGTGTACAATTTCTATGGTACCTGTTCTTAAGTTTTGTTTTTGCATCTTTTTCGGATTTGTACACCAGTTTCAAACAGCTGGAAGTACAATATTTTGGGTTGTTGAAAATATATTTCACAGCGGCTTAGAAGGTACAATGATTTAATATACTTGTTATTAGAATTTTAGCAAACAGGAAATGGTGGACGATTTCTGCATAGTGCATCTTTAAATGGAATAAACACAGACCTAGTGTCGATAATCCTGATTAGATTCATATCTGTAAGAGATCAATAACTCAAACACCGTCAGTGTGAAGAGGCTGTGGGCAACAACCACGCATCTCACCTTAATCACCGCTCAACGAAAACTAAGCGACGCAATTGCAACCAACAGGCAGAATTTAACCCAAACTATGTGTTATCGCTGATTTTTTTTAAACCCAACTAACAGGGGATTACATGCACCTGCATGCTAAAATCATCTTGATTTCAACCAAAAACCCACAAAAATTAAGTAGCAGATGAGCAGATCTCCTGTTGTTGCCATGCTACTTGATTAGACTACAATTTAATTTGATTAGAAAATAGATTATATAACTCAATCACGATTGGCTTGATCTAGTTCCACATTTTATATGTGGACAGTTCAGGGATATTTTATTTTCCTTTTTGAATGGCCATGCTTTATTAGACAAGTTGTAATTAATGGATTACATAAATGACAAATTAAAAAGTAATATGAGTTTTCCATTGATATAACCTGTATGATGATATTGATATAACCTGTATGATATATTGATATAACCTGTATGATATATTGATATAACCTGTATGATGTATTGATATAACCTGTATGATATATTGATATAACCTGTATGATGATATTGATATAACCTGTATGATATATTGATATAACCTGTATGATGATATTGATATAACCTGTATGATATATTGATATAACCTGTATGATATATTGATATAACCTGTATGATGATATTGATATAACCTGTATGATATATTGATATAACCTGTATGATATATTGATATAACCTGTATGATATATTGATATAACCTGTATGATGATATTGATATAACCTGTCTGATATATTGATATAACCTGTATGATGATATTGATATAACCTGTCTGATATATTGATATAACCTGTATGATGATATTGATATAACCTGTATGATGATATTGATATAACCTGTATGATATATTGATATAACCTGTATGATATATTGATATAACCTGTATGATGATATTGATATAACCTGTATGATATATTGATATAACCTGTATGATGATATTGATATAACCTGTATGATATATTGATATAACCTGTATGATATATTGATATAACCTGTATGATATATTGATATAACCTGTATGATATATTGATATAACCTGTATGATATATTGATATAACCTGTATGATATATTGATATAACCTGTATGATGATATTGATATAACCTGTATGATATATTGATATAACCTGTATGATGATATTGATATAACCTGTATGATGATATTGATATAACCTGTATGATATATTGATATAACCTGTATGATGATATTGATATAACCTGTATGATGATATTGATATAACCTGTATGATATATTGATATAACCTGTATGATATATTGATATAACCTGTATGATATATTGATATAACCTGTATGATATATTGATATAACCTGTATGATATATTGATATAACCTGTATGATATATTGATATAACCTGCATGATGATATTGATATAACCTGTATGATGATATTGCCACAGTATAAATGCTGTCTTAAATGAGAAATTACTTTTTTTTAGTTGTACATTTAAATCACCTTTGAGTCTGCTCAATCACCAGGTTTTTTTTATTGATAATTTAAAAGATAATTCCCTGTAGAGGGTGAAAATGTAAAGCTCAGCTTTTAGGGAGCAGGAAATGTTGGAAGCAAGCAATTGAGATCAGCTGTGCTGGGGATTACAATATTGTTTACAATGATTTTTCTTGTCAGAGTGCACTTACCAGACATTTATATCATGAAAGACACTTGGTGGGATAGCTCAGAGAGAATAAAACTGTTGATAGGCTGCAAAGTTTCTGAATATGAGACATATAAAACCAGTTAGCACATCTTGCCCCTCCTTAAAGATCTTGGTTTTGGAACTGAAAGTATGTCTGTGTGGCAAATGGCACCCTATTCCCTATGTAGTACACTTCTTTTGATGATGCACTAGGGAATATGGTGCCATTTGGGATGTAGACTAGGAAACACTGACCCAGTGTCACAGGTGTGGCATACTCAAGAGTTAATAGCTTTCATATAGGGCACCAAATGGGACACACCTACAGATGTTGGATCTTAATTTGACCAGTATTGTAGCAGCAAAAGAAAACTTCTGCAACAGGATTTTAATGTTTAGTCCATAACATTGTTTGATCGGTGGTTAGGCTATTAGCTGGCCAAAATTTGGCTACATGAAAAGTGCAATACTATGTGTAAGTGCAGGTTTTCAGTGAATTTATGTAAATCATGAAGTTCATCTGCAGGAAAATTGTCAGTGAAAAAAGAGTGATCAAATTAAGATCCTACACCTATGGAGGTCACTATGTTCTCTGTCATGGTATCTGCTTATTGGACACTGAGATAGGCCTGAGATGATGGTTCTATTAAGAAGAGAAAGAACCCATAACTGATATGAACCATGTATGTCCAAAAAAGGTAATTCCACTAAAAGCAAGAAAACGTTTAATGAGTAAATGTCTGCAATAAACTAGGCCTGCTCATTGTATTTAATATGACTACATGGACTCTACGATGTATGATCCTCAGGTGTGTCTTTGCCTTTGGGAAATAGACATTTTCACTATTGGTTTCTTCTGGTTTCTTTCAGAAGCCTATTCAGAATTGATATGCAGTCTAAATTCCAATAATAACAATGATATGATTCTTAGTATATACTAAAGTATTATCCAGGCTCTATAACTACAGTACCAGACCTAGAATGAAACCATTTCAGCCATGCACATCCTTGTTTTCACTGTGATTGTTGCATTTTAGTGTCATTCAAAGCGCCCTGTCCTACTCAAAGACATATCTATTCATGTAGCCTTGTCGTGTAGTGTAGACCTACAAATATGCTGCTGTGTTGACGTAACATTCTTTCTGTGGAATGAAAGGAATGGCAGCATGTCAAGAAGCATCTACACTGCATTTTGATGCACAGTGGGTTACTTCGGTTTGTGATTCATAGACCATTCGGTTTTTATTTTGGTTATGAAACTCCGCTGCTGCCTGGGCCTACAGGTCGGCAGATACACTGTTTATAGACGGTTGGATAAATCGCATCGACATTTGGGTCACCCAATTCTTCTCGTCCGAATTACCCGCAAGACAGCGCCATATCTTGACACTTCGTTAATCATGCTGTGGACCAACATCTTCGACATATTGTAGTGCTCGTGTCTAATAAGGGTGGTGAATATGCCTATTTTTGTGCTTTTCAAAATCGGTATATTTCACATAGCCTAAACTACATCGCCATCGTTTTATCCCTTTTAAAATCTACCTGTTATGTGAAATAGGCTATCATTCACATTTCCATACAGAGCTGCTTCATCCTAGTCTGTGTTTTTCATACAGGCCTTTAGCTCTTAAAACCGGGTGTAATATTAACAAACGGGCAAATACCCAAATGTGTTAATCCTTCCTTTCCTATGCAATCGGATTCGGGATTCCTCCACGGTCTCTATACGCAGGGCCAGAGTAGCGATAGCTTTTTTTCAAATTTAGACTACTACAATAACCTACAAAATATAATTATATTGTATTTCATTTTGACCGTACAAATAGAGAACACAAGGCATCTTCACTGACACGCAATCCAAATCAATGCAGAATATACTAGCCTACCATTACTGTCCAGTAGGCTAATTCCTTTTTTTAGGAAGGAACCATGCAGTCCCGCGAGGTATAGAACATCGGAAATATGACATGACACAAATAGGCTATGGAGGTAAAATACATATTCCACTAACACCTACCTTCTGTGATGCTGGGGAGAGAGCGCGGCACGAAGGGTAGCGAACGGGGAGTGAGAAATCTCGTAGTGTCATTTGAGTGTGCGTGGGGCTGTGGGCGAGTGAGTGAGTGGGAGGGGCACCAATGTGAGAGAATATTGAACTTGTCGATAGAAGGCTGTACGGTATGGTAAAACATTGACCCAACCGAGCCGGTGTTCGGCCGATGGTCAGGGACAAGCTCAGTGCCCCAGCAGACATTTAACCCTTTTCACTGGCAGAGAGAGGAGTGTGGCCATTGACTAGCCAGTATTTTCAGAAATACATTCTTATCTGTCTCGTATCTACGGCACGATCAGAGCATGTAATTAAATGTATATTATTATATATCTCTACGCCCCAGTGTGCCCGGGCCTAATCTTGGTTAACCCAGAACTAAAACCTAGAGTCATTTAGTCAGAATCTGGCCATCAGAGATTAGCTCAGACCCAGGCACATTTTTAGTACCCACTTCTGTTAAGGGGTCCCTCCTTTCCATATACTAAACATCACGTTCTTGTTTTTTCTTGGACATGACAGTCTGGAACTCATTAGTGGTACTGGCTCTCATTTTATAACACACTGAAACAAACACAGGTCCAAGATCTAAAGGGGAGGCAATCAAATATTAAACGATAGGTTAGTGAACCGCCATCGAGAACCATTCATAATCTGCCGTAAAGGTGCTTTTCAAAGATGACAATTACAAGTAGCAAAAATACTGAGAAACAGAGACACCCATTTCAGATCCAGTCAAAGGTTCTGGTTCTGTATTCATATCTGTGTTTTAGTTTCCCTCCATCAGCCCGACTGTATGTGTGCTACTGTACTGAAGGCCGTATCTGCTAAGATGTGCTGTTGGCAGCCAATTCCCTTTCTGATGGGGATTTAGCATTAGTCCACAGGCTCAGTAATCAGTGTTGTGTGTGTGTGTCTGTATGTGTCTGTCTGTGGGTAAGTGAGTGCATGCAAGTGAGCAAATGTGTCTGTGTTCGTATTGGTGTGTGTGTGTGTCAGTCTTGGATCAATACAGCCAATGAAATGTTGGGCTGGATGGAGAGGAGAGAGGGGTGTGAGACAGACAAACCCCTCACAAACCAGCTCTCCAACTCCCTGTCAGATTAACAATCTTTGTATGCGTCCCAAATCGCACCCTATTCCCTAGCTATGTAGTGCACTACTTTTGACCAATGCACTACCTTGACCAGGTCTAAAGTAGTGTACTATATAAGGAATATGGTGTGATTTGGGACACAACCATTCTCATTACCCCTAAATGGCTGGTATGCATCAGCTGCTGGAGTGGGTACACACAACTACTGAAGGACCTGAAAACAAGATTGGTCATCAAGCTTCAAAATATCTCCCAATCTACCCTGAGCCCTGGCCCTGTTATATCCAAACACCCAATCTACCCTGAGCCCTGGCCCTGTTATATCCAAACATCCAATCTACCCTGAGCCCTGACCCTGTTTATATCCAAACATCCAATCTGCCCAGAGCCTGTTTATATCCAAACATCCAATCTACCCTGAGCCCTGACCCTGTTTATATCCAAACATCCAATCTACCCTGAGCACTGACCCTGTTATATCCAAACATCCAATCTGCCCTGAGCCCTGACCCTGTTTATATCCAAACATCCATTCTACCCTGAGCCCTGGCCCTGTTATATCCAAACATCCAATCTGCCCTGAGCCCTGACCCTGTTTATATCCAAACATCCAATCTACCCTGAGCCCTGGCCCTGTTATATCCAAACATCCAATCTGCCCTGAGCCCTGACCCTGTTTATATCCAAACATCCAATCTACCCTGAGCCCTGGCCCTGTTATATCCAAACATCCAATCTACCCTGAGCCCTGAGCCTGTTTATATCCAAACATCCATTCTACCCTGAGCCCTGGCCCTGTTATATCCAAACATCCAATCTGCCCTGAGCCCTGACCCTGTTTATATCCAAACATCCAATCTACCCTGAGCCCTGGCCCTGTTATATCCAAACATCCAATCTGCCCTGAGCCCTGACCCTGTTTATATCCAAACATCCAATCTACCCTGAGCCCTGGCCCTGTTATATCCAAACATCCAATCTACCCTGAGCCCTGACCCTGTATATATCCAAACACCCAATCTACCCTGAGCCCTGACCCCGTTTATATCCAAACACCCAATCTACCCTGAGCCCTGACCCTGTTTATATCCAAACATCCAATCTACCCTGAGCCCTGACCCCGTTTATATCCAAACATCCAATCTACCCTGAGCCCTGACCCTGTTTATATCCAAACAGCCAATCTGCCCTGAGCCCTGGCCCTGTTATATCCAAACATCCAATCTACCCTGAGCCCTGGCCCTGTTATATCCAAACATCCAATCTACCCTGAGCCCTGGCCCTGTTATATCCAAACATCCAATCTACCCTGAGCCCTGACCCTGTTATATCCAAACATCCAACCTAGCCTGAGGCCTGACCCCGTTTATATCCAAACATCCAATCTACCCTGAGCCCTGATCCCGTTTATATCCAAACATCCAATCTGCCCTGAGCCTGTTTATATCCAAACATCCAATCTACCCTGAGCCCTGACCCTGTATATATCCAAACACCCAATCTACCCTGAGCCCTGACCCTGTTTATATCCAAACATGCAATCTACCCTGAGCCCTGATCCCGTTTATATCCAAACATCCAATCTACCCTGAGCCCTGACCCTGTTTATATCCAAACATCCAATCTACCCTGAGCCCTGACCCTGTGTAGCATTTCGCTACACTCGCATTAACATCTGCTAACCATGTGTATGTGACAAATACATTTGATTTGATTTGTTTATATCCAAACATCCAATCTACCCTGAGCCCTGAGCCTGTTTATCTCCAAACATCCAATCTGCCCTGAGCCCTGACCCTGTTTATATCCAAACATCCAATCTACCCTGAGCCCTGACCCTGTTTATATCCAAACATCCAATCTACCCTGAGCACTGACCCTGTTTATATCCAAACATCCAATCTACCCTGAGCACTGACCCTGTTTATCTCCAAACATCCAATCTGCCCTGAGCCTGTTTATATCCAAACATCCAATCTACCCTGAGCACTGACCCTGTTTATCTCCAAACATCCAATCAGCCTGTTGATGAATGCTCCCAGTCCCAGGTGGCTCTGGTCGTCATTTAATTTCCCATCCCAGCAACATGGTGTCTTGATTACCATCTTATTGGTTATTGCAGCGACCCTTCCCACACCACTCTGTTGAACTGGATGGTTGGGTCTAGGTGGGGGGAGGAGAAAAGCCTGCACTGCGATTGGCTCATATATAATCATCTAAATGATACACATATTGTATCCTACCATTGTGTTGGATAAAATACAAATAAGTAATACATAATATTCAATAAAAACATAATGATCACCTCAATAACCTAATAGTCCGGACTCCTTTTCCTGGAGTGTTTGTAGAGCTATAGTCATCATAACATTGTTAGAGATGTAAGACTCTATAGGACCTCTTTTAATAAATACAGTGGAAATGGTCTGTCGTGGGTAGAATGATGCTGATGGGAGGGGATGGGCTGGACCAGTGGAAATGGTCTGTCGTGGGTAGTGTGATGCTGATTGGAGGGGATTAGCTGGACTAGTGGAAATGGTCTGTAGTGAGTAGAGTGATGCTGATGGGAGGGGATTAGCTGGACTAGTGGAAATGGCCTGTCGTGGGTAGTGTGATGCTGATTGGAGGGGATTAGCTGGACTAGTGGAAATGGTCTGTAGTGAGTAGAGTGATGCTGATGGGAGGGGATGAGCTGGACTAGTGGAAATGGCCTGTCGTGGGTAGAGTGAAGCTGAATGGGAAGGGATGGGCTGGACTAGTGGAAATGGCCTGTCGTGGGTAGAGTGATGCTGATGGGAGGGGATGAGCTGGACTAGTGGAAATGGCCTGTCGTGGGTAGTGTGATGCTGAAGGGAAGGGATGGGCTGGACTAGTGGAAATGGCCTGTCGTGGGTAGAGTGATGCTGATGGGAGGGGATTAGCTGGACTAGTGGAAATGGTCTGTAGTGAGTAGAGTGATGCTGATGGGAGGGGATTAGCTGGACTAGTGGAAATGGTCTGTTGTGGGTAGAGTGATGCTGAAGGGAAGGGATGGGCTGGACTAGTGGAAATGGTCTGTAGTGAGTAGAGTGATGCTGATGGGAGGGGATTAGCTGGACTAGTGGAAATGGCCTGTCGTGGGTAGAGTGATGCTGATGGGAGGGGATTAGCTGGACTAGTGGAAATGGTCTGTAGTGAGTAGAGTGATGCTGATGGGAGGGGATGAGCTGGACTAGTGGAAATGGTCTGTTGTGGGTAGAGTGATGCTGAAGGGAAGGGATGGGCTGGACTAGTGGAAATGGCCTGCCGTGGGTAGAGTGATGCTGATGGGAGGGGATTAGCTGGACTAGTGGAAATGGTCTGTAGTGAGTAGAGTGATGCTGATGGGAGGGGATGGGCTGGACTAGTGGAAATGGCCTGTCGTAGGTAGAGTGATGCTGATTGGAGGGGATGGGCTGGACTAGTGGAAATGGCCTGTCGTGGGTAGAGTGATGCTGATGGGAGGGGATGAGCTGGACTAGTGGAAATGGTCTGTTGTGGGTAGAGTGATGCTGAAGGGAAGGGATGGGCTGGACTAGTGGAAATGGCCTGCCGTGGGTAGAGTGATGCTGATGGGAGGGGATTAGCTGGACTAGTGGAAATGGTCTGTAGTGAGTAGAGTGATGCTGATGGGAGGGGATGGGCTGGACTAGTGGAAATGGCCTGTCGTAGGTAGAGTGATGCTGATTGGAGGGGATGGGCTGGACTAGTGGAAATGGCCTGTCGTGGGTAGAGTGATGCTGATTGGAGGGGATGAGCTGGACTAGTGGAAATGGTTTGTCGTGGGTAGTGTGATGCTGATTGGAGGGGATGAGCTGGACTAGTGGAAATGGTCTGTCGTGGGTAGTGTGATGCTGAATAGGAGGGGATGGGCTGGACTAGTGGAAATGGCCTGTCATGGGTAGTGTGATGCTGAAGGGAGGGGATGGGCTGGACTAGTGGAAATGTCTTGTCGTGGGTAGTGTGATGCTGAATGGGAAGGAATGGGCTGGACCAGTGTAAATGGCCTGTCGTGGGTAGTGTGATGCTGAAGGGAGGGGATGGGCTGGACTAGTGGAAATGGTCTGTCGTGGGTAGTGTGATGCTGAAGGGAGGGGATGGGCTGGACTAGTGGAAATTGCCTGTCGTGGGTAATGTGATGCTGAAGGGAGGGGATGGGCTGGACTAGTGGAAATGGTCTGTTGTGGGTAGTGTGATGCTGAAGGAAGGGGATTTTTTTTTTTTTTTTTTTTTTTTTTTTTCACCTTTATTTAACCAGGTAGGCTAGTTGAGAACAAGTTCTCATTTGCAACTGCGACCTGGCCAAGATAAGGCATAGCAGTGTGAACAGACAACACAGAGTTACACATGGAGTAAACAATTAACAAGTCAATAACACAGTAGAAAAAAGGGGAGTCTATATATACATTGTGTGCAAAAGGCATGAGAAGGTAGGCAAATAATTACAATTATGCAGATTAACACTGGAGTGATAAATGATCAGATGGTTATGTACAGGTAGAGATATTGGTGTGCAAAAGAGCAGAAAAATAAATAAAGAAAAACAGTATGGGGATGAGGTAGGTGAAAATGGGTGGGCTATTTACCAATAGACTATGTACAGCTGCAGCGATCGGTTAGCTGCTCAGATAGCAGATGTTTGAAGTTGGTGAGGGAGATAAAAGTCTCCAACTTCAGCGATTTTTGCAATTCGTTCCAGTCACAGGCAGCAGAGAACTGGAACGAAAGGCGGCCAAATGAGGTGTTGGCTTTAGGGATGATCAGTGAGATACACCTGCTGGAGCGCGTGCTACGGATGGGTGTTGCCATCGTAACCAGTGAACTGAGATAAGGCGGAGCTTTACCTAGCATGGACTTGTAGATGACCTGGAGCCAGTGGGTCTGGCGACGAATATGTAGCGAGGGCCAGCCGACTAGAGCATACAAGTCGCAGTGGTGGGTGGTATAAGGTGCTTTAGTGACAAAACGGATGGCACTGTGATAAACTGCATCCAGTTTGCTGAGTAGAGTGTTGGAAGCAATTTTGTAGATGACATCGCCGAAGTCGAGGATCGGTAGGATAGTCAGTTTTACTAGGGTAAGTTTGGCGGCGTGAGTGAAGGAGGCTTTGTTGCGGAATAGAAAGCCGACTCTTGATTTGATTTTCGATTGGAGATGTTTGATATGGGTCTGGAAGGAGAGTTTAGAGTCTAGCCAGACACCTAGGTACTTATAGATGTCCACATATTCAAGGTCGGAACCATCCAGGGTGGTGATGCTGGTCAGGCGTGCGGGTGCAGGCAGCGAACGGTTGAAAAGCATGCATTTGGTTTTACTAGCGTTTAAGAGCAGTTGGAGGCCACGGAAGGAGTGCTGTATGGCATTGAAGCTCGTTTGGAGGTTAGATAGCACAGTGTCCAAGGACGGGCCGGAAGTATATAGAATGGTGTCGTCTGCGTAGAGGTGGATCAGGGAATCGCCCGCAGCATGAGAAACATCATTGATATATACAGAGAAAAGAGTCGGCCCGAGAATTGAACCCTGTGGCACCCCCATAAAGACTGCCAGAGGACCGGACAGCATGCCCTCCGATTTGACACACTGAACTCTGTCTGCAAAGTAATTGGTGAACCAGGCAAGGCAGTCATCCGAAAAACCGAGGCTACTGAGTCTGCCGATAAGAATACGGTGATTGACAGAGTCGAAAGCCTTGGCAAGGTCTATGAAGACGGCTGCACAGTACTGTCTTTTATCGATGGCGGTTATGATATCGTTTAGTACCTTGAGCGTGGCTGAGGTACACCCGTGACCGGCTCGGGATGGGCTGGACTAGTGGAAATGGTCTGTCGTGGGTAGTGTGATGCTGATGGGAGGGGATGAGCTGGACTAGTGGAAATGGTCTGTCGTGGGTAGTGTGATGCTGAAGGGAGAGGATGGGCTGGACTAGTGGAAATGGCCTGTCGTGGGTAGTGTGATGCTGATGGGAGGGGATGAGCTGGACTAGTGGAAATGGTCTGTCATGGGTAGTGTGATGCTGAAGGGAGGGGATGGGCTGGACTAGTGTGAAGGGACTTTCAGCTGTGACTCAAGCAGCAGCTGCTGGGTGGGACAGCCCAGACTGAAATAGATTCACAGTGCCACAACATCCACACTTACACTTGGCATAGAGGGGGAGAGAGAGAGAGTGAGTATGGGAAAGGGAGAGAGAGCGATGTATGGGAAAGATAGAGAGTGGGAAAGAGAGAGAGAGAGAGAACAGATAAGCATAGGCAGGAGATAGATAACGCTAGAGAGAGAGGGTTTGTGTATGTGTTCACGTGTGAGTGTGTGTAAGAAAGAGAGAGAGAGAGAGAGAGAGATAATACAATTCCATGGACCAATTTGAAGTGCCTCTGTCTCACAGTAGGAAAGGCAGTTTCGACATTGTACACTGTCTCTGTTTTGACTGGATTATAACATGACTATTCTCTG
This sequence comes from Oncorhynchus mykiss, assembly GCF_057628025.1. NCBI lineage: Eukaryota > Metazoa > Chordata > Actinopteri > Salmoniformes > Salmonidae > Oncorhynchus > Oncorhynchus mykiss. The sequence goes on from NC_143047.1 coordinate 33,118,401, forward strand.
ATGTAAAAATAGTCTTCAACAATGGGTTCTGGGAAATAAAAGCAATCCTACAGAGGGACAATATTAAATAATATTACTACTTGGGAATTACAATGAATATCTCTATCGGTTCTTCCTGTATTTTATCAGCAGATCACCCCAGCATCGATGCAAAGAATAGTGAGGTATTACTATTACTGGAGCCTGTAACTTCATGTTAATTACAGTTAACGTGTTTTATATACATTGTATGTTGTGAGCAGAATCTTTTGCTATAACCCCATCTCTCTCCCGATTGAAATTCATGCAGAGTACTAACAACACCCAGGGCTGGCTATAGGCTACAATACCGTACAACTGCATCACCTCAAATGAGTTATGGGCTAGTTCTAACCTCAGACAACTGTTAGAGCACAGATCAACCTGCCCGCCACACCCTTTCCTCCAGACAGACATGCTGCTTCTCTCCTTTATGAATTATCTCAGCTATTCCGTCCTTCTTCCTCCTCCCTCCCCTCCTTACCATCCCTCAATCCCTCCAACATACACACTTCTGAATGCCCAGACAGACAGACAGACAGACAGACAGACACAGACAGACAGACAGACAGACAGACACACACACACACACACACACACGGCAGCTGGCCAAGGTCAGTGGGCTGTCCACAGCGTGTATGTGTTTCTGAGAGGCTGAAGCATTAACACCCTCTCTATAAACAGTAAAGTCAAATCAGAATAGTTTTCAACTGTTGTTTTGTAATTGGATCCTATCAACTGTGATTCCATGGGGGAATTACTGTCATTTGTCTCTTCCAAGTATACAGATCAGAGAGTTAAGGGGCAGGGTGGTGTGATATTCTTTATTTTACAATCCCAAGATAAATATATTTAAAAATATGTGCGTTATCCAGAGCCATATACTATAAATACAACTCTGGTTATAACCATTAGTTAACCATGAGTTAATAATTAGTTATTGATTAGTTAACATTAGTTAATCATTAGTTAACCACTAATGAACTATTAGTTAATCATTAGTTAACCATTAGTTAACCATTCATTAATTATGAGTTGACCATTAGTTAGCCATTAGTGAACTATTAGTTAATTATTCGTTAACCATTAGTTAACTACTAGTTAACCATTAGTTAACTATTTGTTTTGTAATCTGAAGTCTTTTAGTCTTTTCTTCTGTAGAGAGTGTCACTGACCGAAGTGGGTGTTACTCATGGAGATTCTTTAGTCAGAATAGAATATCCCATTGTTCAACTGTCCCAGGGTCTCCTTTATGAAATGTTCTTAGACTTATAGAACCTTTTCTGTGTACAATAGTTTCTTAAAATATGAGAAAATCAGGTTTATATAATGGATACACCGATGAATAAAGTTGTGTTGTTCACAAATTAGCATTTATAAATTACACAATTTCATTCAAATTTTTCACACAATTTCATTCACATTGTTGCTATCTATGGATGAAGGTTTTTATAAATGCGTCCCCAGGACCCTTAAGCTGCTATTTCTGAGCTCAGATCCTATTGTCTGTCTGTATGGTCTTGTCCTTCTCTAAAGACATCCTAACTTCTGTTTCCATCAGATTTCTCTATTGACTGGGCCCAGCCCCTCTGGCTGACATCAGAACCTGGGTAGGATTTGTGTGTGTGTGTATATACATGTGTGCCTTCCTGTATGTGTGTATGCGTACTTTAGCGTGTGTGTGTGTGTGTGTGTGCATGGTGCAGCACCCAGCAGAGCAACAGATCAAAGGGACCGGACCAGAGGAGACTCTCTCTGCTGATCTACGGTCCTCGGTCCTCCTCATGTGTCGACTGCAGGGGACCAGAGGAGCAGATCAATAACCGGACTCTGAATTATTAATCAGACGTTATAATGCTGAAAAGACTGATGATGTCTTCACGAGGACTGGGATTTTACCAGAGTGATACGTTTTTGACAGTACGGCACTTAACAATGATTAAAAACCTAACGGCATGCTCTATAATGACTCTATGTCTTTGTCCCAAATAGCAACCTATTTCCTATAGTGCACTACTTAGACCAGGGTTTTTTCCCATAGCCTGTAGAGTCAATAACTTACAGTAACGGTAATGTAGAGGTAAGTAGATTTATATGATTGTAATTGAGCACTAAATACACTGTGTGGATATGAGTGAGCTTTACATTACATTTTTTAAGTAATGTATTTGAATGAATAGCGAAGGCATGGGCTCTTTGTTAGTCCATTTTTCTGCTTCCTATCTCCTTGCCTCCTTTTCAACTGTAGTGGAGGAGAAAGTCCCTCAGACCTTCTCATCCAATGCCTTTTGAGAAGGAGACAAGACGAGAGGATGTGAGGAATCGAGGAAGGATACATCGAAAAAGAGCCATGGTGATTTGAATAAACCTGTGAATAAACTAGAATAGAAATCAATGTAGCTGTAGATGCAGTGGAGGAAAAAGTACCCAAATGTCATACTTGAGTAAAAGTATAGATACCTTGATAGAAAATGACTCAAGTAAAAGTGAACGTCACTCAGGAAATATTACTTGATTAAAATTCTAAAAGTATCGGATTTTAAATATACTTAAGTATCAAAAGTAAATGTTATTGCTAAAATATACTTAAGTATCAAAAGTAAATGTAAATGCTAAAATATACTTAAGTATCAAAAGTAAAAGTACAATTATAATCATTTAAAATTCCTAATATTACGCAAACCAGATGGCACCATTTTATTTTGTATTATTTGTATTACGGATAGCCAGGGGTACACTTCAACACTGACAACATTACAAATGAAGCATGTGTGTTTATTGAATCAGAGATCAGAGACAGTAAGGGAGGTACTCTTCATAGGTGTGTGAATTAGACAATGTTTTTGTCCTGCTAAGAATACAAAATGTAATAGTACTTTTGGGTGTCAGGGAAAATGTATGTAGCTAAAACTACATCATTGTCATTAGGAATGTAGTAAAGTAAAAGTAAAAGTTGTCAAAAATAAAAATAGTAAAGTAAAGATACCCCAAAAAACAACTTAAGTAGTACTTTAAAGTATTTTTACTTAAGTACTTTACACCACTATGTAGATGTTGTATAGAAAAACCAAGAACCGGCCACTATAGAACAGGAATCATTCTGGCGTTCTACCCGGTCAGCATTATGATCAAACAGTAGAATGGAGGGAGAGGTAGAAGGAAAGTGTGATCATGGTGTTATAAAATGACATCTCAAAGCCAGAGAAAGACAGCTTTACTGACACCGTGATACCATGTCACATAGTGAGGTTTGTCTGCGTTCCCAAAGGAGGGTGTTTGTTTGTGTCTGTGCGTGTCTGTGTGTGTACGTGAGTGTACGTGCGTGCATGCGTGCATATGTGAATTCATACACAGCAGCCTCACTAAAGGCTGTGTGTGTGTGTGTGTGTGTGTGTTTATGTGTGTGTGTGTGTGTGTGTGTTTATGTGTGTGTGTGTGTGTTTATGTGTGTGTGTGTGTGTGTGTGTGTGTGTGTGTGTGTGTGTGTGTGTGTGTGTGTGTGTGTGTGTGTGTGTGTGTGTGTGTGTGTGTGTGTGTGTGTGTGTTCTAATGAGCTGGGGTTTAAATGTGGAGCTCAGCTCTTCTGTGTCAGCCTCTCTTCTCTGGCGGCCATCCATCCCTCATCACTTCCTGCCTGTCGCTTCCCCTGGTTACAGTGTCCGTTATTCCTCAGACGCCCAGTCAGCACTGCAGGTGCTGTGTGTGTGTGTCATATTGCGTAGCATCTCAACATTTTAAAGATGCTTCCTCACTGATTTAGTGGTCCTTATTTCCCAGAAAGACAGACGGATAGATATAGAGACAAACAGGCAGAAACAGACAGACAGAGAGACAAACTGACAGACGGAAAGAGAGACAGACATACAGACGAACAGACAGACAGACGGACCGACGAACAGACAGACAGACGGACGGACGGGCGGCCAAACAGAGAGACAGAGAGACCGACAGACAGACAGAGAGACAGAGAGATGGACAGACAGAGAGACGGACAGACAGACGGACGGACGGACGGACGGACAAACAGAGAGACAGAGAGACGGACAGACAGAGAGACCGATAGACAGACAGACAGAGAGATGGACAGACAGAGAGACCGACAGACAGACAAACAGAGAGACAGAGAGACGGACAGACAGAGAGACCGACAGACAGACAAACAGAGAGACAGAGAGACGGACAGACAGAGAGACAGACAGACGGACAGAGAGGCAGATGGACAGACAGAGAGAGAGACAGTCGATCAGTCGATCTCTCAATCCCTCAATATGCAATCAGTTAGTGGATAACATAGGGAAGGAGTTCCAGACATGTCGTCTCCAACAGCATTGAGCTCCACTGCCACTATTGGCTCCAGTTCCCCTGAGAGCTCCTCCAGAACGGTGAGGATGGAGACAGCCCGGCTTTGTGTTTACGCCATCAGTCTGTACTGTAGCACTGTTGATCCTTAATTCATTGAGCGGTGTGGTGGTGACAGCTGTGTGTGTGAAGACCGCCCCTGCCTCCCCTGGCCCTCGCTCCTTTCCCCTCCTCTCCCCCTGCCTCCCCCTCCTCTCCCCCTTGCCTACCCTCCTCTCCCCTCCTCTCCCCCTGCCTCCCCCTCCTCTCCCCCTTGCCTACCCTCCTCTCCCTTCTTCTCCCCCCTACGTCCCCCTCCTCTCCCCCTGCTTACCATCTTCTCCTCTCCTCTCTCCCCTGCCTCCCCTCCTCTCCCCTCTTCTCCTCCAGGACAGTAAGTGATTGTCTATGTTACCAGATTCTCCCTGAGCAACATCAGTCAGAGGTTGTGTCCCAAATGGCACCCTATTCCCTATATAGTGCACTACTTTTGACAAGCAGAGCCATATGGGCCCTGGTCAAAAGTAGTGCACAACATAGAGAATATGGTTCCATTTGGGACACAGACAGTCAGTCCATGGTAAAGGAAGTAATACAGTAGACTGATATTCACTTACTAATGAGCAGACGATGACGGGTAGGTTGATTACATACGTGAATGTGCTGGTGTCCATTTCATCGTGACGTTATGCTGTCTGTCAATTAAAATGAATCTAAACCATTTGAAATGAGGGGGTGTTGTTTATGCTATCTCATGGAACACTCCTAGACGTTACAAGCCGAAGTAGAAAGAATGACAACAAATGGTCGGTAAGAGGAGACAAGGAACTATGTCCCCTTAATCATGTTTGGCCACTTCCTTGCTGGTTGCATCTCAAAGACAGCGCCCGAGGCTTGACATAATAAAAATAATGAACTCAATAAGGAATTAATCAAATGTGATGTGGGTTTTCGTTTAACGCCTGGTTGTCTCACTAGCCAACAGAGTCCATCACCAGCATGACCTCTACTGTCACACTGAAGCAGATCATTACATCTCCACACAGAGACACCACTGACCTCTCTGTCTCTAGGAGTCTGTCTGTCTGTCTGTCTGTCTGTCTTTCTCTCTCTCTCTCTCTCTCTCTCTCTCGCTCTCTCTCTCTCTCTCTGTCTGTCTGTCTGTCTGTCTGTCTGTCTGTCTGTCTGTCTGTCTGTCTGTCTGTCTGTCTGTCTGTCTGTCTGTCTGTCTGTCTGTCTGTCTGTCTGTCTCTCTCTCTCTCTCTCTCTGTGTGTCTGTGTGTTTTGGAAACCGTGGCTGATTTCAAATCAAATTGTATTAGTCACGTGCCGAAAACAACAGACCTTACAATGAAATGCTTACTTACGAGCCCCTAACCAACAATACAGTTTAAAAAATAACAGACCTTAAAATGAAATGCTTACTTACGAGCCCCTAACTAACAATGCAGTTTTAAAAAATAACAGACCTTACAATGAAATGCTTACTTACGAGCCCCTAACCAACAATGCAGTTAAAAAAAATAACAGACCTTACAATGAAATGCTTACTTACGAGCCCATAACCAACAATGCAGTTTAAAAAAATAACAGACCTTACAATGAAATGCTTACTTACGAGCCCCTAACCAACAATGCAGTTTAAAAAAATAACAGACCTTACAGTGAAATGCTTACTTACGAGCCCCTAACCAACAATGCAGTTTAAAAAAATAACAGACCTTACAGTGAAATGCTTACTTACGAGCCCCTAAACAACAATGCAGTTTAAAAAAATATGAATAAGAATAAGAAATAAGATTAATAAGATTAAGTGCCATCTCCCCCTGCCCTCCGTGATCCTCCATGGTCCCTACCAAGACTAGCCAGCCTTCCATGTCTGCCAGGGAGAACCTTAGCCTGGGGGAGTCTGTCTGTAAGGCAGTGGGGTATTCATGGATCAACCAATGGTTAAAGCATAGTCATGCAGGTAAACTATAGTCACTAGTGCTGTTACAGTAAACACTATGTTGCAATTCTGACTCTGACTCTGACTCTGAGTCCATTTTTCAGATGTATGTTTGGCAGTGAGGGATAAATACAGACACGTTAGTCAGTAGGAGAAAACCTTTCTGTTTCTGTCACTGCGACCACACCACTCCACATGCTGCAAGACAGAAATCTCACACAGAAAACAAACATTCCTAAGTACTGCTTTAAACTGGATCTATCACGACACAAGATGAGACCCAGATGCAGACACAGGAGGCAAATGGTTGGAGTCTTACAATCTTTATTAATCCAAAGGGGTAGGCAAGAGAATGGTCGTGGACAGGCAAAAAGGTCAAAACCAGATGAGAGTCCAGACGACTGGCACAGAGAGACAGGAGACACAGGGATAAATACACTGGCACAGAGAGACAGGAGACACAGGGATAAATACACTGGGGAAAATAATCAGCACCTGGAGGGGGTGGAGACAATCACAAGGACAGGTGAAACAGATCAGAACGTGACAGGATCTGCTTTAGCTGAATTAAAAAGGTAGCACTCAGCCAAACTGGATATCTGGTGATATCTGGTGAGGAAGGGCCTCGACTGATATAGCTGTGTTCCTTGGTATCCTTGTACCATGTAGCGCCAGCTGTGTCAGCGGTCCTGTCTAGTTGAGTCAGTGGTCATATCGAGTTGAGTCAGTGGTCCTGTCTAGGTGTGTCAGCAGTCCTGTCTAGTTGAGTCAATGGTCTTGTCTAGGTGTGTCAGCAGTCCTGTCTAATTGAGTCAGCAGTCTTATCTAGTTGAGTCAGTGGTCCTGTCTAGGTGTGTCAGCAGTCCCGTCTAATTGAGTCAGCAGTCCTATCTAGTTGAGTTAGTGGTCCTGTCTAGGTGTGTCAGCAGTCCTGTCTAATTGAGTCAGCAGTCCTATCTAGTTGAGTCAGTGGCCTGTCTAGGTGTGTCAGCAGTCCTGTCTAATTGAGTCAGCAGTCCTATCTAGTTGAGTCAGTGGCCTGTCTAGGTGTGTCAGCAGTCCTGTCTAATTGAGTCAGCAGTCCTATCTAGTTGAGTCAGTGGCCTGTCTAGGTGTCCTTATTTTACATCTCTACATCTCTTGTTGCTATTAGATGTCTGGTTAGACTGTAAACTCTCCTTCCAGACTCACATTAAGCATCTCCAAATCAACAAAGCCTCCTTCACTCATGCTGCCAAACATACCCTCGTAAAACTGTCTATCCTACCAATCCTTCACTACGGCGATGTCATTTACAAAATAGCAAATTTGATGCAGTCTATCAAAGTGCCATCTGTTTTGTCACCAAAGCCCCATACACTACCCACCACTGCGACCTGTATGCTCTCGTTGGCTGGTCCTCTCTACATATTTGTCGCCAAACCCACTGGCTCCAGGTCATCTATAAGTCTTTGCTAGGTAAAGCTCCACCTTATCTCAGCTCACTGGTCACCATAGCAACAACTACTCGTAGCACACTCTCCAGCAGTTCTATTTCACTGGTCATCCCCAAAGCCAACACTGCCTTTTGCCTCCGTTTCTTTCAAGTTCTCTGATGCCAATGAGTGGAACGAATTGCAAAAATCACTGAAGTTGGAGACTTATATCTCCCTCACTAACTTTAAGTGTCAGCTGTCAGAGCAGCTTACCGATCACTGCAGCTGTACACAGCCCATCTGTAAATAGCCCATCCAACCAATTACCTACCTCATCCCCATATTTGTTTTGTTTTTCTGCACTTTTGCACACCAGTATTTCTACTTGCACATCCTCATCTGCACATATATCACTCCAGTGTAAATTGCTAAATTGTAATTACTTCGCCACTATTAGCCTATTTATTGCCTTACCTCCTTACTTCATTTGCACACGCTGTATACAGATGTTTTTATTGTGTTATTGACTGTACGTTTGTTTATCCCATGTGTAACTCTGTGTTGTCTATTCACACTGCTTTACTTTATCTTGGCCAGGTCGCAGTTTTAAATGAGAACTTGTTATCAACTGGCCTACCTGGTTAAATAAAGGTGAAATATATATATTTTTTAAAATGGTACCAGTGTGGAAGCATCGATGTACTGTATCTTTCTCCCACCATACTACAGGTATGAAGGCTCTGACCTGGGAATGGTATGATCTGGATCTAAATCCATCTCTCTTTTCTCAGGAACTGGAGCTGTCCAGCTGTTTCAGTCCTCCATACACGCTCTTCAGAAAATATTCTATGGGCGAAGTAATACTAAAATGAGGAAAAGAGATGCACAACAAATATATAGGGGCAATAGATTTATCCAGAAATCGGGGAATGATTAGGCTACACTGATGATGATTCTATCTGTCCAGCAAAATCAACAATTTATTTGAGAAACCACAATCTTTTGGGTAAGACCCTTCAGACCTTAGTACACACTTCAGTTGATAGCCAATCACAAGTGAAGTGTGCTTCCTTCAGCCCCTTGTTAGCATAATGATTGTATTAATCTGCAGATTTACACATGAAGCCAAATGGCAGTTCAAAACTGAAATGCCAAAATGCCAAAGCCAATAATAATGAAGCATTTGCTTTATATTGAATTGCCATTGTCCTCCATGAGAGGCTGGGTATTTACACATGCCTGAGACAGTCGAGACGGCCATGATGACTATGCACTACTCTACCAGGCAGCTCAGTATTAGTATTCTAGTCACAGACGAGGGAGGGAGAGAATGAGGGAGAGGAGAAGAGGAAGGAGGAGGGAGAGAAGGGGGGCACAAGCAACATAAGCTATTGACTGCTCCTGCATTATCTTGAAAGCACAGAGAGTAATTTTCCACAAAAGAAGTAGCAGTCTCTCTTCTGTCCAACAGGTTAAGGCAAGTTGACAATAGTTTTAATTGTCTGAAATGCAGTGGACCAATTGAATTGCAACAACAAATGGCAACAAGCTGAATTACTAGCACAGGTGACACTGAAAAGAGCATAACAAACAACACTGACAAATAAAAATCTAATTGAAAGTTTGTGTGAGCATGGAGTAGCTCTCAATAATGGGACCTGGCATGTTCTTTTGGTTAGAGATGATCGAGGCAGACACTTCTACGTCTCTCTCTGTCAATCATCCTATGTGTGATGTGTTTATTAGCAAGATGATTCTCAGGAAGATGACTCTAGACTGTTCTGACTTAGAATACGTGGACAACTATAAATACCTAGGTGTCTGGCTAGACTGTAAAATCTCCTTCCAGACTCACATTTCGCATCTCCAATCCAAAGTTAAATGTAGAATTGGCTTCCTATTTAGCAACAAAGCCTCCTTCACTCATGCTGCCAAACATACCCTCGTAAAACTGACTATCCTACCGATCCTTGACTTTGGCGATGTCATTTACAAAATAGTCTCCAACACTCTACTCAGCAAATGTGATGCAGTCTATCACAGTGTCGACCCAAACTGTACTGTGCTGTCTCAGATGTTTTCATTTCGCCTTGTCCTTTACAGAATGGTTCTACTTTAGCAACAATGGTGGATATGTAACCAGCTCAGTAAAGCACTAAAGTCCAGCTCAGCTTTGTTCAGCTCAGCTCAGCTTTGTTCAGCTCAGCTCGGTTCAGTTCAGCTCAGCTCGGTTCAGCTCAGCTCAGCTCAGCTCAGCTCGGTTCAGCTAAGCTCAGCTCGGTTCAGCTCAGCTCAGCTCAGCTCGGTTCAGCTCAGCTCGGTTCAGCTCAGCTCAGCTCAGCTCGGTTCAGCTCAGCTCAGCTCGGTTCAGCTCAACTCGGTTCAGCTCAGCTCAGCTCGGTTCAGCTCAGCTCAGCTCAGCTCAGTTCAGCTCAGCTCAGCTCGGTTCAGCTCAGCTCAGCTCGGTTCAGCTCAGCTCAGCTCGGTTCAGCTCAGCTCAGCTCGGTTCAGCTCGGTTCAGCTCAGCTCAGCTCGGTTCAGCTCAGCTCGGTTCAGTTCAGCTCAGCTCGGTTCAGCTCAGCTCAGCTCGGTTCAGTTCAGCTCAGCTCGGTTCAGCTCAGCTCGGTTCAGCTCAGCTCAGCTCAGCTCGGTTCAGCTCAGCTCAGCTCAGTTCAGCTCGGTTCAGCTCAGCTCAGCTCGGTTCAGCTCAGCTCGGTTCAGCTCAGCTCAGCTCGGTTCAGCCCAGTAGTTTGAAAAGGGAAATAGACATTGAACATTTTGGCATGAATAGAAATCTCTTGTCCCAGTTAGTTTTTTATTTACCTCAGTAAGGTTTAGGCATTGATGATCACTGTCTTGTCTGTATAATTATGATCTACAGTAACATCTTCTTCCACATGAGTGTGGATGAAGGGAAAGATACGAAGGAGAGGAGGCATATTTAGACTATATTTAGACTATTGAGTTGCACCCCATCATGACCTTAGAGAGTCCATCCTGGTTAGGGTGGGGTTGACAGGAAAGGAGCGATAGCTCGGCAGAGGACTACTGAAGAGCAGTGACACACACACAAACACAGACACACACACTCTCTCTCTCTCTCTCTCCTAGTTTCACTGCATTCAACGTCAAATCGATTTATCCTCTGTGACCTTTCTAAGCCAATGAGAGTCATTTCACGCAATTCCCACCTTCTTCCCACAAGGCTCACTGCTTACTGGTCTGTGAAAGGACTTTCCTAAGGGTCTAATGGAGACCCAGTCAACTTCACACACAATACGAAAAACCAATACACCATGAAATAAAACACAATACATTTCTGGGTACAGTAAATGACCTATAGGAAGCAGAACATACTTCTGACTGAAACAAGCACCCATTTACTGCTATATAGATATGTATTACTATATTCATTATTATGTCATTTGCTCAGCGCCTTCAAATTGTATTGGTCACATTCACGTGATTAGCAGATGTTATTGCGGGTGTAGCGAAACGCTTGTTCTTCTAGCTCTGACAGTGCAGTAATATCTAACAAGTAATATCTAACAAATTACACAACATATACCCAATACACACAAATTGAAGTAGGAATGAATTAAGACTACATACTGTACATATGGACGAGCGATGTCAGAGCGGAACGGACTAAGATACAGTAGAATAGTTTCAAAAACAGTATGTACATATGAGATGAGTAATACAATATATGTAAACATTATTAAGTGAATGAGATACTGTAGAATAGTATAGAAAACAGTATATACACATGAGATGAGTAATACCAGATATGTAAACATTAAGTGACTAAGCTACCATAGAATAGTATAGAATACAGTATATACATATGAGATGAGTAATGAAAGATATGTAAACATTATTAAGTGACTAAGATACCATGGAATAGTATAGAATACTGTATATATATATATGAGATGAGAAATGCCAGATATGTAAACATTATTAAAGTGACTAGTGTTCCATTCCGTAAAGTGGCCAGTGATTACTAGTCTATGCCTATAGGCAGCAGCCTCTAATGTGCTAGTGATGGCTGTTTAATAGTCTGATGGCCTTGAGATAGAAGCTGTGTTTCAGTCTCTCGTCCCAGCTTTGATGCACCTGTACTGACCTCACCTTCTGGATGATAGCGGGGTGAACAGGCAGTGGTTCGGGTTGTTGATGTCCTTGATGATATGTTTGGCCTTCCTGTGACATCGGTTGCTGTAGGTGTCATGGAGGGCGGGTAGTTTGCCCCTGGTGATGCGCTGGGCAGATCGCACCACCCTCTGGAGAGCCTTGCGGTTGTGGGCGGTGCAGTTGCCGTACCAAGCGGTGATAAAGCCCGACAGGATGCTTTCAATTGTGCATTTGTAAAAGTTTGTGAGGGTTTTAGGTGACAAGACAAATTTCTTTAGCCTCCTGAGGTTGAAGAGGCTCTGTTGCGCCTTCTTCACCACACTGTCTGTGTGGGTGGTCCATTTCAGTTTGTCAGTGATGTGTACGCCAAGGAACTTGAAGCTTTGATTGATCCCTCTCTCATATTCATCCAAACCAGTGGAGTGAGTCAGACTCGCCTGAGATTTTCGGTCACCGTGGTAACATCGCCTTAGGGGAGCACTGTCCCAACCCAGAAGAAATTAGTCATTGTGATGAATTGATTCCCCCTAACCCTTTAACCAACATCTCTGCAGGGATCCAAATCATGATGACAGTTAAAGAAACACATCTGATATTTCTGGAATTATCTGTTTTCTTTTGGTGTCAGGATCATTGTTAGCCTCCAATACATACAACACATGTTTTGTATTCACAGATAATTCTGGATGAGAGCGTCTGCTAAATGACTAAATGTAAATGTGTGTCTTATAAGAGCTGGTTTGGAACAGACACTTATTCTTAGGTATCTCTTGATGTTGTTGGCCTATTTGAAGTGCTGACTGTGGGGCAAAGCCTTTGAACCTGACCTTCTAAACCCATTTTATGTTGAGAGATCTGTAGGGACCCTTAAAGGCTGAATATCCATAGTTCTCTCTCTACTTAAACATTCGAGACTTCCCTGTAGCCTCACATTCTCTGTATGTCTCTTTCTCTCTCTACCCCGTCCCTTGCTCTCTTTCTCTCCCTCACTCCCTCTGTATCCTCTTCTCTTTCTTCCTCCAGAAGTTGGTCCTTCCCTGCCTCTTCCTCTCTTTTACACACACCACAGGGTCTTTTCCCACTGCCAAGTGACAGAGACAGCCGCACAGCGCCTCTCCCTGGCTTTAAAGTCCCATAGTCCTCTGGGACTCTGCACTCAGACTCTGTTTCTTCCTGCCTCATTCTGGACACTCATCTCATTCATCTGTAGTTTATGCTTTCTACCATTTGAGTCCTCTCACATTCTCTGGAGTTGGGGGGTGGTGGGGGGGGAGGGGGGGGGGGGGGGTAAGAAAACATGGTTCATATTCAATCAAAAAGAAGAGAAGGGCTGAATGGTCAAAGTGTTGCACAATGTTTTAACGAGTGCAAGGCTGTAGTGTGGTCATCCGCAGTGCTACTTAAATCATTTAGAAGGATCAACTATAAACACAATTTATTATAACAATATGATCATCTTTAACAAAACTGGCAAGCATTGGTGCTCTTAATCTCTGTACACATCCAAACACAATCTGAACCAAATCCTCAGATTCTCACTTTCTATATTTGGCCAGCGCTTCTGGTGCAGTGATTAAACTACACACTTCAATTTCCTGGCAGTGTTGATTTAACTCTGCTAGAGCAAACACACCTCCATTCACACGGGTGATGAACTGTTTAGCATGGCAGGTATTCAACTGCATTTTCTATCAAACCTGAGAATATATTAGATAACAATTCACCTGAGTGAGGCCCTCGTTCATGTACTTTATCTGGTTGTCTAAAAGGAACCAATGAACTGAGAGGTTGTAGTTATGACGGTGTGTGCCACATGATGTATTCTTTAGGATAATCATCAGTGAACACTAGTTCCTATAACATATTTAGTGGTAGAAGAGGAATGGAATCAAGAAATACATCAGAAAACAGATCAGAACCTTTGACAGGGGTGTTCAAATCTTACCCTACGACGTCCGGACAACTGCTGCTTTTCTGTTCTAAAACCTAAACGGGTTCTCCGTCTGTCCACATAGGATAACCCTTTGAAGCACCATTTTTGGTTCCATGTAGAACCTTCTTGGGTTCCATGTAAAACCACAAAGGGTTCTACATGGAACCAAAAAGGTTTCTACCTGAGGTTCTTCTATGGGGACAGCTGAAGAACCCCTTTGGAAACCTTTTTTCTAAGAGTGTACCTGAAAATGACTTGCACCCACCTGGTATCCCAGGTCTAAATCAGTCCTACTCCCTGATTAGAGGGGAAGAATGAAAGAAAAGCTGTGGAACTGGCTTCGAGGTATAAATGATAATTTGAGGGACCTATACTGAGCATTAATGCAGCACTAAGCATCATTTCAGTTAGTTAGCTTGACTAGTTCTAGTCAGATGATACAGCTAACCTGCATACTGTACACATGAGACAACACATTTAATATACAGCAGTTACCAAACACAGTCCTGGGGAGCCCAAACCTTCTGTTTGTTATTCCCTAGCACTACTGTACACAGCTCATTCAAATAATCAAAGCATGATGATGAGTTCATTATTGGAATCAGCTGTGTCGTGTTAGAGCAAAACCCTAGGACTAAGTTTGGAAACACTGACGTACAAGGTGATAAACTGAAGAACATACAAGGTGATAAACTGAAGAACATACAAGGTGATAAACTGAAGAACATACAATGTGATAAACTGAAGAACATACAAGGTGATAAACTGAAGAACATACAAGGTGATAAACTGAAGAACATTCAAGGTAATAAACTGAAGAACATACAATGTGATAAACTGAAGAACATACAAGGTGATAAACTGAAGAACATACAAGGTGATAAACTGAAGAACATACAAGGTGATAAACTGAAGAACATACAATGTGATAAACTGAAGAACATACAAGGTGATAAACTGAAGAACATACAAGGTGATAAACTGAAGAACATACAAGGTGATAAACTGAAGAACATACAAGGTGATAAACTGAAGAACATACAAGGTGATAAACTGAAGAACATACAAGGTGATAAACTGAAGAACATACAAGGTGATAAACTGAATAATATAGAAGCTCTCTCTTATTGTCCCTGCTGTGTTCTGGCACTTGCCAGTAACAGTCTATGGGGGTCTGCCAGTAACAGTCTATGGGGGTCTGCCAGTAACAGTCAATGGGAGTCTGCCAGTAACAGTCTATGGGGGTCTGCCAGCAACAGTCTATGTTGGTCTAACAGTAGCAGTTTGTTGGAGTCCGCCAGTAACAATCTATGGTGGTTTGCCAGTAGTAGTCTATGGGGGTCTGCCAGTAGCAGTCTATGGGGGTCTGCCAGTAGTAGTATATGGGGGTCTACCAGTAGTAGTCTATGGGGGTCTACCAGTAGCCGTCTATGGGGGTCTACCAGTAGCCGTCTATTAGGGTCTGCCAGTAGTAGTCTATGGGGGTCTGCCAGTGGTAGTCTATGGGGGTCTACCAGTAGCCGTCTATGGGGGTCTACCAGTAGCAGTCTGGGGGTCTGCCAGTAACAATCTATGGTGGTCTGCCGGTAACAGTCTATGAGGGTCTGCCAGTAGCCGTCTATTAGGGTCTGCCAGTAGCAGTCTATGGGGTTATTCCAGTAACAGTCTATGGGGGTCTAACAGTAGCAGTTTATTGGAGTCCGCCAGTAACAATCTATGGTGGTCTGCCAGTAGTATTCTATGGGGGTCTGCCAGTATCAGTCTATGGGGGTCTGCCAGTAGCCGTCTATGGGGGTCTGCCAGTAGTAGTCTATGGGGGTCTAACAGTAGCAGTTTGTTGGAGTCCGCCAGTAACAATCTATGGTGGTCTGCCAGTAGTAGTCTATGGGGGTCTGCCAGTAGTAGTCTATGGGGGTCTGCCAGTAGTAGTCTATGGGGGTCTGCCAGTATCAGTCTATGGGGGTCTGCCAGTAGTAGTCTATGGTGGTCTAACAGTAGCAGTTTGTTGGAGTCCGCCAGTAACAATCTATGGTGGTTTGCCAGTAGTAGTCTATGGGGTTCTGCCAGTAACAGTCTATGGGGGTCTGCCAGTAGTAGTCTATGGTGGTCTAACAGTAGCAGTTTATTGGAGTCCGCCAGTAACAATCTATGGTGGTCTGTCAGTAGTAGTCTATGGGGGTCTGCCAGTAGTAGTCTATGGGGGTCTACCAGTAGCCGTCTATTAGGGTCTGCCAGTAGTAGTCTATGGGGGTCTACCAGTAGCCGTCTATGGGGTTCTACCAGTAGCAGTCTGGGGGTCTGCCAGTAACAATCTATGGTGGTCTGCCGGTAACAGTCTATGGGGGTCTGCCAGTAGCCGTCTATAGGGGTCTGAATGTAACAGAACACTAAGCAGTAACAACACAGGAACCCACCGCTGAGTTGAGGTCTTATTCAGTGCTGGCAAGGGTTAATGGTAATGCCACCTGCCAACCTCAGAAATATGGTGTCTTTCTCAAAGCAAAGCCTGGATCCAAGGCTGGGCTGGAGCAGGTCTGAGTTATTGCTCTCTGCCTGAAAACAGGGGGCTCAGGGTGAGCGATGCTATTTTATGCAGACCTCAGCACTGGCGCCTACAAGCCCCATCGTGCTTTAGTCAAGCTTCACTCACCCAAAGAGAGAGAGAGAGTGTGTAGAAGAGAGAGACAGAGTGAGAGAGAGACAGAGAGAGAGAGAGGGGGGGGGGGGGGGGCATGGAGGTAGGAGAGAGAGGGTGAGGAGTGAGAGAGGGAGATGAAAGATGTTAGGAAGTGAGAGTAGAGATAAAGACAGAGATATAGAGGTGGGCAGTGAGAGAGTAGAAGAGAGAGAGAGAGAGAAGAGAGAGAGGTGGGAGGTGGGAGGGAGAGAGATGAGAGATGGTATGTAAGAGGGAGAGAGAGAAAGTAGGGAGTGTGCAAAGAGAGAGGGACTGTGAGAATAAATCAAATGAGGTGGTGAGATGGAGGGAGGATGACAGAAAGAGAGAGGTGAGAAGGAGGCATTTAATTACTGGTAAAAATCCTCATTAGTGTAGGACATTGTTTTGTTCATGAGAGAGCTGCAAGTATAGAGGGAGAGTAATAATGTAGGGATGTAAGATAGAGGGGGACAACAAGCAAGGAAAATATAGGAGATAAAACTGTCAGAGAGACAGATAGAGAGATCCAGGTAGGTAAAACAGTCAAGTAAAGGAATAAGTGTTTGTCAGGTGTTGACAGACAGAGTACCCAAAACAGGCACAGTGCATCCTAATCAAATGGATTTGGATTGGTGGATTGGTCCAATAGCAACCTGATGTGAGATTATGTAGAGATGGAGGATCAAACAGCGGTATGCAAATGGTGAGCTGTCAGACAAGACATGTAGTCTGGCATACCAAACTAGAACGTCGCTGTGCTCAGTATTCAAATCCACTTCCTGAGGGACAGAGGCTATCATCTTTCCCCATGTAAAAATGTGTTTGTCATGTATGCCCCCCCACTCACACACCTTTTATATTCACCTCAGTAGGATAGGGTTGTGTGTATGACTTGCTTTAGGTTTCACTTCGGTTCTCAATAGATTTATTTTTATCAAAGCCTTGCAGGGTTATGGTATTTATTTTTAGGTAAGACATATTTTATACCCCCATCATTCATATTCCAACCCCTTTAGACAGAGCTGTACAGTCCCAAGTGGCACTCTATTCCTTTTATAGTGCACTTCTTTTGATCAGGGCTCTCTGATCTGAGTAGTGCACCAAAGTAGTGCAGCTGATGGACAGGTCCACCAGCTGGTCCAACGTGAGGGTGGTGTCTCGGCAGGCCAACCCCCGATGGACGTCCTCGTGCAGACTGCACCGGTAGTGATCGATCAGGTCCCTGTCGTTCCATACCGCGCTGGCGGCCAGGGTCCGGAAGTCCAAAGCGAAATCCTGCGCGCTGCTTGCCCTCTACGTTAGGTGGAACAGACGTTCACCCGCTGCTCGACCCTCAGGCGGGTGGTCAAAAACTAACCGAAAGCGGCGGGTGAACTCTGCGTAATGGTCCAATGCTGCGTCTCCTTCACTCCATACGGCATTTCTTATTCCAGGGCTTTGCCTGAGAGACAGGTGATGAGGGCGGACACGCTCTCACGTCCCGAAGGAGCCGGGTGGACAGTCGCAAGGTAGAGCTCCAGCTGGAGTAGGAACCCCTGGCATCCGGCAGCCGTCCCATCATACTCCATCGGGAGCGTGAGCCGAATCCCGCTGGGACCGGGTGAAGGAGGGGTGGACAGTGGGTCCTGCTGTAGTGGGGCTGGTGGAGGCGCTGGACGACCTCCTCCTCTCTCACAACAATCCATCGTTTGCAGCACGCGATCCATGGCTGTGCCCAGACGTTGCAACATGGTGGCGTGCTGCTGGACGCGCTCCTCTACTGCCACAGGGAGGGCGTCTGCTCCTGCTGACTCCATTCCAGGTGAGTAATTCTGTCATGCGGTCTGTGTGTAGCTGGTGTAGAGGAGTCAGGTCGCAGGACAGCAGATATGAGTAAATAAACTTACTTTACTCAAAATATACAAATGCGATACAATAAAGAGAGCCCACATTAACGGACCGTACTACATACAAACAATTACTCACAAACAGACATGGTGGAACAGAGGCTTAAATAATGAACAAGTAATAGGGGAATTGAAACCAGGTGTGTAAGACGAAGACAAACCAAATGGAAAATGAAAAGTGGATCGGCGATGGCTAGAAGACCGGTGACGTCGACCGCCGAATGCCGCCCGAACAAGGAGAGGGACCGTCTTCGGCGGAAGTCGTGACTATGGGCAGAACTGAAAAAACGTGTGCGAGCAAGGAGGCCTACAAACCTTACTCAGTTACACCAGCTCTGTCAGGAGGAATGGGCCAAAATTCAACCCCATTTATTGTAGGAAGCTTGTGGAAGGCTACCTGAAATGTTTGACCCAAGTTAAACAATTTAAAGGCAATGCTAATAAATACTAACTGAATGTATGTAAACTTCTGACCCACTGGGAATGTGATGAAAGAAATAAAAGCTGAAATAAATCATTCTCTCTACTATTATTCTGACATTTCACATTCTTAAAATAAAGTGGTGATCCTAACTGACCTAAAACAGGGTATTTTTACTAGGATTAAATATCAGGAATTGTGAAAAACTGAGTTTAAATGTATTTGGCTAAGGTGTATGTAAACTTCCCACTTCAACTGTACGTAATCAAGGCATTTTTTATTTGTTATTAATTTCAATAATGTTCTATCCTTTTTCCTTCATTTTGAAAATGTTAAGCAGGTTGTGTAGATTCATTTTTTAGATTTAATTTTAAGTCAGCAAAATGTGACAACTGTGCAAGGAGTGTGTAGACTTTCACTAGGCACTGTAGATGTGTATATGTGTCCTTCAGCAGTCAAACCGCAGACAGACAGCCAGGTGGATGTCAATGATAAGGCCCCTGCAAGTTCTTGCAGCAACTAACTACAGCTCTGAAAGAACCCTGTTCTTTGGCCGAAGTGTTGGTAAAAAAAAACCCACAGCAGTAGAGATGAGTGTGCGACTTCCTTTTAGAGCCCTTTAAGGAACCAGGGCTCTGGTCAAAAGTAGTGCACCAAATAGGGAATAGGGTACTATTTGGGACGTAACCCATGAATTCTCAAACGGCTCCTGTCACCAGGAGCAAAACCTTTCAAAAGCTAGTTAGTGTAATAACAGAGCAAAGCTGTCCAGACGGCATCAGGGCTGATGTATCAACTTTTTATCGATTAGGCTCATAAGGAGGAAATATGAGGAAACGTTACATCTGTTTTTCAGCTTTTTCTGTAAAATGTGGTAAACACACAAACCAAGCAGACATGACACACAGAAACACTAGACTCAAGACAATGGGATGACACTGTTCGTCAGTTCCTCTCCTCTCGTTAGTATGTATGTTTGAGATTGACTGACTATATTGCAGTTGGACTGCTCAGAATCACTGATCGACAAATTCCCTTGCATCCTGAAAAATGACTCATTATGTGATCAAGATGAGTGATTCTGCGCCTCGCCTTCCTCAAACTGATCCCTTTGAACGTGCTAATTTATTGCAAGGTCCGTTTGTCTATGTGAGTTGTGCAACCCCAAACTGTCACCTTTGATCCTGAACAGGACTGACCTTTGACCTCTGAGGAGAACTGGGCAGAGTGTCGCGTCGCGAAGAGCTGTAGCTCTCTGTTCAGGTCGCACAGAGTCAGATCGATGTCCCACGACCGCAGTCCTGTTAACACACAATAACAAATGTAGCATGATGCACTACATGACCCATAATGCTCTGTAACTATACAACAAACTGTTGGAGTGGAGGGGCCTGTCTAGGGTCTGATTTCTATTGCGTGACCAAATGAACATGACCCTGCTGGTTGTTATTGCTCCTTGGCACTGATTGGTAGATTTCTACTAATAGGCTGGAGAGGGAACACACCTGTCTTTCACCATCTGCTGAATCAAAGGCATGGAATAAAAACCATTAAACACCATGGCCTTCGACCACTGAGCTGATAACCCCTAATGTACAATAACATCGGAAAATGACTGGGTTGGGAAATAACCTCTTGTAGGAAGATGATTGTTATTAATATTGGCAGTTATATGTTGAACCTAATTACGCCCCCTGTAAACAGTGAGCTACTCAGTATGCAAGCTGTTTCCCTGAATGATGCCAGTTCTTATTTAATAGAGTGTCTATTGAGTCAGGAAGAGACATCAGGGCAGGGTTTGTTTTTTGTCTTGATTGGCCAGTGTGTTGCCTCCATGCACAACAGTATTCAATGACCCGTCACACTTTTCTCTAGAATAATTTAACATCACATTCACATCATGTTTTTTTTGTCTGGAATGATTTCCTTTCATCTATATTCCAGTGTTTCAGATAACCCAGTAGGGCCTACTGATTGCACATTTGCAAATTCTTAGTTATTCTAGCCAACTGCAATAACTATGGAGAATAATCCATTGCAAACTATAAAGAGTAATTCAACCCTTTATTCCAGAAACCATTCAGGATCTCACATACAGTAGAATAGTTTTGTGTTGCGTATTGCTATATTCAGCCATATAGGGGGCTATACATCTGGTGCAGTGTCCTCTATGTATGCGTTACCAAACAGCTCTGTTCAATGTGAAATCCAACCCACTCATGCTGCAGCCTACGTTAGAGATGTAGTCGTCATCCGCTCCCTTTTAGATCCGCTGCAACGGATGAATTAGATGACAATATTCCTAACAGTCACAGCTTGTTCTAAAAAACTCTTTGGTTTGACTTTTGTCGTACATTTGAATATTGCAAGTGCAGGCCAATGCATAGGGGTCAAGCCTCTGACATTTAAACAAACTACATTTTTACATAAAACAAAATCTTTGTGGGCAATCTTGAACTTCAACAGTTTAGAAAGATGTGTAAAGACTTATAATACCCAGTCAAGTAGCCCACTCACCCTGTTTTATGTGTTTTTTGGCAGACTGAAGGTGGTGGTCCGTTGAGATTTCTCCGATAACTATCAGCATATAAAATCTCCCGTGGTTGAACGGCGGTCTGGTCCTATGGTGCTGTCCACGGTGCTGAAAGGGTAGGGCGGGCTCGCGCTGCTCCTCCGTCTCTCCTGGCGCTACAGAGAGCGATGCTGCTGCCACGGGGATTTCCATGGCAACAGCACGATGAGTGGAAGCTGGGTCCTTTTCCATCTCCATGACAACTGCATCCGGTGGCAGCACAGTGCATGAGGGATGGCTGGGGGGAGGACCAGTGGGTGTGGCTCGTGAGAGGGACGCGATTTGATTGGTGCAGGGTTATGTGGCTATTTGATGTCACAGCACGCCATTGGCCAAATCCGACATGGGGATTATGATAATGTTTATCAAGTTTATCTGAATCGACTGTCTTGTATAGGTAGTGGTTGTGATGATGATGATGATGATGATGAGTGGTATACTACATGGTCCTCCTCATTTGTTACATAGCTGTAAACCACCAGCATTAGGCCTACTACAACTAGTGCTGTAGTTTCCTAATAGGCATACTACAACTAGTGCTGTAGTTTCCTAATAGGCATACTACAACTAGTGCTGTAGTTTCCTAATAGGTCTACTACAACTAATCCTGTAGTTTCCTAATAGGCATACTACAACTAGTGCTGTAGTTTCCTAATAGGTCTACTACAACTAGTCCTGTAGTTTCCTAATAGGCCTACTACAACTAGTGCTGTAGTTTCCTAATAGGTCTACTACAACTAGTCCTGTAGTTTCCTAATAGGCCTACTACAACTAGTGCTGTAGTTTCCTAATAGGTCTACTACAACTAGTCCTGTAGTTTCCTAATAGGCCTACTACAACTAGTGCTGTAGTTTCCTAATAGGTCTACTACAACTAGTCCTGTAGTTTCCTAATAGGCATACTACAACTAGTGCTGTAGTTTCCTAATAGGCATACTACAACTAGTGCTGTAGTTTCCTAATAGGTCTACTACAACTAGTGCTGTAGATTCCTAATAGGCCTACTACAACTAGTGCTGTAGTTTCCTAATAGGCCTACTACAACTAGTCCTGTAGTTTCCTAATAGGTCTACTACAACTAGTCCTGTAGTTTCCTAATAGGCCTACTACAACTAGTCCTGTAGTTTCCTAATAGGCCTACCACAACTAGTGCTGTAGTTTCCTAATAGGCATACTACAACTAGTGCTGTAGTTTCCTAATAGGCCTACTACAACTAGTCCTGTAGTTTCCTAATAGGCCTACTACAACTAGTCCTGTAGTTTCCTAATAGGCCTACTACAACTAGTCCTGTAGATTCCTAATAGGCCTACTACAACTAGTCCTGTAATTTCCTAATAGGCCTACTACAACTAGTCCTGTAGTTTCCTAATATACCTACTACAACTAGTGCTGTAGTTTCCTAATAGGCCTACTAAAACTAGTCCTGTAGTTTCCTAATAGG
Source organism: Oncorhynchus mykiss (assembly GCF_057628025.1). Taxonomy (NCBI): domain Eukaryota; kingdom Metazoa; phylum Chordata; class Actinopteri; order Salmoniformes; family Salmonidae; genus Oncorhynchus; species Oncorhynchus mykiss. Next base: position 33,141,169 of record NC_143047.1, read on the forward strand.
CCTACTACAACTAGTCCTGTAGATTCCTAATAGGCCTACTACAACTAATCCTGTAGTTTCCTAATAGGCCTACTACAACTAGTCCTGTAGTTTCCTAATAGACCTACTACAACTAGTGCTGTAGTTTCCTAATAGGCCTACTACAACTAGTCCTGTAGTTTCCTAATAGGCCTACGCATCAAATATCTCAGGGAACAGGTGTTCCTGTAAGACTGTCTTTGATATATCTGGATCTAGAGGAACTGAAGTTGTTTCTCTGGAATAAATAGGTGTATTTATATCCCTGTCTCTGGATGTACCACCAGGAGATGTTTCCAGTAGGCTTCCACACTGACACCTCTTTGTTCCCTCCCTGAACACAACAACCCTTCATCTGTGCAGAGACGTTCACAACAAAAGGCCTCAGAGACAAAGTGGAATAGAATATGTTTTTGTACAATGTTAATGTATTTGATTATCTCCTAAAATAGCTGGAAAATAACCAAATTAGCTACAGAGGGGAAAAGCTGGCATGAAATTACCTGAAAATTGGAGAATGTTGATTGAGTTCTCCACTTGCCATGTTTTATAACAGGAAACTCAGTTGTTGTGGGACATAAATGATCTTGAATCAGGATGCATATTAGCCTACATGTACAGTTGAAGTACATTGACCTTTACTTTGGAAACTGAGAACTAAATGAATAGTAAGACTTCATTCTTTTCACCTTTGATTGACGACAATGAATTAAAAGGATTGTTTGTCCTGATAGTAGATCGTGTAACTCATATAGTCACCCTATGACAGAAACATTCAGGTAGAGATGAAATTCAGCGCCAGAATATGAACATTTATTTCAGATTTCGATCTGTTTGATTGTCATTTTAAGGCCATTTTGAAATTATAATTTAAAGACCAAAATCACTGTTTGACTTTGACCCTTATAGTTGACACTAGATATTGTACTATAGGTGCAGTTTCTATGTCTGGTAATTACAGCGTATAGGTGGTTTAGGAGCTATATGACCAGGAGCTTTACGTCATATAATCTCCCTGGAGAGTACTATGCACTGTACCAAACAGACCAATCTGGGCAATTATCCAAGAAAGAACAGGAGAGAGAGGGTGGAGGACAGGACTGGAGAGATTTGGGGAGTAAAACAAAGATTTACACAATTTGTGATGTCATGCTCAGCATTTGAACAGCTATCTCAGAACATAAATAATTGCTGAGTTATAAATACATTCTCCCCATGGAGGTTTTGTTTGACAACCTATACCACATTACCTAATCTGAATATGAAGGGACGTCTCGTTTTTTCATCATTCACTTGATTGGTCTCTGATCTGACGTTCAATATCTGACTGTATTATACACGTATGAATAGTTGAACATTGAGCGTTGAAAGGACACAGCAAATCGGGAAGAGATTGTATTAGTATTTAGTATTTTATAAGTATCTCCATTAGCTGTTGCCAAGGCAGCTGCTACTCTTCCTGAGGTCCAAACAGGAACAAATCAACACATCACAAAAAATCTAAACAATAGTCTACATCATAAATAAAACAAAACATCACAACAAAACAAAATAACAGTCTACATCATAAATAAAACATCCCAACAAAACAAGTCTACATCATAAATAAAACAATACATCACAACAAAACAACAGTCTACATCATAAATAAAACAATACATCACAACAAATCAATAGTCTACATCATAAATAAAACAATACATCACAACAAAACAACAGTCTACATCATAAATGAAACAATACATCACAACAAAACAACAGTCTACATCATAAATAAAACAATACATCACAACAAAACAACAGTCTACATCATAAATAAAACAATACATCACAACAAATCAATAGTCTACATCATAAATAAAACAATACATCACAACAAAACAACAGTCTACATCATAAATGAAACAATACATCACAACAAAACAAAACAATAGTCTACATCATAAGTAAAACAATACATCACAACAAAACAATAGTCTACATCATAAGTAAAACAATACATCACAACAAAACAATAGTCTACATCATAAATAAAACAATACATCACAACAAAACAATAGTCTACATCATAAGTAAAACAATACATCACAACAAAACAATAGTCTACATCATAAATAAAACAATACATCACAACAAAACAATAGTCTACATCATAAATAAAACAATACATCACAACAAAACAACAGTCTACATCATAAATAAAACAATACATCACAACAAATCAATAGTCTACATCATAAAACAATACATCACAACAAAACAAGTCTACATCATAAATAAAACAACACATCACAACAAAACAAAACAATAGTCTACATCATAAGTAAAACAATACATCACAACAAAACAATAGTCTACATCATAAGTAAAACAATACATCACAACAAAACAATAGTCTACATCATAAATAAAACAATACATCACAACAAAACAATAGTCTACATCATAAGTAAAACAATACATCACAACAAATCAATAGTCTACATCATAAATAAAACAACACATCACAACAAAACAACAGTCTACATCATAAATAAAACAACACATCACAACAAAACAACAGTCTACATCATAAATAAAACAATACATCACAACAAAACAATAGTCTACATCATAAAACAATACATCACAACAAAACAATAGTCTACATCATAAGTAAAACAATACATCACAACAAAACAATAGTCTACATCATAAATAAAACAATACATCACAACAAAACAATAGTCTACATCATAAATAAAACAATACATCACAACAAAACAACAGTCTACATCATAAATAAAACAACAATCACACAAGACATTGTGCAATATACACATGTTCACCACTCCACCATTACAAATATACAATATCAAATGTACAATATTACAACAATACCATTTTTAAAATGTGTGTGTGTGTGTCTTTTGATCTTACTTTGACATGAAGTATGATCAGAAAAAGTTTGTTGATGGTGAAGTGAGAATTTAAATACAAAGAAAGCAATATTTGTAAACAATTAGTAAACAGGAAGCAGTAGGCCTATAGCCATTCATTGTCTTTTCACATGGTGGCATTTTATTCACCCTAGCCTTCCTTCTTCGACACATTTACATGTGCATGGATGCTCTCACCTTATATATCTACCAAGCACACCACAGTGTGCTTTAGGTTACTCTAAGGCTGCTGTGTTTGGGAGGTGCCTGTCAGATGGTGACGTCTCCCACAGCAGTGAGAGATGGCTGGGGTTGTTAATACACCACGTCCCTGCTCTGGAGTAAATCTCCCTCCTCTCAGCAGGACAGTGTTTGTGTCCCAAATGGTACCCTATTCCCTATTTAGTGTACTACTTTTAACCAGAGCCCATAGTGAAAAGTAGTGCACTATGTAGGAAATAGGTTTCCATTTGGGACACCGCCTGCCAGTGTTACATCCCTCAATGAGTCAGCACTCCTATCGATCTCACACTGAGACAGGCCTGAGCCAAAGATCCTCTAAAACTGAACCTGCTGTGCTTGAGAACAAGAGTATCTACTGCCCTCTGTAGGACTAAATGAGAACCCTTTTGGTTTGATTGCTTTAAAAAGATTTCTTAAGAATAAGTGTAATATTAAGTCCATTGGTTTACTAATAGACAAATCAGTACCGTAAATTAAAATATTAATGTTCATTTTCTTACATAATTTCTCTAAATGAAGTAAACGACTGTTACAATGTTGATTGGTATGCAGGATGTTTCAGAATCTGGTTTAGGTTGTACACAGTTAAAGCACAGACCAAAACCAACATATTGGTGTGACAAGTTGAAATGTTTTTAAAACAGTCCCGTAGGCCAGTAGACTCTTATAAGCTCTTAGCTTGTGAGATCAGGATGGTTCGTACGAGGCTAGTAGGCCAGTGGTTCTTAACCCTTTTCAGTTACTGTACAACCAACTGAATTTTGCTCTGCCAGGAGTACCCCTGAAGTACCCCGTCATGTGCATTTTACCAGTAGACCCATGGTCTCATGGTACAGATTCAGATTCAGAGTGTTTAATAGTCACGTGTACAGGGTTACAGGTGTGATGGCAGGGTACAGTGTTTAATAGTCACATGTACAGGGTTACAGGTGTGATGGCAGGGTACAGTGTTTAATAGTCACGTGTACAGGGTTACAGGTGTGATGGCAGGGTACAGTCTTTAATAGTCACATGTACAGGGTTACAGGTGTGATGGCAGGGTACAGTCTTTAATAGTCACATGTACAGGGTTGCAGGTGTGATGGCAGGGTACAGTCTTTAATAGTCACATGTACAGGGTTACAGGTGTGATTACAGGATACAGTGTTTAATAGTCACATGTACAGGGTTACAGGTGTGATGGCAGGGTACAGTGTTTAATAGTCACATGTACAGGGTTACAGGTGTGATGGCAGGGTACAGTGTTTAATAGTCACGTGTACAGGGTTACAGGTGTGATGGCAGGGTACAGTGCTTAATAGTCACATGTACAGGGTTACAGGTGTGATGGCAGGGTACAGTGAATATCTTAGGCTTCGAGCTCCAACATGCAGGACTAAGTGAAATACAATAACGAAAATGGTAATAAAACAACAACAATAGTAATAGAAATAGCACTATATAATAATAACAACTGTAGCAGTGATGAATAAATAAATGTCCATGGGTTGGCGGCAGAGTAAAGACTGTTGAGGGGGTGTGGGGAATGACCATAGGGGGAGCAGCAGCATGATCATTGAGGGGGTGTGGGGAATGACCATAGGGGGAGCAGCAGCATGATCATTGAGGGGGTGTGGGGAATGACCATAGGGGGAGCAGCAGCATGATCATTGAGGGGGTGTGGGGAATGACCAAAGGGGGAGCAGCAGCATGATCATTGAGGGGGTGTGGGGAATGACCATAGGGGGAGCAGCAGCATGATCATTGAGGGGGTGTGGGGAATGACCATAGGGGGAGCAGCAGCATGATCATTGAGGGGGTGTGGGGAATGACCATAGGGGGAGCAGCAGCATGATCATTGAGGGGGTGTGGGGAATGACCACAGGGGGAGCAGCAGCATGATCATTGAGGGTGTGTGGGGAATGACCATAGGGGGAGTAGCAGCATGATCATTGAGGGGGTGTGGGGAATGACCATAGGGGGAGCAGCAGCATGATCATTGAGGGGGTGTGGGGAATGACCATAGGGGGAGCAGCAGCATGATCATTGAGGGGGTGTGGGGAATGACCAAAGGGGGAGCAGCAGCATGATCATTGAGGGGGTGTGGGGAATGACCATAGGGGGAGCAGCAGCATGATCATTGAGGGGGTGTGGGGAATGACCATAGGGGGAGCAGCAGCATGATCATTGAGGGGGTGTGGGGAATGACCATAGGGGGAGCAGCAGCATGATCATTGAGGGGGTGTGGGGAATGACCACAGGGGGAGCAGCAGCATGATCATTGAGGGTGTGTGGGGAATGACCATAGGGGGAGTAGCAGCATGATCATTGAGGGGGTGTGGGGAATGACCATAGGGGGAGCAGCAGCATGATCATTGAGGGGGTGTGGGGAATGACCATAGGGGGAGCAGCAGCATGATCATTGAGGGTGTGTGGGGAATGACCACAGGGGGAGCAGCAGCATGATCATTGAGGGGGTGTGGGGAATGACCATAGGGGGAGCAGCAGCATGATCATTGAGGGTGTGTGGGGAATGACCACAGGGGGAGCAGCAGCATGATCATTGAGGGTGTGTGGGGAATGACCATAGGGGGAGCAGCAGCATGATCATTGAGGGGGTGTGGGGAATGACCACAGGGGGAGCAGCAGCATGATCATTGAGGGTGTGTGGGGAATGACCATAGGGGGAGCAGCAGCATGATCATTGAGGGTGTGTGGGGAATGACCATAGGGGGAGCAGCAGCATGATCATTGAGGGTGTGTGGGGAATGACCATAGGGGGAGCAGCAGCATGATCATTGAGGGTGTGTGGGGAATGACCATAGGGGGAGCAGCAGCATGATCATTGAGGGGGTGTGGGGAATGACCATAGGGGGAGCAGCAGCATGATCATTGAGGGGGTGTGGGGAATGACCATAGCGGGAGCAGCAGCATGATCATTGAGGGGGTGTGGGGAATGACCATAGGGGGAGCAGCAGCATGATCATTGAGGGGGTGTGGGGAATGACCATAGGGGGAGCAGCAGCATGATCATTGAGGGGGTGTGGGGAATGACCATAGGGGGAGCAGCAGCATGATCATTGAGGGTGTGTGGGGAATTACCATAGGGGGAGCAGCAGCATGATCATTGAGGGGGTGTGGGGAATGACCATAGGGGGAGCAGCAGCATGATCATTGAGGGGGTGGGGGAAATGACCATAACGTGAGCAGCAGCATGATCATTGAGGGGGTGTGGGGAATGACCATACGGGGAGCAGCAGCATGATCATTGAGGGGGTGTGGGGAATGACCATAGGGGGAGCAGCAGCATGATCATTGAGGGGGTGTGGGGAATGACCATAGGGGGAGCTGCAGCATGATCATTGAGGGGGTGTGGGGAATGACCATAGGGGGAGCAGCAGCATGATCATTGAGGGTGTGTGGGGAATGACCATAGGGGGAGCAGCAGCATGATCATTGAGGGGGTGTGGGGAATGACCATAGGGGGAGCAGCAGCATGATCATTGAGGGGGTGTGGGGAATGACCAAAGGGGGAGCAGCAGCATGATCATTGAGGGGGTGTGGGGAATGACCATAGGGGGAGCAGCAGCATGATCATTGAGGGGGTGTGGGGAATGACCATAGGGGGAGCAGCAGCATGATCATTGAGGGGGTGTGGGGAATGACCATAGGGGGAGCAGCAGCATGATCATTGAGGGGGTGTGGGGAATGACCATAGGGGGAGCAGCAGCATGATCATTGAGGGGGTGTGGGGAATGACCATAGGGGGAGCAGCAGCATGATCATTGAGGGGGTGTGGGGAATGACCATAGGGGGAGCAGCAGCATGATCATTGAGGATGTGTGGGGAATGACCATAGGGGGAGCAGCAGCATGATCATTGAGGGGGTGTGGGGAATGACCATAGGGGGAGCAGCAGCATGATCATTGAGGGGGTGTGGGGAATGACCATAGGGGGAGCAGCAGCATGATCATTGAGGGGGTGTGGGGAATGACCATACGGGGAGCAGCAGCATGATCATTGAGGGTGTGTGGGGAATGACCACAGGGGGAGCAGCAGCATGATCATTGAGGGGGTGTGGGGAATGACCATAGGGGGAGCAGCAGCATGATCATTGAGGGGGTGTGGGGAATGACCATATGGGGAGCAGCAGCATGATCATTGAGGGTGTGTGGGGAATGACCACAGGGGGAGCAGCAGCATGATCATTGAGGGGGTGTGGGGAATGACCATAGGGGGAGCAGCAGCATGATCATTGAGGGGGTGTGGGGAATGACCACAGGGGGAGCAGCAGCATGATCATTGAGGGGGTGTGGGGAATGACCATAGGGGGAGCAGCAGCATGATCATTGAGGGGGTGTGGGGAATGACCATAGGGGGAGTAGCAGCATGATCATTGAGGGGGTGTGGGGAACAAGTGAGAAAAAAACAACACAAATTATAATAACAAAAATCTAGAATATATACTGAGCAAAAATATAAATGCAACATGGTCCCATGTTTCATGAGCTGAAATAAAAGATCCCAGAAATTGTCCATATGCAACAAAAAAAAGAATAGCTTATTTCTCAAAAATGTTGAGCACAAATTTGATTACATCCCTGTTAGTGAGCATTTCTCCTTTGCCAAGATAATCCATCCACCTGACAGGTGTGGCATATCAAGAAGCTGATTAAACAGTATGATCATTACACAGGTGCACCTTGTCATGATGCTCCTGTATTGCCCGTGTCTGAGTGATTGAAGAGGGGAGAACAGGGCATTGCTTGGATAGCTGGGGTCTCTGGTGATGTTCTTAGCTTTTCTGCGACACCTGGTGTTGTAGGTGTCCTTTGGGCCGGCAGTGTGCATCCAATGGTGTGTTCGGCTACATGTATCACCCTCTGAAAAGCCTTGCGGTCCGCGGTGGTAGAGTTGCCGTACCAGACTGTGATATAGCCCGACAGTATGCTCTCGATGGTGCTCATGTAGAACACTATGAGGATCCTCAGGGACAGGACGTATTTATTCAGCATCCTGAGGTTGAAGAGTTGCTGTCGTGCCTTCTTCACCACGGTGTCCATGCGGTTAGAGCATTTGATCTTCTCTGAGATATGTACGCCAAGGAATCTGAAGTTATTAACAGTCTCCACGGCGGACCCGTTGATGAGGATGGGGGCGTGTCCAGCCTGGTTCCTCCCGAAGTCCAGACTCAGCTCCTTTGTTCAGCTAACATTGAGGGAGAGGTTGTTTACCTGGCACCACACCGTCAGAGTGCCTACCTCCTCCCTGTTGGCTGTCTCGTCGTTGTTGGTAATCACGCCTCCTACTGTTGTGTCGTCAGCGAACTTGATGATGGAGTTGGAACTGTGTGAGGACCCTCAAGTACCCCTGTGGATAGGCCAAGTGCCCCCAGGGGTCCTAGTACCCTCTGTGGATATGCCAAGTACCCCCAGGGTCCTAGTACCCCTGGTTGCATCACCCTAGATTTTACAATTCTAAAATCAGTGAATCAGACAGCCTAAATACATAGAATAAATTGGATTCTCAAACTTGAGCTGTCCCAGTAGACTACATCATATTGTCTTCTGGATTAGATATTCCATAAACCTGTACCATACAGCTAATGACAGTACAGAATAGTTATAGAACCAACCACAGCATTACCCTGCTTGTATTATTTTAGTGCACATTTTTGTTAATGCTCACTTTGCCAAAAGTGATGAAAATATAGCCTAACATAATTACATGATCAACATTTTAGATTGATTAAAAGTAATCCCAGTCCCACAATAAATAACACACGTGTTGTCCTGCACTTTTAGAAGAAACAAAGTTCCAAAAGGGGTCTTCGGCTGGCCACATAGGAGAACCCTTTTTTGTTCCAGGTAGAACCCTCTGTGGGAATGGTTCTAGATTGAACCCAAAAGGGTTATACCTAGAACCAAAAAGGGTTATTCAAAGTGTTTTCCTATGGGGACAGTCGAATACCCCTTTTAAGTTCTAGATGGCACCTTTTTTTCTAAGAGTGTGCGCACCTCAGCACCTACATGCACTAATTATGCCAACATGTTAAAAATGCCATTGCATCTTTAAGTGGTAGTGTCTGTATCCACACCCTGTCTTCCTGGAAAAGAGAGGAGGGGGGGGGGGGGGGGGGGGCGAGAGAGAGAGATGTGAACGCAGTCAACGCGCACCGTTATTGCTGCAAAGGGGGCAAAACAAATCTCATACTTTCTGCTTGCAAAAGAGGAAATCAACTTTTCAGGTAAAGCAATAGTTTGTACTTTCTAGCGCCTAATACATTTAGGAGGGAAACGTGTCATCATATAGGCCTATTTGAGCATCAATGTCACTGGTTCGTGTTCAAGGACAGGTTCAGAATAGTGTCTTGCGTTTGGATTTTCGTTCTCCAGCTGCTGCGCATTTCATATTTTCGGTTCCAACTCAACTGGTCAGCTTGGCGATATGACGCGCCAGCACGATGCACCGCACCGTGTACGTATGTGTCGCCTATAGCCATATGATTTCCATATCAGTGGTGCTGTGTTTAGGGTTGGGCTTGAAGAAAAGTATGCACGATCTAATGCTGTTGTTCCGTTATTTTATTTTTTTAAATTAAAATAGGTAAATCATATTTATGTATAGGCTAGCTTATTTGAAACATTTTGATTAAACATTTTATGCATATATTATATATTGTTTATCAACGAAATTAGGCTATAAATAATATCAGCTCATGAGGTTGAATGCTGTCCAAGGACAACCCAAAATGTGTCATCTTCATTGCAGGGTAGGAGTGTATTATGGGTGCCTCAATAATGTGCCAAAGATAGCCTACTTGTGATTGCGATTGAGTTGTACTGGCTCAAATAACCTTTCTGTGCTGCATGTAGATACACGTTGAAACAAATCTAATCATTTGAATAAACTCAGCCTAAGCTATTCATTCCCATGCTACACTAAGGGAACGATCATACGCTGTTCTTTCTCAGCTGAGGTGGTTTATGAAGACTCAGAGTGCCAGTGGGTCAACTAGACTCAAGGTTCTCTGTGTTAAGATGTAAAGACTAAAGACCTTGTTATAAATACTTATTTCAATAGTTGCCATAGCATCACTAATGGACTTGGTGTCCTCTGACAAAAAACAAGTGAGACATTTCAGAGTCAATTCACTGAAGATGTGGGAATTTGTATAAAGCGTTTTCCTACATTCAAACATCAAGCCCTTTTCTGTGGCCTCTCTTAGAATGAGATACAAATGTGCCTATGGCAGCATTTTAAATGGCACCCTATTCCCTAGCCATTTCAGACACAGCACATGTCTGGGTAGATGATAGTAGATTATATAGTGGAAACTATCAGTAACCGTAATGTACCATCCTACATCTGATCCAATTGATTTCATTAGGCACACATAGGTAAGCAACTGCATGCTGATTACATACTTGGTTAGAGATAAATGCTAAATGTCCTGGGTCTTGATGCATGAGAAATATTTTCTAATGCCGCCCTACTTTTGTGAGGAACAGATTGTGGCGTCACCATAGAAACAGAGGGAGGTTAAAGTAGTCCTGAGTATCCATGGGACTGGTTTGATTAAACAGATAGTTCACCTATGTCATGAAATTAAATGAAAACAAGTCCATGTTAGACGAGACAGCAATCCACACATTGATTTTGTTTACATAGCCAGGGCTGCCACGGTGCCACCAGCTGCAAACGTTGGCAATCTTTACCCTAAAAAACTGGCTGAGTGAATGAACTCCAGGCATACAGGAATCCTGTTAAAATAACTTGAAATAAAATAATTCATCTATGTACAGATTATATACCTAGTATATTATGCTCAAAATGTGTGTATGAGTTATTTCACTCAGCTCCCTTATGGAAAGACTATCCACCTTTGGTTTCACTTCTAACATGCTCATAATGGGGAGAGCCAGCAGGAATTCACTTCTAACGTGCTCATAATAGGGAGAGCCAGCAGGAATTCACTTCTAACGAGGTCATAATGGGGAGAGCCAGCAGGAATTCACTTCTAACGTGCTCATAATAGGGAGAGCCAGCAGGAATTCACTTCTAACGAGGTCATAATGGGGAGAGCCAGCAGGAATTCACTTCTAACGTGCTCATAATAGGGAGAGCCAGCAGGAATTCACTTCTAACGTGGTCATAATGGGGAGAGCCAGCAGGAATTCACTTCTAACGTGCTCATAATAGGGAGAGCCAGCAGGAATTCACTTCTAACGAGGTCATAATGGGGAGAGCCAGCAGGAATTCACTTCTAACGTGGTCATAATGGGGAGAGCCAGCAGGAATTCACTTCTAACGTGGTCATAATGGGGAGAGCCAGCAGGAATTCACTTCTAACGTGCTCATAATGGGGAGAGCCAGCAGGAATTCACTTCTAACGTGCTCATAATGGGGAGAGCCAGTAGGAATTCACTTCTAACGTGCTCATAATGGGGAGAGCCAGCAGGAATTCACTTCTAACGTGCTCATAACGGGGAGAGCCAGCAGGAATTCACTTCTAACGTGCTCATAACGGGGAGAGCCAGCAGGAAGGAGATGAGGAAAAAGAGGCCCTTTCATAGCCACCGACAGGTCTGATTGGAGGGCCATGTTATAATGATGGATTGCATTTAGGTTTTTTACCAGTGTCTCAAGCACTTCATATTCTGGGGGCAGCTCACCCCATCTATACAACTGCTATTGAACACAGCCTGTGACTAACCCTAACCTAACCCAGTGTCCAGTATCCACACATCACTCCTTCAAAGCTCCACTCTACCACATGTAGCCAATACATCAAATACACATTGTCAGTCATATTATATTTTTTACTCCCAACAAACTGTTTATTTCAAGAAAATGCAAACATCATTGCAGATATTGTGTAACCTAACTCTCCAGACAGAGGATCTCTTCTTCTTCTGTTGGGTTGTAGAAGGCAGCTGTGTGCTGTTGGGAGATCGAGGGGAATGAGGGAGGCGATGGCTGACGGGGTAAACTCTGATCCGTTAACACCTTCTCTATCATACAAAGGTTTCCTGAGAGCCCCCTCGTCTTCCTGTCCTCCTTCCGAATGTTCCTGAGCATGCTGGTTATCTGGCGCCGGCACTTGACCCAGTCTTTACCACATTGACGCATGTCTAAACGACGAAACTTGGTGGTGACAAACTGTCTTATGGCAGAAAGTTTGTCCGGGTCCAGTTTGTTAAGGCCCAGTGCAGGAATGCCCTTGAGATTGCTGGTGGCGAGTTCACATTGGGAGAAGACCGCGTGTAGAAGGTATTGCACTGTTGCCCTAGGCGTCTGAAACTTGTGTGCGGTTCTAATTGTGCTTGCAGGAAGACGCACATTCCACTTCATGTAGCCCAGCCAAAGCAACTCATCCCTCTCTGTGTGTGTTATGCTTCTCTGAATTTGTTTGCCTGCAACAGGTGTCCTTTGAGCTGACAGAGGAGTCTTCTGTAAAGGCTCAGAAGTGGTTTGGCTGCCAGGCAGAAGGTTCGTCATTAGGTGGCTTTCTACCACGGCTTTGGCAAGCTGGATAGTTTTATCCTTGGGGACATGAATTGGCAACCTGCGAGAGACATTGGTCACTTTGTCTTGACTAGCCAAGGGGCTACAGATTTCTATTTGGACCTGTTGCTCTGCTTCCTTAATCGACATTTGATCATAGTCCACCTCAACCTTCACAAAACATGACTCCTCAACCTTCACAGAACATTGGTTGTTGGTTTTGGCAACCTGGATAGGTTTATCCTTGGTTACCTGACTTGGGGGCCTGGGGGCTACCACCCCGGTGAGTGACATTGTGTTGACTATCTGGATGGGTTTATGCTGAGCTAACAGACATGGTCGCCTGGTGGCCTTCATAATGTTGCTATGCTGGGTAGGTTTATCCTGGGAGACATGGGTCACTTTGTCCTGACTAGCCAAGGGGCTACAAAGTTCTATTTGGACCTGTTGTTCCTCTTCCTTAATCAACACTTGATCATAGTCCCCCTCAACCTTCACAGGACAAAGCTCCTCAACCTTCACAGAACATGACCCCTCAACCTCCATACGACATGGCTCCTCAACCATCCCAGTACATTGTTGGTTCATACTATTTGGTTTAGCCATGCTTGGCATTTCTCTCACTGTATGCATTTGATTGTCTCTGTCTGTAAAGGTGTCAACAAAGAGAGAGGATTGAGATGTGTTATCTTTGTAAAAGTCTCTCTCCGCCCTGAGATTGACAGCTTCGACTTGCAGAGCATCATGCCTGGACTGCAAATAATTTAAGGACTTCCTCAGGACCTCACACGATACACAGGTGCCCAGGTCCTGCTCTTCAGTTTCTTCTGTGGTGTCAGCATAACTGTCCCTCAGGTCAGCACCTCCAACCTCACTAAGGTCAAGGCACTTCTTCTTCTTCACTGCCCTGTCATAGCTCTGCAGGTTTCTTTTCCCTTCTGTCTGAGCTGTGTTCGGACTCAAGGCATCGTCCTCTGGGCGAAGGAAGAGGGATGGGGCAAAGTCAGGGTGGTCCGGATGTAGGTTTGGTTTTTCAGAAATATGAACTCAAATTAGATTTCAGTCTCTTCAGACAGACACTTAAATGATTGCACTGGAAATGTGGTGTTCTATGCAGTTGCCTGTGTGAACTGTCTGACAGTTTACCGTACATCACTTCCGTCACGAAAACTCTGTAGCTTGCTAGCTCTTTGTCGGGAAGCCAACCACTGTCATAGGGAATGCATCAAATTGACTGGCCAGCAGATCGACCAGCTTGCTTACAGCTGCACTAGGATCAGACAGGCTTGTTTAGATTAGAAATGGCTTGTATAATGTACCTCAATCCAGGGATGGAAAATGCGTTGTTCTCCGAATTGTCCCATCATCCCAACTGTTACACCGAGAAGTTTGAGCTGCTATTTTTTTGTTGCATTTGTTCAATCTTCTAGGTGTAACAGTTGGGACAATGGGCCGATTCGGAGAACAACGCATTTCTCATCCCTGGATTGAGGTATGTTTTCCTTGCCATACCTCACCCCCCTCAATTGTCTTAATCTACACCGGAAGCCTGTCCTATCCTAGCGCAGCTGTAAGCAAGCAGGTAGGGTCTGTTGGCTACGAACTGACCATCAACTTACTTAAAACAAAGTGCCTCCCACAAATGCGAGAGGAGGTAGTAGGGTGCCAGTCGTTTCCCATTTGGAGTACCAATTTACCACCCAAACGGGAAGGCAGATCTGGTTCGGGGTTTTCAATCTTCACCATTTTTATCCAAGTTTTCCTTTGATTTTGAGCAATTTCGTTCTCTCCAGTAGGGAATCGGAAAAACCCTAACCCTCCTCCTTTCCGATATTGGGCCTTGCACCCCCAAACACAACATTGCATTTTGAAGGTCCGTAGCTAGGTGTTCAATTCTGGTTAACGACGTTAACTAACTAGCATTAGATGGTTAGCTAAGCTGTCGTATGTTTATGCCAAATATTTCCCCTGTGAATGCGTTTGCGGATTTCCGATTTCGAAGTTCTGCTGCCAGAACAGCCTTGTTTACAAATGTTACGATTTCGTGAAATATAGCTAGCTGTAGAGTATGACGCTAGTAGTTTTGCTGTTTCATGTTTTACTCAGCAAGCGTCTCAAACCGCGTATTCAAACTGTTTTGGTATGACGACAGAGCCAGAAGCGTCCCAGATCAATCATAACCATCCTTATGTGTAGTTTTACGGCGAAAGGGGGATGGGCTAATGAAATGATTGGGCTAGTTGTTGGACCTCCAAGGTAACTAGCTATGCCAAAAGGACACCAGCTCAAATTGTGGTTGCAATCGTAATTCGTATTTTTTTTAGCAGACTAGCTAGCTAAGTGAATAAATATTATACATGGCTGTTTTTTTATGGACTAACTAGTGTGCTCAACGTTTTGCTCTCAGTCATGTGCTGTGCTCTCACTTCCTAAACGTAGCTAGGCTAACTCGTTATCGGTAGCTAGCTTGTTAGACTAGCAAATTCTGTTATGGTCTTCTAACTAGCTATTTATCGGAAAGAGGACTGCAAGTCCATGGCACCAGACGGATCGATTCAGTTATTATATTGATCATGTTTACCTAACACTCGGGCAGTTGTTCCTATAATATATTCCTATAATATTCGCTCTTTGTTTTGGCGCAGCAGCTACGCTACCTGCTGTCCTTGCATGCCATAACCCGATGGATCCTAGCGGAAGTGACCTGGATTCGAGTCTGCCCCATGCAGAGAACCCGTGCTTGATCGTGGAGGACTCCCAGCCCGACAGTGCGGCACTGGAGGACGACCCGGACAGTAGCTACCGCGCCTTGCTCGCCCGCCGCTTGTCCAGCCTGCAGCCTGCCACCTCCCACAGCCCTGTACTGGTGAGTAGCACCGTGTAGAGACAGCGGGAGGTAACGAGTGAAGATGGGCTTGAATCAGCAGCTGTGGTTACAGTTACAGTAAACCTCCTGTTTACAGTTACAGTAAACCTCCTACCGCCAAAATGATCCATGTCTACTGGCAGGAGTAGTACCGTAGATGAAGAGAGAGAGCCATAACGTTAGATTAAAATATCTCTAGGATATATATGACTGGGGGCTTGGGAGGTTGCCCATCTGTAGAATTACTTTGCCCTACTTGCACCAATGTCACTTGATGTATCCATAATTCTATGCAAAGATGGTCATTTCTGACTGCAGCGTGGGTATCGGGAGAGTAGCCCCCGAGGACAGCCAGCCAGAGCAGGGCTTGAACCAGCGACTCGGAGGGCAAGTACGCTAACGTTGCATCCTGTAACATAAAGGTCTAGAGATCTTTTGAGAGGCTGTAATATGCTTTTCAGTCATACAGGGAGGGGAGACGATAGGGGTATTGTTTTTGTCAGTTCCTCCTAGCCTGGTAACAGATCAGTTTGTGTTTTTGCCCACTCCATTGTCAAGCAAGAAAGCAGAAATAGACTGTCACCCAGGCTAAGTTCCTCCTGCTACCTTAGTTTGTTGTCCGATGACCTCAATGGAACTTTGGGACATATCAACTTAGGTTGTGACATGACATTACTTACTTACTTATAAGTCTTTACAACTGATCTAGGACTGGTTTTGTTGTGAAGCTCATATTCATTCATGTTAGAAGTCTGGGGATAACAGATCTCAAGTCAGTTGTCAAAAGCAAAAAATATCACTTGGCTCAATTTGAATCCATTTAAGATGCATCCCTCCATCCTACCTGCCATGGAGTCAATACTGACACAATTGGATAGGTGACAGCAGGGTTTTCATCAAATAATCCAGTCATGTCAGATCAGTACTTGTCCTACTTCATGGGAAGGAGTGATACCTGTTGTTCTAATATGAACAGGGCCACTGAATCCAGCCTTCTCTCTCCCCAGGAGCTGATGTCCTCTCCGGCAGGAAACCGATACTCCGAGACAGACAGCCAATCAGAGAGGGTCCAGAACAACAATCACAACGGGCCAGGTTGGTCTCTCAAACTGTGACCACAAAGGACAGAGATTGGATACCTGGGGCCGTATGTATAAGGCATCTCAGAGAACGAGTGCTGTCCCCCCCCCTCTCCATGTAATCCTATTCACTGGGATCTAAAAGGCCAAACTGATCCTAAATCAGCACTCCTACTCTGATACGTTTGATACATACGACACCTCACCATTTGAAGCTGTGGTTCTCTGTATGTGACTGCTGTGATGAGTATCCTTGCCTGGGACCTGAAGAGTTGCATTGGGTTTTTTAGTGGGATAATGCACTCTTATGGTGTGCAGAAAACTTGTGTTCGAACCCTGCCGCTTACATAGATTTGGAACATTTAGTGGGGTGTTGGTCACTCCTATAGCAAACTAATGTACCCTCACAAACACTAAAAGTCCAGGCTGCTAAGTTAAGGGCACAGAAAATATTAAGTGTGAAATGTAAACTCTGGTTTCAACCATTGCAGCCATTATCATAGTAATAACAATGATATAGCCTATTGATAGCGCTGGTAACATTGAAAGCAGTTGATAGCATTTGTCTCCCCATAGCAGACATTGTATTCTGTCTTAAACCTATTGAATGTATTTCCTTTAGTCAACCAGGAGGAAAGTCAAGTCCTAGAAGTTTGCTCCAATACAAGGAGGTAGGTACTAGGATAACATTGTCACCAAGATGCAGTGAATTGAAGCGTTTGTAAGAGCATTGAGACAGCCAGCTGAGATGTTTGAGAAGTATGCTGCATTCCAAATGGACCCTGGCCCCTGTCTACTACCTAGACAATACTGTAGATCTGAGAGGATTGGATAGGTGGACGCAATATGGTGATATTTCCACCTAACCAATCAGAAGGCAAGATGACTCTATAACGCTTATATCTTTCCAATCACCTCCAATCTACAGAGGTAGCTAGGTTGTAGGGGGCAGGCTAGGGGTCGGTTTGGAATTCAGCAATAGTCTGCTTTACGTTGACATCTTGATCCCTGAAACCATCAGGTGTTCTACAGAAGACATGGCCACGGAGTCTGGGGCGGACTCCACTACACACTGCGCCCAGCCTGAAGGTATGAGCAGTTTTTAACAGAGAAAGAAATAACCATCTGAGACATGTCTCTGAGATAATATACTGTAGCTGTGTAAGTTTTGAAATGCTCCATCAAATGCTCTTGTTGGAAACAAGAGATCAGAATCACCAGATCAGTATTGCATTTTATGAATCATGATTTTGAGCTGTATGTTGTGTGTATTTTAGGGGGAGTGTCCAAGTTAGATTTTCTGGAGCTTTCTGAGAGCCAGGGTCCGGGTGAAGTGGTGGGGAACAGTCAGGAGGAGGAGGGCCCTACTGCTGCCCAGACAGACAGCCAGAGACACAACCAGCCAGGTAACAATACTAAGTTATCTTTACTTCTCTTGAGTCCATGGTCATGTTTAGTAGGTGGAAAACCATTTTAAATGGGGAGAAACAGGGTGGTACTACCTGGGTCGTATTCATTAGGCAACAAACTGAACTTCTGAGGAAATAGGAAAGGAACTACCTGAACTTGTCCAGTAAGAAATTAGCTTTTATTTCATTTTCTGTTGCAAAATGTTTTGCTACAGTGTGCCTAATGAATATGACCCTGAACATGTCCATGAAGAATAAGAACACAGACTTATTTTTATTTTACATTGCAAAATGTTTTGCTACAGTGAATTGGACCCAGTTGAAATCTTGACCAAAGTGAAACATGTATTTTGTTGACTTGTCATTGTTTTGTTGTCACTAGGTGAACAGAAGAACACAACCAGGGGCTTGCCTTCAGGCAGTCAGGACAGAAAATCCAAGAGGTGAGAATATCCATATCCAGGATGCGTACCTACAAGATCATATTTAGTCATAAAGCCTCCAGTGCAGTCCAAAATATGATTTCCTGTGTTTTATATACATTTCATCATTGTCTGGTTTGAATAATCCTGAGATTGTGAAAATTATGATGATGCCCTTTTAGCGTAAGAGTTGTTTGAAAAGGCCGCCTGAAATTTCTGCCTGTTTTGGTGGGATGGAGTTTTCACCTGCCTGGTGACATCACCGGGAGGTTAATTAGTTAACTTTTTTCTGAAAAGCCATTTTTGTTTCTTCTGACCATTTTAATTGAAAACATTCACAGTAAGATACTTAATTGTTACCCAGAAATGATTTGATATTGAGATCAAAACGGCTGCATTGGGCCTTTTAATAAGAAGGGCTGAATCTGAACATGAAAAGTGCACACCTTAATTGGAAGATTCACGTGAATCACACATTGATGTTAGTGGGACATTGGTAGTCATTTTATAAAGCTAGGATTCGGCCCCAAAATGATCGATCCATACCTCAGATTTACACATGCTAGTTCTGTTGCTCAATCCCAAATCGACTCCTAGACAATATCTTATGCACCTGTGGAGCTCTGGGAAGATTTGATAGATGTAAGCAATATGGTAATGAGTCTAAGTTGCCCAATAGGCTAGGTGGAATGTTCACCATATTGCTTTACACATCAACTTCTCTCACATCTCCAGAAGTAAATAAAAGGTCTAAGCGTTGATTTGGAATTGTGCATGAGTTAAATAAAGTGTCTGGTTCTTGCCTCAGGTCGGAGGTGAGCTCTAGCAGCTCGTCGGAGCCCCTGGGTCGTGCCGGCCGGGAACTGAGTGTCCAGGCTTTGCTCCACTCCCAGGGCCTGCAGGCCTCCGAGGACCAGGATCCCAAAGGGGAAGACTCTGAGCTGCTGTCCTCTCAGGAGGACCTCTTCGACACTGACAAGACAGGTGGGCCATCCATCTATCCACCCATCCAAACTATCTGTCTGTGTTATAGACATATACTGCCAGGGCTTACAGCACTTCTCCAGTTTGAGCAGCTCTTGTTGGAAGACGGTTAAAACAAGTGTAGTCTGTTGTTCACAAAACAATTTGAAGGCGAGCAGTCACAACTGTTATCAACAGTTGACATGAACAATTGATCACAAAATTAACAGATGATAATGGAGTTCTCTCTTTCTCTGTAGGCACAGGGGTGGACAGCACAATGTCAGAGGCAGAGAACCAAGGTGTGCCCACCCTGACCCCTGCCCACACCCTGCGTCTGCTGCACCTCTCTGGGCAGGGCACCCTGGTGCAGGAGAGCCTCTCCCAGTAAGACCTCTCGCCTCAACACTATACTGCACACTCCCACTGAGTTGCAGGGATGCAAGCTAGTCACCTTTTGGTGAAATTCGCTGTTTTGAAGCCAAAATAGGTGACCTACATGATTCATGTAGATCAGATGAGAAAAGTTTTGGGGGGGTTGGATCACTACTGGCTGTAACGATCGAGTGATGCGCGTTTGGAGCAATACTGTCTGTATCCAAGGCTCAGCAGATCGTTTACATAACAATAGAATGCAGCGCAGCACGCGACTGAAGAAAGAAGAGACAAACAGTTTACTAGTTACAGCATCGGCGCGCGCTCTGGAAAGGCAGCGCGCCAGTTACAGCAGCGCGTCAATTATAGCAGCGCGCCCCCTGAACGAGAAAGAAGAGGTACGTTAGGCAAGAAGCCTGATCACGGGGTGAGAAGGTGATGAAGCGTATTTCATGAGCTGTAACCGGAAAACAACTGGCATTTGGAAAGTTTGAGGTGAGGGAGAGAGTGTGGTGGAATAAGTATTAGTATTATGTATCTTGCTAGCTGGATCGAATTATCCGTTAGCTAGTGTTACCTTTTTTGCCTCCCCTCCAGACCGTAGTCGGGACGGCTCAGGGGAGCCTTCACTTGCTAGCTCCAAGGCCAGAGCAATGTATGGATGCTCTGGGGTAATTCTCACATTTGGGGATCTTATCCTCTGCTAATGACGTGTTAGCCTGGAATTCCACTGAAGTAGTTAGCTTTTATTAAAACTTGTACATCATTTGAGGTAGTCCGAATGACAAAATAAAATAGTGGGCAAACGGAGCAAAACAGTCCGGCTACATCCCCGTCACACATTATTGCATTGAAAACCGAAAGTTAACTTACTACGTTACCCATAATGCACGTCTGTGTTTTAAAGCTCCATCCCTACTTTACCAACACTAGCCAGATAAATATTGAGAAACATTAGTCAACTCATCTGATCAAGCAATTGAGTTAACGTTAGCTAGCTAACATTAGTAACCTAACCAATTCGCTATAGTATTAACTGATATTGACTCCTTGCCGTTCCTCAAATTATAACGCGTTAGTCGCTTACTGGACCCTGGAAATCTGTGAAATGTTAACTAATGTTTCCCCTCTACAGTATGTGGTTAATTTTCAGAATGAAAATAGAGGTGAAAGGAACAAGACACACTTTCCCTCTCACTTTTCCTGGCACATTGTAGAACAGATGTCCAGAGGCAGAAAGTGTACAATGTAACACTATTCAGTGTAGCCCAAAGATATTGTTTTTGTTGTGTTGAACCTGACAGTAACACATGTGTGTGAGTGAGGGAGGATTATATATTTTTTTTACTCAGTGAAAGTTATTTTTGCACACGTAACCTTGTGCACTTGATCGATGTATATATTGGCCACTATAATAGAGCAAAAATAAAATGAAACAAACAGGCATTATATTTCTACTTTAAGAAGATTTTTTCCCAAGTGCAATATTTATACTGATCATGTAGATATTATTTGTTGTTTTTAATTAGTTAACCTGCATTTCCCCCTGGCAGGGATTTGTTTTGCATGTTTAAGTGCAAATAAAAAGTGTCACCTTTTTGGGCCCATCACGAGTTTGCATCCCTGGAGCAGTTGCCCTGTTGTTTGGGTTGGCCTGGGTTGTGTTCAGTAGGACAATAGGAAAATCTGTGTTCCAATTGGTCAAGTTGAGGTAGTACTTTACCATTTCAAAACGTTTTGTCCCTACTGAACACAGCCAGCGATTCTGTTTTGTCCTCATCAGAGGAAGAATGGTTGTTGCATTCATCTTTGCCTTCCCTTCCTATAGAAACTCTGAGTTTGTAGCACCCACCCAGGAAAACTTGAGCCAAACACCTTTCATCGTCCCCAATTCACCAACAGGACAAGAAAATGAACTGGGTAACTAAACTTTCTTTTATCCAGTTGACATGTCAGTTGTTTTAGTTTCTATTCTGAAAAATAGAACTCAGTGATAGACTTCTGGTAACCCTGCAGGTGCCGACGAATCAATGGACACGTCTATGCCTCCGGAGGACCAATCGGATGGTAAGGAGGAGGAGCCAATGGACATGGACCCAGCTCCTAAGTCACACCCCTCGGCATCCACCCCAGTATCCCAGAACTCCCCAGGTTTTGTGTTGGAGAGGACCCTCTCTCTGCCTACCCAGCCTGAGTTATCTCATGTACGTATCTTTAATCCATTGACCAGACAGTGGGGAAAAAATAGATTCAGTTAGCACTGAACTCAATGGCCGTGTCCGGTTATCCGTTTTTGCGTACTAAATAGTAGGCTGTTTGGGAATGTGAAAAATATCATGTTTTATAGTATGAGTCATTTCGAAAATGTAGTTTGCTTTAAATGCCTGGATGTCATATGCATGGCTTTTCATGTAGTAGGAACTCAGAACAATGTGTGTTTGACAACAGCTGATAATCATGTAAGGGTTTGGGCTGTACCAAAATGAAAGCATGGTGGGGAACAACCAAATTGTGCATTAGATGACGTCTTCTCAGTATGGATGAGCCTAGTATTATTTTTTGACAGTTTAGTCATTTAGCACACGCTCTTGTCAAGAGTGACATACAGTTAGTGGATTCATCTTAAGATAGCTAGGTGGAACAACCACAAGTACATGTTTCCTCAAAGTCTGACACACAGTATGTTGCTTACGGCGTATGTTTTTACTAAACAGTTTGTTCTAAATAGTATGATTATATACTTTTAGAGAGTATTAGGCAAGAATGAAGTCTTTACATTTTTCTGTACACAACTTTCACCTTTGAATGTAACTACAGTGCCTTGCGAAAGTATTCGGCCCCCTTGAACTTTGCGACCTTTTGCCACATTTCAGGCTTCAAACATAAAGATATACAACTGTATTTCTTTGTGAAGAATCAACAACAAGTGGGACACAATCATGAAGTGGAACGACATTTATTGGATATTTCAAACTTTTTTAACAAATCAAAAACTGAAAAATTGGGCGTGCAAAATTATTCAGCCCCTGAACTTTCAGTGCAGCAAACTCTCTCCAGAAGTTCAGTGAGGATCTCTGAATGATCCAATGTTGACCTAAATGACTAATGATGATAAATACAATCCACCTGTGTGTAATCAAGTCTCCGTATAAATGCACCTGCACTGTGATAGTCTCAGAGGTCCGTTAAAAGCGCAGAGAGCATCATGAAGAACAAGGAACACACCAGGCAGGTCCGAGATACTGTTGTGAAGAAGTTTAAAGCCGGATTTGGATACAAAAAGATTTCCCAAGCTTTAAACATCCCAAGGAGCACTGTGCAAGCGATAATATTGAAATGGAAGGAGTATCAGACCACTGCAAATCTACCAAGACCTGGCCGTCCCTCTAAACTTTCAGCTCATACAAGGAGAAGACTGATCAGAGATGCAGCCAAGAGGCCCATGATCACTCTGGATGAACTGCAGAGATCTACAGCTGAGGTGGGAGACTCTGTCCATAGGACAACAATCAGTCGTATATTGCACAAATCTGGCCTTTATGGAAGAGTGGCAAGAAGAAAGCCATTTCTTAAAGATATCCATAAGAAAGTGTTGTTTAAAGTTTGCCACAAGCCACCTGGGAGACACACCAAACATGTGGAAGAAGGTGCTCTGGTCAGATGAAACCAAAATGGAACTTTTTGGCAACAATGCAAAACGTTATGTTTGGCGTAAAAGCAACACAGCTGAACACACCATCCCCACTGTCAAACATGGTGGTGGCAGCATCATGGTTTGGGCCTGCTTTTCTTCAGCAGGGACAGGGAAGATGGTTAAAATTGATGGGAAGATGGATGGAGCCAAATACAGGACCATTCTGGAAGAAAACTTGATGGAGTCTGCAAAAGACCTGAGACTGGGACGGAGATTTGTCTTCCAACAAGACAATGATCCAAAACATAAAGCAAAATCTACAATGGAATGGTTCAAAAATAAACATATCCAGGTGTTAGAATGGCCAAGTCAAAGTCCAGACCTGAATCCAATCGAGAATCTGTGGAAAGAACTGAAAACTGCTGTTCACAAATGCTCTCCATCCAACCTCACTGAGCTCGAGCTGTTTTGCAAGGAGGAATGGGAAAAAATGTCAGTCTCTCGATGTGCAAAACTGATAGAGACATACCCCAAGCGACTTACAACTGTAATCGCAGCAAAAGGTGGCGCTACAAAGTATTAATTTAAGGGGGCTGAATAATTTTGCACGCCCAATTTTTCAGTTTTTGATTTGTTAAAAAAGTTTGAAATATCCAATAAATGTCGTTCCACTTCATGATTGTGTCCCACTTGTTGTTGATTCTTCACAAAAAAATACAGTTTTATATCTTTATGTTTGAAGCCTGAAATGTGGCAAAAGGTCGCAAAGTTCAAGGGGGGCGAATACTTTCTGTATATCCGTATATCTATATATTTTTTTAATTTAAATGTTAGTGGTTTAGCAGACACACTTGTCCAGAGTGACTCACAGTATTGAGTGCATACATTTTCCTACAATTTTTTTCTCCTACTAGTCCTCTTGTGGCGTTGCAAGTGCCGTGCTCTACCAACTGAGCCACATGGTACCACATAAATGGAGACCAGGGATCTACCCTTATCTCTCTTTATTCTTCCCTTATTATGGATTATGTTTTTTTTTTATGATGATCAAGAATCTCATTATTCAATCAGGTTAAGTCCTATAGGTTCATAAAACACCAATTTAGTTTCTTCTTTTTCCCTTTCCAAAGGATGTATTTGTCCCAACCCAGAGCCAAGAGGCTGGAAGCAGTAGCATAGCTCCACAAGAGACGCACAGCAGGAAAGTGACATCATCATCCCAACCCACAGCCCTGGATTCAAGCTCACCCAAGATGGCCGCTGCACCCGCCCAGTCCAAAGCACCCACAACAACTGACCGAGAACACTCTGTGATTGATTCTTTCCAACTAGAGCTGTCTCTGAATACTCAGAGCTGTAGTCTGGCCCAGCAGGCTTCCATGCAGGCTGGGGGGAAGGATGTCGAGGAGGACAGTCAGGCTACACAGATAGAAGAAGGTCTGGACGGACGCCTACGGATAGACACCAGTGACTCTGTGATTTCACGTAACAGCCAGAAGAGGGAAAGTAACGGGGTCCCCTCTGACCCAAAAACACCTGCTATTTTGCCTAAAGTTCCTCAGGTGCCTGACTTACTGAAGACTAGCGGGGAAAGTACCAGGAGAGAGGAATGTAGCACTTCACAGAAGTCTGACACGCACAAACAGACAACTTTGAATGTACGCAACGTGAATATAGGCGACGATGGTATCAATGTGACCAAAACAGAGAGTTCTCAGAAGCAGGATGCCAAGGCCTCTTCCCCCTCTCCTTCCTCCCAACAGAAGCTTGAAACCATAGACTTATTCACCCCTAGCAGCTGTGTGCAGGAGACGCCTTCTTCCTCGAATAGCGCTGCCTGTAGTTTACCCTCCCTGTCTCAGTCTCAATCCCAGTCTGTTTTCCCACAGAGGTCTCACGTGGGATCAGTGAAGGCTCTCTCTCCGAGTCCAGGTGTTTGTGTAGACTCCAGAAGAGATGGAGGAGGAAGGAGAGACATAGGAGAAGCAGGAGGAGGGGGAAGCCCGACGAGCTCACAGAAAAACCGGGACCCGTCTAAATCCATACAGTCTTTATCGCAGGAGCATGGAGGCACTGCTACCAACAGCCCAAAGGAGAAAAACAAAGCAGATGAAGAAGGGATGGAGGAGGGGGGAGAGAAGCAGCACGACAGCACGTTGGGGCCCGAGGGCTCAGGCCTCTATCTGTCTCTCTCTCAGAGCCAGGTGCTTTCTCCAGAGCCCATGGAGGAAGAAGAGGAGGAAAAAATAGGGAAGTTCCCTGTCTCGCACTCCAGTAGCGAGGGAGGAGTAGGAGAGGAGGAGAGCTGCAGCAGCATCATTGTGCTGGAGGAGAGTGAGAGGAGCTCCCAGCTACTGGAGAAGGAAGTGAAGTCGCCGTCTAACATGGGCACGTCTCAGCCAGTGGCAAGCCGGCGGGGGTCAGTGTCGTCCAATGGCACAGGGTCACAGCTGAAGGACACCCAGCTGGTACCAATCGGACTCACCCAGGCTGATAAGGAAGGGTCTAGGGAAGCAGAGGGGCTCCGAGACAAGAGCCTCAGTGACAGCTCTGGAGGTGAGAGGCCTAGATGCCTGTGGAGATATCAGGTGACTCAATAGCATTTCCTTGATTCCTTGTGTCCTCTCTTCTTTCTTTCCTTCTCAAAACACATTGTAGGAAAAGATCAGAGGGGAGGAACCTCAGACCTTCTTCCCTCACCTCCAATGCGTTTTGAGGAGCGAGGACACAAGGAAACGATGAAAGACTATTAAGAATACATGAATTAGATAGAAGTTTGTTTTTGTCCAATATATTACGTGTAGACCGAGGTTGGGGGATGGGGTGGGTCACCAGGGGTATGTTGGGGGATGGGGGGGCATCAGGGGTATGTTTGGGATGGTGGTGGGGGGGAACACCAGGGGTATGTTTAGGATGGGGTGGTGGGGAACACCAGGGGTATTTTTTCGATGGGGTGGTGGGGAACACCAGGGGTATGTTTGGGATGGGGTGGAACACCAGTGGTATGTTTAGGATGGGGTGGTGGGGAACACCAGGGGTATGTTTTCGATGGGGTGGTGGGGAACACCAGGGGTATGTTTTCGATGGGGTGGTGGGGAACACCAGGGGTATGTTTAGGATGGGGTGGTGGGGAACACCAGGGGTATGTTTTCGATGGGGTGGCGGGGAACACCAGGGGTATGTGTGGGATGGGGTGGGGTAGGTCACCAGGCGTATGTGTGGGATGGGGTGGGGTAGGTCACCAGGCGTATGTGTGGGATGGGGTGGGGTAGGTCACCAGGCGTATGTGTGGGATGGGGTGGGGTAGGTCACCAGGGGTATGTGTGGGATGGGGTGTTGCTCTTGCTGTGTGGGATGGCGTGGGGTAGGTCACCAAGGGTATGTGTGGGATGGGGTGTTGCTCTTGCTGTGTGGGATGGGGTGGGGTAGGTCACCAGGGGTATGTGTGGGATGGGGTGTTGCTCTTGCTGTGTGGGATGGGGTGTTGCTCTTGCTGTGTGGGATGGGGTGGGGTAGGTCACCAAGGGTATGTGTGGGATGGGGTGTTGCTCTTGCTGTGTGGGATGGGGTGGGGTAGGTCACCAGGGGTATGTTTGGGATGGGGTGGAACACCAGGGGTATGTTTAGGATGGGGTGGAACACCAGGGGTATGTTTGGGATGGGGTGGAACACCAGGGGTATGTTTGGGATGGGGTGGAACACCAGGGGTATGTTTAGGATGGGGTGGTGGGGAACACCAGGGGTATGTTTTCGATGGGGTGGCGGGGAACACCAGGGGTATGTGTGGGATGGGGTGGGGTAGGTCACCAGGCATATGTGTGGGATGGGGTGGGGTAGGTCACCAGGCGTATGTGTGGGATGGGGTGGGGTAGGTCACCAGGGGTATGTGTGGGATGGGGTGTTGCTCTTGCTGTGTGGGATGGGGTGGGGTAGGTCACCAGGGGTATGTGTGGGATGGGGTGTTGCTCTTGCTGTGTGGGATGGGGTGGGGTAGGTCACCAGGGGTATGTGTGGGATGGGGTGTTGCTCTTGCTGTGTGGGATGGGGGGGTTGTTCAAAAACGTGTATTTTTGCTTATTGATTTAACAGCTTTTGAAGTGATTCCATAAATAAGTAGACACTTCCCCCCCCACGTGCTTGCTTGCTGACCACTGATAGCTGAAAGATTTGATAGATTTTCATCTAGTTTGCTTTCATGTGTCCTAGTCCCTTCAGATCAGTGGCCATGAAGGGAAGGTGGTGATAAAAGACTCAGCCAACTCTATTGAATTCAAAGTGTTTTGTCCCTGCAGTAAATCCATTGGGCTACCAGGAGCCTGTCGTCATTTCAGTCTGTTCAGAGATCGTAATGGTTTTTGTTTGTATTAATATTTGTCCTCTGCAGAGATTCCATTCCACTTCACTCTCCCCAAAGAAGGCGAGCTGATTGGCCCTCCTGTGAGTGCCACTCCCCCTCTGATCAGCCAGTTGAAGCAGACACCAAGACACAGCACTCCGATTGGTGGGTTCCTCCCCCTCAAGAAATACTATCAACTGGCTCTCTCCATAGCCAGCTTTACCATGTGAACTGAATCAAAGTATTCTAACCACCAACCTATATAGTCTCACACATCACTTCACACTCACTCTCTATCCCACACACACACACACACACACTCACACTCGCCCTCATACATCAACACACACTCACCCTCTCTCTCCGATTCACCCATTCAGGTACACACACACACACACATACTCTCTCTCTTTGTCGCACCCACCCCCTTTACACAAACACAGTTGTTCTCCCAGTCACCTCACCTCATTCCAATATCATGGTTCGCTAGTAGGATCCCCCAGAGAGGCTCTAATCTGAGCCAGATTACATCGTGGTGGTTGTTGGCTCTTTTTGTTTTCCTCAGACATGACTTCCTTCTCTGAGAAGTCCGCGGCGGTGGGTGATGTTTCCACGGAGACGGCGATGGCGACCAGTGAAATCACGGCGGGGGAGAGTGGCGAGGACACGGCCGACGGGGCTGATGGGAAACTGAGTTTGCGGATGAAGCTGGTGACCCCTGTGGAGGAGGGCAGCTCAGAACACTTCAGCCTGCAGAGTAAGAGCTGTTATAGGCCGATTATTAATGTGTTGTTACCACATTATTCAAAGAACAGAAATAGGACAGCACTCCGGTAAATAAACTTACATTTACATTTTTATTGCCGCACAAACGTTTGGGGTATGAGCCCTTCAGCGTGCAAGGCAATGGCAATCAATGTCACAACAAGACCACACAGGTGGGTGTAATTCTAAATTGCCAGTCAGTACTGGCCCAGTGGAGATCCCAGCAGAGGGAGCTGTGGGGGAAACATGACAATCAAATAAAGATCCACAAGACAAAGACATTATGGTGTCATTACCTAAGTGTTTGGCCTGTTTAGAACCTACAAAAGACAATAAAAATAACATTCCTCATTAAGGCCTGCTGGGTTACCACGTTATTACCAATGGAATAGGAATTATAGCTGTTGTAATGGTTTATATTCCAATGTCTGCTTATAAACGTGATATGACCACGTATGTGACCTTTTTGTTTGCCTATGGATGTTCAAGACATCTGTATGTTATTTTCTTGTGAATCTGTGTGTTGATACCATGGAGGGACAAGGGACTATCTTTCAGATGGTACGGTGGTCCATAGAAAATGCAAACAGCATCAAACAATATCCAACAACTGTGTACATAGAATTAAAAGGGTTTCATGTGACTACTGAAGCGTATCCATTGATGTATAGAAATGTGACATCTGCTGACTCTCACACCTTTACTGCAAGAATAGACGTCTCAGTTTGTTTGTTGATTTCTTTTGTTCAACCCCCCAAAACACCAAATTAAACACTTTTCTTTTCCTCCCAGAGCCACCGCAATCAGACGAGGAAGGCTCTGTCTCCAAGGTTACCACCGTTGTCAAGGCTGTAACCAGGTAACCCGCTTTGGTTTCTATGCAAAGCAGCCCGATTTCAGGCTTTTTCCCCTGCCTGGGATTTGACTGTGTCCCAAATGGATTCCTACATCTCATTATCACGATTCAGCTTCATTTAATATTATTTTGTTTCCATTTTAGTCATTTAGCAGACACTCTTATCCAGAGCCACTTACAGTAGTGTGTGTGCATACATTTTCATACTTTTTTCATACTGGGATGCCTTTTTGTTCACAACTCTGTACCCCAAATAAGAGCACTGTTGAGAATATTATAGAATAATGTGTATATATACAAAGATGCTTAATACAGTATGTTACAACTGTCAGTGAATGATCATGGCTGACATTTGCATTTATTTGCATATATTTAAATGTATTTACGTATACATGTATTACCTGACTTTGTCAGGTCATTTGGTTTCCATGGTTTGTATCAACTCAAACCAAAGTTTATTTGTCACGTGCGTCGAATACAACATTTCACTGTAGACCTTACAGGGAAATGCTTACTTACAGGCTTTAACCAATAGTGCAAAAAAGGTGTTAGGTGAACAATGGGTAGGTAAAGAAATAAAACAACAGTAAAAAGACAGGCTATATACAGTAGCGAGGCCATAAAAGTAGCGAGGCTACATACAGACACCGGTTAGTCAGGCTGATTGAGGTAGTATGTACATATGGTTAAAGTGACTATGCACATATGATGAACAGAGAGTAGCAGTGGTGTAAAAGAAGGGTTGGTGGGTGGCGGGACACAATGCAGATCGCCTGGTTAGCCAATGTGCAGGAGCACTGGTTGGTCGGCCCAATTGAGGTAGTATGTACATGAATATATACAGTGGGGCAAAAATGTATTTAGTCAGCCAACAATTGTGCAAGTTCTCCGGGAGAAAAAAAAAAAAAAAAAAACATTTTTGCCCCCACTGTAGTTAAAGTGACTATGCATATATGATAAACAGAGGGTAGTAGCAGCGTAAAAAGGGGGTTTGGGGGGGACACACAATGCAAATAGTCCGGGTAGCCATTTGATGACCTGTTCATGAGTCTTATGGCTTGGGGGTGTAGACTTGGCACTTCGGTACCGCTTGCCATGCAGTAGTAGAGAGAACAGTCTATGACTGGGGTCTTTGACCATTTTTAGGGCCTTCCTCTGACACCGCCTGGTGTAGAGTTCCTGGATGGCAGGCAGCTTAGCCCCAGTGATGTACTGGGCCGTACGCACTACCCTCTGAAAGTGTCTTGCAGGCAGAGGCCGAGCAATTGCCGTACCAGGCAGTGATGCAACCAGTCAAGTCAGGATGCTCTCGATGTTGCAGCTGTAGAACCTTTTTAGGATCTGAGGACCCATGCCATATCTTTTTAGTTTCCTGAGGGGGAATAGGTTTGTCGTGCCCTCTTCACGACTGTCTTGGTGTGTTTGGACCATTCTAGTTTGTTGTTGATGTGGATGGACACCAAGGAACCTGCTCCACTACAGCCCCGTCGATGAGAATGGGGGCGTGCTCGGTCCTCCTTTTCCTGTAGTCCACAATCATCTCCTTAGTCTTGGTTATGTTGAGGGATAGGTTGTTATTCTGGCACCACCCGGTCAGGTCTCTGACCTCCCTATAGGCTGTCTCGTCGTTGTCGGTGATCAGGTGTTCACTGTTGTGTTATCTGCAAACTTAATGAGGGTGTTGGAGTTGTGCCTGGCCGTGCAGTCGTGGGTGAACAGGTAGTACAGGAGGGGACTGAGCACGTACCCCTGTGGAACTCCAGTGTTGAGGATCAGCTTGGCAGATGTGTTGCTACCTACCCTCACCACCTGGGGGCGTCCCGTCAGGATGTCCAGGATCCAGTTGCAGAGGGAGGTGTTTAGTCCCAGGATCCTTAGCTTAGTGATGAGCTTTGAGGGTACTATGGTGTTGAATGCTGAGCTGTAGTCAATGAATAGCATTCTCACATAAGTGTTCCTTTTGTCGAGGTGGGAAAGGGCAGTGTGGAGTGCAATAGAGATTGTATATTCTGTGGATCTGTTTGGGCGGTATGCAAATTGGAGTGGGTCTAATGTTTCTGGGATAATGGTGTTGATGTGAGCCATTACCAACCTTTCAAAGCATTTTGTGGCTACGGACGTGAGTGCTACGGGTCTGTAGTCGTTTAGGCAGGTTGCCTTTGTGATCTTGGGCACAGGGACTATGGTGGTCTGCTTGAAACATGTTGGTATTACAGACTCAATCAGGGACATGTTGAAAATGTTAGTGAAGACACCTGTCAGTTGGCCAGCACATGCCCGGAGCACACGTCCTGGTAAACCGTCTGGCCCCGCAGTCTTGTGTATGTTGACCTGTTTAAAGGTCTTGCTCACGTCGGCTACGGAGAGCGTGATCACACAGTCGTCCGGAACAGCTGATGCTCTCATGCATGCCTCGAAGCGAGCATAGAAGTGATTTAGCTCGTCTGGTAGGCTTGGGTCACTGGGCAGCTCGCAGTTGTGCTTCCCTTTGTAGTCTGTAGTAGTTTGCAAGCCCTGCCATATAAGACAAGTGTCGGAGCCGGTGTAGTATGATTCAATCTTAGCCTTGTATTGACGCTTTGCCTGTTTGATGGTTCGTTGCAGGGCATAGCAGGATTTCTTGTAAGCTTCCGGGTTAGAGTCCCGCACCTTGAAAGCGGCAGCTCTACCCTTTAGCTCAGCGCGAATGTTGCCTGTAATCCATGGCTTCTGGTTGGGGTATGTACGTACAGTCACTGGGGACGACATCCTCGATGCACTTATTGATAAAGCCAGTGACTGATGTGGTGTACTCCTCAATGCCATCGCAAGAATCCCGGAACATGTTCCAGTCTGTGATAGCAAAACAGTCCTGTAGTTTAGCATTTGCTTCATCTGACCACTTTTTTTTATAGACTGAGTCACTGGTGCTTCCTGCTTTAATTTTTGCTTGTAAGCAGGAATCAGGAGGATAGAGTTGTGGTCGGATTTACCAAATGGAGGGAGAGCTTGGTACACGCCTCTGTGTGTGGAGTACAGGTGATCTAGAATTTTTTTCCCCCTCTGGTTGCACATTTAACATGTTGATAGAAATTTGGTGGAACTGATTTAAGTTTCCCTGCATTAGTCTCCAGCCACTAGGAGCGCCGTCTCTGGGTGAGTGGTGAGTGCTCATCCTTTTACCATGCACAGTTGAGTTGACACTCGGGTTACGAAAGTAGTTTTGAATTCGCTGGGGGGTTGCTGGTGTCAGTATCCTAGATGCCGACTCCTGACGTTTTGCCTTCTGGTAAGGGACTGCTCAGGGTGTCTCCGCGTGTGTCTCAGGGGGTTTGGTTCTAGTATAAAGACACATTTCCGTTCTTCCCCAAGGAAATGGAGAATACTGCATTGCAAGGCAATTTCATGACATACTATTGGCTTGTTGTATGACCAGTGTCCCTGTCCCCAGCCCCCTGCCCAGCCCCTCTGTGTTCAGCAGGGTGAGGGAGGCCCACAGACAGGTGATGGAGGACCAGGCCGAGGCCCATCCCAGTGACCCTGGAACCCCTGTCAGGTAAACAACGTGTATGGCCTCTGACATGGGTTGTGTTCATCAGGTCAGTGTGGCACAACATTTAAAAAATGTTGCGCAATGCAAACCTTAAAACGAGCGTTTCTTAGTGGACAAATTTGGATTGTAGGCTACCTCCCAGTTTCGGACTGATCTCTTCGGTTGCATGATACGGATATTTCTTTTCAGCACGCCTTCGAAATCTAACGTTTGTCTCTGAGCATTTGGTGCCAACCTGAAGTATAGTCAGTTGATTCCCAGTATAATAGCTCCCCCTGCTGGCTGAAATGAGAGCCTTATAGTAACACAAGCCAAATGTCTATTGTGGCCTCAGAGTATCCCTTCTGTTTTAAAGTCCTGTAAAACTTAAATTAAACCTAGTCTCAAATAGCAGCTTGTCCATTTTAAAAGCCGGGCAGTGGCACACATTTCAGCAAATATACGCCTGTTTCAAATATACGCCTGTTTCAAATAAACGCTGGGTCTAAATGAATTGTTTACAAGGTTTCATGTTTGATTTGTTACATTGAATAATTCAGTAATGACTAGAAAAAGTTATGTCAGTCATCTGTTTTAATCAGCAGTAAGAAACTGCTAGCCGTTGGCTGCAACCCGCTGAGAACTGCTAGCTAACTGGCAAACACAAAAACAGTCAACTCCTGGAGTACAGAACCCTAGAAATCGGCTGATCGCACACTAGTGGCGAAAGTAAGAACTGCCAAAATTGCACAGTCAAATAGGAGAATAATTATACTTTTTTTTTCTTAAAGTAGAGGCATACTAAGACAGAAATGTGACAGTGTGTAAATGATAACACATTAGTGCAGAAAATGAAGAACATTTATTAAAATGCTAGAAGTGAATTAACTATGCAAGTGAGCAAAAGCTGTGTGCATTATTAAGGAAATAGTTGTTTAGCTCAAATAGTCGCCTGTCTCTAATAAGCGCCTGTTGTGTTGAGTGATTTTAAGCAAATAAACACCCATGCTATTAATTAGAGTTTCATGGTATGTCCGATTGGGATAAACAAGGGACATTAATTGTCTGCTCCAATCTTGTGTCCATTTGACCTTGACAACCCTCTACCTGTCCTGGTATATCTTTAGAATTCAGGAAGTAGGTTGAGTGTGTGTGCGTGCGTGTGAGAGAGACCTACTTCTCTGCTATTTTGGGTACCATTCATGCCCCCTTAGAGAGATGGAGGCTCTGTTTGGTTTTGTCCTGTCGAGGTGTTATAACAAGGTCTTTTTCAAGGTGTCCACACAACACACCACAGCCCTAGTTGGACCTGCTTCTCTGTCCTACCATTACAGGACTACAGAGGCAATATTGAAACCTTTATTAACGTTTGGCAAAGGATGATATCAGCCCTTCTATAAGTTTATATACATTGC
The DNA here is from genome assembly GCF_057628025.1 of Oncorhynchus mykiss. NCBI lineage: Eukaryota > Metazoa > Chordata > Actinopteri > Salmoniformes > Salmonidae > Oncorhynchus > Oncorhynchus mykiss. The sequence goes on from NC_143047.1 coordinate 33,175,465, forward strand.
TTTCAGAACGTATTCAAACCCCTTGACTTTCTCCACATTATGTTGTGTTACAGCTTGAATTTAAAATTAATTAAATGTATCTTTTTTGTCACCAGCCTACACGCAATACCCCATAATGTCAAAGGGGAATTCTGACTTTTTACATTTTAACAAATTCATTAAAAATGGAACGCTGAAATGTCTTGAGTCAATAAGTATTCAACCCCTTTGTTATGGAAAGCCTAAATAAGTTCAGGAGTAAAAATGTGCTGAACAACTCACATAATAAGTTGCATGGGCTCACTCTGTGTGCAATAATAGTGGTGAACATAATTTTTAATGACTACCTCATCTCTGTACCCCACTCATACAATTGTCTGTAAGGTCCCTCAGTTGAGCATAACATTTCAGACAGATTCAACCACCAGGGAGGTTTTCCAATGCCTCGCCAAGGTCACCTATTGGTAGATGGGTAAAAAAAAGAAAGAAAAAAGCAGACATTGAATATCCCTTTGAGCATGGTGAAGTTATTAATTACACTTTGGATGGTGTATCAATACATCCAGTCACTACAAAGATATAGCTGTCCTTCCTAACTCAGTTTCCGGAGAGGAAGGAAACTGCTCAGGGATTTCACCATGGGGAGGCCAATGTTGACTTTAAAACAGTTAGTTTCATGGCTGTGATAGAAAACTGAGGATGGATCAACAACATTGTAGCTATTCCACAATACTAACCTAAATGACAGAGTGAAAAATAGGAAGCCTGTACAGAATACAAATATTCCAAAACATGCATCCTGTTTGCAACAAGGCACTAAAGTAATACTGCTAAAAATGTGGCAAAGCAATTCACTTTTTGTCCTGAATACAAAGTGATATGTTTGGGGCAAATCCAATACAACACATTAGAGTACCACTCTATTTCAGGCATAGTGCTGGCTGTTATGGGTATGCTTCAGGACTGGGGAGTTTTTCAGGATAAAAAATAAACGTAATGAAGCTAAGCACAGGGAAAATCCTAGAGGAAAACCTGGTTCAGTCTGCTTTCCACCAGACACTGGGAGATGAATTCACCTTTTAGCAGGACAATAACCTAAAATACAAGGCCAAATCTACATCGGAGTTGCTTACCAAGAAGACAGTGAATGTTCCTGAGTGGGCGAGTTACAGTTTTGACTTAAATCTACGGCAAGACCTGAAAATGGTTGTCTAGCAATGATCAACAACCAATTTGACGGAGCTTGAAGAATTATGAAAATAATAATGGGCAAATGTTTCACAATCCAGGTGTGGAAAGCTCTTAGAGATTTACCCAGAACGACTCACAGATGTAATCACTTCCAACGGTGCTTCTACAAAGTATTGACTCAGGGGTGTGAGTACTTATGGAAATGAGAGCTGTCTGTATTTCATTTTCAAAAGTTTCAAAAAATATGTTTTCTCTTTGTTTGTGTGTAGATGGGTGAGAAAACAAATGTATTTAATCCATTTGTATTTCCGGCTGTAACACAACAACATGTGGAATAATTTAAGGGATATGAATACTTTCTGAAGGCACCGTATATTTATATGTGCATACATGTATTTCTATTAGTCCTGAAAGTGCTTTACAGTGTAGGGACTCACCCCATCCATGTGTAGCGCCCCTCTGGGTGATGCACGGCAGCCATTTTGGCTCTTGAACGCTCACCACACAATGAAAGTGGTTGATTGTGACATTGACATATGAAATGTCTCTCTCACCTTTCACAGAGGGGAACTGTTCAGCTCACCCTCACAGCAGAAAAGCTCCCAAAGACCCTCCATCCCCTCTCTCTCCCTGGAATGCATCAGCCTCCCCAACAGCCAATCCGAGCCCCTCTCCAGCCCCCGCCAGGAAGTGAAGCATACGTTGCCATTGGGGCTCAGAGAGAAAGAGCCTCCTGCTGAACCATCCACCCCAGGCCGTCCAGCAGTGAAAACACCACAAAAAGGCACCGCAGCTGGGGATAGAGAGCCGTGTGGGCCCCCGGAGCCATCCACCCCCACCAGAGCCGCTGCCATCAGACAGAGGGCCGTGTCCCAGCAGACAAGCTTTGACAACACCATCTCTCCCAGTTCACCCAGTAAGGTAAGAGCCACTGGGTTAGCTACAAGGATATGGTTGATCATATTGCAAGGGGATAGAAAGTGATGAGATTCCTGTCCGTTATTCTTCTAGCCTAACCAACATTTCCCCCCCTTGTTCTCTCTCTTTCTTTTCATCAATCTTACTTGTCTCATGTTCTCCTGTTTTGTTGTTTCTCTCTCACTCCCTTCATCCACCTTGCCTGTCTCATGTCCTGCTGTTTTGTCGCCCCCCTCCCTCTTTCTTACACTCTCTTCATCCAAACTTGCTTGTCTCATGTGTCCTTTTGCTTCCTCCTCTCTGACTCTAGCTTTGTCAGAGAGTGGCGTTTCAGCAGACCAGTTTTGAAGCGGCTGGCCCCAGGTCTCCAGCAGCCAGCGTAAGGGTCCTTAGTTACCTCACACCTCCTGTCCTTCTTACAATGTCAAAATGGAACAATAATAACATGTCCGAATAACAGAAACAACCATTGTCCCTCCTGCTAGCCCCTACTCCTTAACGGTTAGCAGATCAAGATTGGCATCCTGTTTGAAATTCAATTCATAAATTGACAATTGCTTATTGTATTTTATGATTTTTATCTCTGACAGAATATAAAACTGGAGTGACCTTGTAGCAGATCAAGGGCTGAATGTATCAAACGTCTCAGGGGTGCTGATCTAGGATCTGGTCCAACCTGCCCATGTAATCTTATTCATTATGATCTCTGAGGCACAACTGATCCTAGATCAGCACTTCTGCTCTGAGATACTTGATACATACACCCATCAGGGGCTGTAAGCGAAGAACGCATTCTGAGGGTCAAGGGTTAACTCCACCCCCTTCTGTGTGACAGGGCGAGCCAGAGACCCCACCCTCGAGGGCAGCTGCTGGTCCCGCCCATCGCAGACACGTGCGGACCATTCAGGAAGTGCGGACGACGGTCACACGCATCATCACAGACGTGTACTACGAGGACGGGAGAGAGGTGGACTGTAAGGTCACTGAGGTGGGGACCAAGCCATTTAGCTCATAGACCTTTCAACTCTTTCTTTTTGACATTGATTACGCCTCACTGTTGCTGTGTGTGTGTGTGTGTGTGTGTGTGTGTTCGTGTGTTCGTTCTCTTCCTCAGGAGTCGGAGGAGCCGGTGGTGGACAGCCGTGTGTTGGAAAGCGACATCTCTCCGTGTCGCACCGGCAGCTCCATGACCTCCGGTGACCTGGGTGATGTCAGCTCTCTGTCCTCCAAAGCTTCCAGCCTGCAGCACAGCTCCGGGGGCACCAGCATAGTCACGGGTCCTGCCCAGAGGGGCCCTGAGTTTATCATGCCTCCCAGCCGAGGGGCCAAGTCTGTCAGGTACTGTAATGGACATGGGTTTGAATTGGATTGTATTTTTTTTAAATGATGCATGCAGTTAATTTCCTGATCTGAATTGACCTTTTCCGTCTAGTGACTGCCTTCTGCCTTCTTGTAATGAGTGGCCCTCAGTCTAGTCTTCTGTAACATGATCTATATCCATGCTCTAACACTATTTATTGTGCTTATTTCTTAGTCTTAATCTCTGTTGTCTTTGCACGCACATTTTCACACCTGTCAACAACAAACATCAGAGAAACAAAATAATTCCTATACTAACAAGGGTTCAGTATCTAAGTACCCTCTTAACCATAGAAATAGAATTACTAGAAGTGACATTCTATGTCTATGCTTTTAACCACTCTTACGTGTTGACAGGTATGCATGCATATGTCAGTCTTTGACTTTGTCCACTGTCTAACTACCCCTCCGCCACAACCCCCCAACCCAACACCCAGATAAGTTATTCTAAGGCCCTATCCACAACTGCTCCCCTAGATGGACCAACCCATATGGTCACAATAGGGGTATCCATCAGCTGCCCCATTTCTGCTGTACTGACCGTCCTTCTCTTGGTAGAACTTGGCCTGGGCATAGATCTAGGATCAGCTAACCCTCCCCAACCCTAACCTCAACCATCATAAGGAAAAATATAAAACTGACCTTAGTTCAGCTTTTATGGGATGATTCATCCTTCCCTGTCCCTTTCCTCTCTGTCTGCAGCCCCAGGAGGGGGAGTGGGCCACAGCAGAGGGGCCACAGGGGTCAAACGGCAGGGTCAGAGTTCATGAGCGAGAGAGTTCAAGGACTCCATGGGTCACGGGCATTCACCCCATTGACGCCCCGCGGAAGAGCCAGGAGGGGCAGACCTCCGTCCCGCTCACCCCTGTCCAGGTGAGCCCTGTCTAGGGACGCCACTGGAGCTGTAGTGGGTCAGAGTTTCAGAAACACCTAGTGACATCATCAAAAGCAGACATTAGGTGCATGAACAAACACAACTACATCCACGCCAGCACGTACGTAGCCAATTGTGCCTTCCCAAAATAGTAATGCAACGCGATTCAACCAGTGTGCAACGCATGGGAGTTGGTTGCTTCCCGACATCATTCAGCATTCTAAAACATGTGTGGGTGCGTGTACGTTTTTTCCAACCTTTATGCTTCCATTTTGAAAACAAGTCAACCTGAGATGAGACACTGAGATAGTTTAATGAAACCTTAGAATTGAGTACAGAAATTGAACATTTTGGGTTCCTAGCTTTAGAACAAGGATCCTCCATCCTGCTGTTTCTAGAGAGCTGCAGTAGCCCAGGTATTTGTTCCAGACCATTGTCTCTCCAATCCCACAGGGTCCCTGCTGACATTATCCTTTTCCTGTCTTCACTAATCATCTCAATGCAACACAGCTGTCTCCTTTTCCTGTCTTCACCTATCATCTCAATGCAACACAGCTGTCTCCTTTTCCTGTCTTCACCAATCATCTCAATGCAACACAGCTGTCTCCTTTTCCTGTCTTCACCAATCATCTCAATGCAACACAGCTGTCTCCTTTTCCTGTCTTCACCAATCATCTCAATGCAACACAGCTGTCTCCTTTTCCTGTCTTCACCAATCATCTCAATGCAACACAGCTGTCTCCTTTTCCTGTCTTCACCAATCATCTCAATGCAACACAGCTGTCTGCTTTTCCTGTCTTCACCAATCATCTCAATGCAACACAGCTGTCTCCTTTTCCTGTCTTCACCAATCATCTCAATGCAACACAGCTGTCTCCTTTTCCTGTCTTCACCAATCATCTCAATGCAACACAGCTGTCTCCTTTTCCTGTCTTCACCAATCATCTCAATGCAACACAGCTGTCTCCTTTTCCTGTCTTCACCAATCATCTCAATGCAACACAGCTGTCTCCTTTTCCTGTCTTCACCAATCATCTCAATGCAACACAGCTGTCTCCTTTTCCTGTCTTCACCAATCATCTCAATGCAACACAGCTGTCTCCTTTTCCTGTCTTCACCAATCATCTCAATGCAACACAGCTGTCTCCTTTTCCTGTCTTCACCAATCATCTCAATGCAACACAGCTGTCTCCTTTTCCTGTCTTCACCAATCATCTCAATGCAACACAGCTGTCTCCTTTTCCTGTCTTCACCAATCATCTCAATGCAACACAGCTGTCTCCTTTTCCTGTCTTCACCAATCATCTCAATGCAACACAGCTGTCTCCTTTTCCTGTCTTCACCAATCATCTCAATGCAACACAGCTGTCTCCTTTTCCTGTCTTCACCAATCGTCTCAATGCAACACAGCTGTCTCCTTTTCCTGTCTTCACCTATCGTCTCAATGCAACACAGCTGTCTCCTTTTCCTGTCTTCACCAATCGTCTCAATGCAACACAGCTGTCTCCTTTTCCTGTCTTCACTAATCGTCTCAATGCAACACAGCTGTCTCCTTTTCCTGTCTTCACCTATCATCTCAATGCAACACAGCTGTCTCCTTTTCCTGTCTTCACCTATCATCTCAATGCAACACAGCTGTCCCTGTCTAACATGTATGTTTCTTATTGACTAAAAGGAGCCCAGACTTTAAAGCACTACTTGAAGAAATGTGCAGTATATAGAACATGACTGGTCTGTTCCACTGGAGGAGTAACGCTGATCTATTCTTTACATAACGTTTCTAAACATATGTCTGTAATGTTCAAAATGTTGATGGTGCTCTTTGTCCTATTGACTCTCTCAGGGGTGCCGGCGTCCCTCGTACCAATGCCCGCGGCCAACCACTGTCCTCCTCCGAGGATGAGCCCTACACCCGCCTGTGTCCCACCCCGCACATCCCAGACAGCCCAGCGGTCCCCAGCCACTCCTCCACGTCTCTCCTCACCACCATTTCCCAAGATGAAAGCAGCCCAGCTGGGAGCAGCTTCGTGGGGCTTCGCGTGGTGGCCAAGTGGTCCAGCAACGGCTACTTCTACTCAGGCCGCATCACCAAGGACCTGGGCGAGGGGCGTTACCGGCTGCTCTTCGATGACAGCTATGAGTGCGAGGTCACGGGCAAGGACATCCTGCTGTGCGACCCCATCCCCCTGGACACTGAGGTCACGGCACTGCTGGAGGACGAGTACTTCAGCACAGGTGATTCTGCGTTCAAAACAACTGGGAACTCTGAAAAATATGAGGTCAAATCATGACGTCAGTGATCTTCAGGTCGGAAAGTCGGAGCTCTAGAAATAGACCTGAGTTGGAATGACCGTTCAAATAGATTTTTCCCAGTCCAAGCTCGTTTTCTTTCCTCCTTCCCAGTAGTTTTGAAAGCAATAAAGTCGGAAGTCAGAGAGTTCCCAGTTGTTTTGAAAGCGGCATGAGAAGGGGAAAAGAGAGGACAGATTGTTTGCACTCCCAAAGTTTCCACTTGAACAATCCCTGACATGGATGTAAAAGCATATGATTGGTTTGGTGTAAGCTTTCTCCCATGGTTAAACGCATGACGGGGAGTGTGAAAACACGTGTGGAGAATCTGGACGCAGGACAGGAGAGGACAGGAGAAGAGAGAATGGGGTTGGAATGGGTTTGGAGTGGAGGATAGAGAAATAAGACAATTCGAGTCTCAACACAGACCCATGGCTGAGAAGAGGTCAGGCTGTCACTGGAAACTAATTTCCCTTCATGTGGTTGGCCCTTTTCCCAATTCTGTCTTTAAATGGAAAATAAATTGGTGATCCTGACTCTCCACAAATGTAATGGATCTTCAGTGGAATGTTAACGTCAGTGTACTGTAGTCTCTCTTCAATTGACTGTTGTTTTTCTCCATGTAGCTGATATGATGCAAATTTGACTGCTTATCAACCCTTCTCTGGCTTTGCGTTGTCTCCCCAGGTCGAGTGAAGGACTACAAGAAGGAGGGCGAGGACTTGTTCTACAGTGTGGAGAAGCAGGGCCAGACTACAGCTGTAGAGAGGGAGGGCCAGACTACAGCTGTAGAGAGGGAGGGCCAGACTACAGCCACTACAGCTGTAGAGAGGCAGTGGTACAGCCGCAGTTCTGTCATCCTGACCATGGAGCAAGGCAACAGGCTGAGAGAACAGTACGGCCTGGGACCCTACGAGCCCTCCACACCCCTTGCCAAGGCCTCTGATATCAGCCTGGGTAAGACAACCACAAAGCTTTGAGGATTGACTAAGTGAGAACCATATAGCCGTGCCCTGGCAAGAACCACAAGTACCCTTTCCACACTGAGCCGAGATGTACTCCACTGGCCTGGTTACGCTAACACAATAGTTGCTGGAACTCTTCTGGAAAGGACAGTGTGAAACTAAATGATTGGACCTAGCACAGTAGCATACCACCCAGCATCCCACTGCTGGCAGGGTTGGTCCTGGGTGTTCCCTGGATGGGAGACCAGATGTGACGAAGTGGTGTAAGAGGGCTAGTAGGAGGTACTCTTTTCTCTGGTCTAAAGAAATAATAAAAAATATCCCAATGCCACAGGGCAGTGATTGGGGACATTGCCCTGTGTAGTGTAGGGTGCCGTCTTTCGGATGGGACGTTAAACGGGTGTCCTGACTCTCTGTGGTCACTAAAAGATCCCATGGCACTTATTATAAGAGTAGGGGTGTTAACCCTGGTGTCCTGGCTAAATTCCCAATCTGACCCTCATACCATCATGACCACCTAATCATCCCCAGCTTCCAATTGGCTCATTCATCTCCACTTCTCTCCCCTGTAACTATTACCCTGGTCGTTGCTGTAGATGAGAATGTGTTCTCAGTCAACTTACCCGGTTAAATAAAAACAGTACAGGTTGGGTTGGCCTGATAATGTTAAAATGGTATAATGTGAGCACCGCCCAATAAGGAAATATATTACATTACTCCTCTTAAGTTTGAGTTGAGTCATCTCTACGTTTCACATAGCTTGATAAAGACTCCCAAGTCCCTGTGAAAACAGTGATTCCTTCATACAGGAAGAATCTGCTGAGTGTTTCATCAAACAGAAGTGGGGTTAAATGTTAGTCATTTCCGTGTCAAGTGTGATGACGTGTGACATTGCTGTGCCCGCCCCCACAGATTGAAGTAGAGATATCATGAGTACATTCTATGGCGCTGTCTTCCACAGATAACCTGGTGGAGGGGAAGAGGAGACGCAGGGGGATCACAGGGGGGGCCAGCCCCCTCACCCCTGGCCCCTCTGGGAAGAGGAAGCTGATCAGCTCTGAGGACAGGGACAGGACCCCGGCTAAGCGAGGCCGCAGAGGGGGAGCCAGAGCCGGTACGGAGACCAAGTCACCCTAAACTTGACACCATACCTTAACCCTGACCCTACACCTAACCTCTGTGTCCAAGCCTAAACTCTCAACTGTAACCTCTAACATTTAGGTTCAACTTAAATGTCAACCCAAAACCTAAAATGCCCACCTCCAACCCCAGTCTATTTAACACTAAGCCACAGCCCTAACCTCAACCTCAGTAACACTAAGCCACAGCCCTAACCTCAACCTTGGAGCATAGATCACTGAGCAAACCATACAGACCTGACCCCAGAACCGTGGACTGAGAGCCCTTGGTGATGGTTTGGATAGGTGGAAGCATTTTATACATTCTAGAAATGTGTTTCTATATTTATTAACATAATTGGTCTCAGTGGGGTGCAGAATTTTCAGACTGCTGCAATGTACATTTTAACTATTTATTAATACAATTGGTTTTAGTCAGTATTGGTCGTTTTTATGAATGTAATTATGAACTATAAGAGCAGGGCACGCATTGAAAATGTAATGGTTTTTTTAACACCATTTTTTTAATAAAGATTTGGATATTTGAAATGATTTTCTGTAAAGAGTATTCTTAGTATTGCTAGCTCTCTATAGAGATTACAGTATATAACCAGTCATAAAGCCTTTGAGTTTGTATTCAGACCCACAGACATTTTTGACTACCACAGTGCACTGCAACCACCACCCTCTCCTTATAATATAATAATATATGCCATTTAGTAGACGCTTTTATCCAAAGCTACTTAGTCATGCGTGCATACTGCATACATTTTATGTACGAGGTGGCAGGTAGCCTGGTGGTAGAGTGTTGGACTAGTAACCGAAAGGTTGCAAGATCGAATCCCTGAGCTGACAAGGTAAAAACTCTGTCGTTCTGCCCAAGAACAAGGCAGTTAACCCACTGTTCCTAGGCTGTCATTGAAAATAAGAATTTGTTCTTAACTGACTTTCCTAGTTAAAGGTCAAATAAAAAAATGTTTTCTTTAAAACGGGTGGTCCTGGGAATTGAAACCACTATCCTGGCGTTGCAAGTGCCATGCTTTACCAACGGAGCGACAGAGGACCTTAGGCTGAGTTGGTATGTGAATAACTATTAATAGACTTGGTGTTGGTCCACATGTGTAAAGGTGTGTTTTTATATTATCCACTGAATATCAGAGGGGTGTCTCCATAAACCTTTCACTCCTTTGAACCGCGCACGGATCCCAAAAACTTGTTTTGAGTGACGGCAGACAATGTTTCATGACATTGAGAGAAGTGTCAAGTCAAACCTGTTTTCCTTTAGTTGTTTGAAGAGCTGAACCTCATGTTTTACTGTACCGGTGGTGTTTGAAGAGCTGAACCTCATGTTTTACTGCACCGGTGGTGTTTGAAGAGCTGAACCTCATGTTTTACTGTACTGGTGGTGTTTGAAGGGCTGAACCTCATGTTTTACTGCACTGGTGGTGTTTGAAGAGCTGAACCTCATGTTTTACTGTACTGGTGGTGTTTGAAGAGCTGAACCTCATGTTTTACTGCACTGGTGGTGTTTGAAGGGCTGAACCTCATGTTTTACTGTACTGGTGGTGTTTGAAGAGCTGAACCTCATGTTTTACTGTACTGGTGGTGTTTGAAGAGCTGAACCTCATGTTTTACTGCACTGGTGGTGTTTGAAGAGCTGAACCTCATGTTTTACTGTACTGGTGGTGTTTCAAGGGCTGAACCTCATGTTTTACTGTACCGGTGGTGTTTCAAGGGCTGAACCTCATGTTTTACTGCACTGGTGGTGTTTGAAGGGCTGAACCTCATGTTTTACTGCACCGGTGGTGTTTGAAGGGCTGAACCTCATGTTTTACTGCACTGGTGGTGTTTGAAGAGCTGAACCTCATGTTTTACTGCACCGGTGGTGTTTGAAGGGCTGAACCTCATGTTTTACTGTACTGGTGGTGTTTGAAGGGCTGAACCTCATGTTTTACTGTACTGGTGGTGTTTGAAGGGCTGAACCTCATGTGTTACTGTACTGGTGGTGTTTGAAGGGCTGAACCTCATGTTTTACTGTACTGGTGGTGTTTGAAGAGCTGAACCTCATGTTTTACTGCACTGGTGGTGTTTGAAGAGCTGAACCTCATGTTTTACTGTACTGGTGGTGTTTGAAGAGCTGAACCTCATGTTTTACTGCACTGGTGGTGTTTGAAGGGCTGAACCTCATGTTTTACTGCACCGGTGGTGTTTGAAGGGCTGAACCTCATGTTTTACTGTACTGGTGGTGTTTGAAGGGCTGAACCTCATGTGTTACTGTACTGGTGGTGTTTGAAGAGCTGAACCTCATGTTTTACTGTACTGGTGATGTTTCAAGGGCTGAACCTCATGTTTTACTGTACCGGTGGTGTTTCAAGGGCTGAACCTCATGTTTTACTGTACTGGTGGTGTTTGAAGGGCTGAACCTCATGTTTTACTGCACTGGTGGTGTTTGAAGGGCTGAACCTCATGTTTTACTGCACCGGTGGTGTTTGAAGAGCTGAACCTCATGTTTTACTGTACTGGTGGTGTTTGAAGAGCTGAACCTCATGTTTTACTGTACTGGTGGTGTTTGAAGGGCTGAACCTCATGTTTTACTGCACTGGTGGTGTTTGAAGGGCTGAACCTCATGTTTTACTGTACTGGTGGTGTTTGAAGGGCTGAACCTCATGTGTTACTGTACTGGTGGTGTTTGAAGGGCTGAACCTCATGTTTTACTGTACTGGTGGTGTTTGAAGAGCTGAACCTCATGTTTTACTGCACTGGTGGTGTTTGAAGAGCTGAACCTCATGTTTTACTGTACTGGTGGTGTTTGAAGAGCTGAACCTCATGTTTTACTGCACTGGTGGTGTTTGAAGGGCTGAACCTCATGTTTTACTGCACTGGTGGTGTTTGAAGAGCTGAACCTCATGTTTTACTGTACTGGTGATGTTTTAAGGGCTGAACCTCATGTTTTACTGTACCGGTGGTGTTTCAAGGGCTGAACCTCATGTTTTACTGTACTGTTGGTGTTTGAAGGGCTGAACCTCATGTTTTACTGTACTGGTGGTGTTTGAAGAGCTGAACCTCATGTTTTACTGTACTGGTGGTGTTTGAAGGGCTGAACCTCATGTTTTACTGCACTGGTGGTGTTTGAAGGGCTGAACCTCATGTTTTACTGCACCGGTGGTGTTTGAAGAGCTGAACCTCATGTTTTACTGTACTGGTGGTGTTTGAAGAGCTGAACCTCATGTTTTACTGTACTGGTGGTGTTTGAAGGGCTGAACCTCATGTTTTACTGCACTGGTGGTGTTTGAAGGGCTGAACCTCATGTTTTACTGCACCGGTGGTGTTTGAAGAGCTGAACCTCATGTTTTACTGTACTGGTGGTGTTTGAAGAGCTGAACCTCATGTTTTACTGCACCGGTGGTGTTTGAAGAGCTGAACCTCATGTTTTACTGTACTTGTGGTGTTTGAAGAGCTGAACCTCATGTTTTACTGTACTGGTGGTGTTTGAAGGGCTGAACCTCATGTTTTACTGTACTGGTGGTGTTTGAAGAGCTGAACCTCATGTTTTACTGTACTGGTGGTGTTTGAAGAGCTGAACCTCATGTTTTACTGCACCGGTGGTGTTTGAAGAGCTGAACCTCATGTTTTACTGTACTTGTGGTGTTTGAAGAGCTGAACCTCATGTTTTACTGTACTGGTGGTGTTTGAAGGGCTGAACCTCATGTTTTACTGTACTGGTGGTGTTTGAAGAGCTGAACCTCATGTTTTACTGTACTGGTGGTGTTTGAAGAGCTGAACCTCATGTTTTACTGTACTGGTGGTGTTTGAAGGGCTGGACCTCATGTTTTACTGTACTGGTGGTGTTTGAAGGGCTGAACCTCATGTTTTACTGTACTGGTGGTGTTTGAAGGGCTGAACCTCATGTTTTACTGCACCGGTGGTGTTTGAAGGGCTGAACCTCATGTTTTACTGTACTGGTGGTGTTTGAAGAGCTGAACCTCATGTTTTACTGCACCGGTGGTGTTTGAAGGGCTGAACCTCATGTTTTACTGCACCGGTGGTGTTTGAAGGGCTGAACCTCATGTTTTACTGTACTGGTGGTGTTTGAAGGGCTGAACCTCATGTTTTACTGTACTGGTGGTGTTTGAAGGGCTGAACCTCATGTTTTACTGCACTGGTGGTGTTTGAAGGGCTGAACCTCATGTTTTACTGTACTGGTGGTGTTTGAAGGGCTGAACCTCATGTTTTACTGCACCGGTGGTGTTTGAAGAGCTGAACCTCATGTTTTACTGCACCGGTGGTGTTTGAAGAGCTGAACCTCATGTTTTACTGTACTGGTGGTGTTTGAAGGGCTGAACCTCATGTTTTACTGTACTGGTGGTGTTTGAAGGGCTGAACCTCATGTTTTACTGCACTGGTGGTGTTTGAAGGGCTGAACCTCATGTTTTACTGTACTGGTGGTGTTTGAAGGGCTGAACCTCATGTTTTACTGCACCGGTGGTGTTTGAAGAGCTGAACCTCATGTTTTACTGCACCGGTGGTGTTTGAAGAGCTGAACCTCATGTTTTACTGTACTGGTGGTGTTTGAAGGGCTGAACCTCATGTTTTACTGCACCGGTGGTGTTTGAAGAGCTGAACCTCATGTTTTACTGTACTGGTGGTGTTTGAAGGGCTGAACCTCATGTTTTACTGTACTGGTGGTGTTTGAAGGGCTGAACCTCATGTTTTACTGCACTGGTGGTGTTTGAAGGGCTGAACCTCATGTTTTACTGTACTGGTGGTGTTTGAAGGGCTGAACCTCATGTTTTACTGCACCGGTGGTGTTTGAAGAGCTGAACCTCATGTTTTACTGTACTGGTGGTGTTTGAAGGGCTGAACCTCATGTTTTACTGCACCGGTGGTGTTTGAAGAGCTGAACCTCATGTTTTACTGTACTGGTGGTGTTTGAAGGGCTGAACCTCATGTTTTACTGCACCGGTGGTGTTTGAAGAGCTGAACCTCATGTTTTACTGCACCGGTGGTGTTTGAAGAGCTAAACCTCATGTTTTACTGTACTGGTGGTGTTTGAAGAGCTGAACCTCATGTTTTACTGCACCGGTGGTGTTTGAAGAGCTGAACCTCATGTTTTACTGTACTTGTGGTGTTTGAAGAGCTGAACCTCATGTTTTACTGTACTGGTGGTGTTTGAAGGGCTGAACCTCATGTTTTACTGCACTGGTGGTGTTTGAAGGGCTGAACCTCATGTTTTACTGCACCGGTGGTGTTTGAAGAGCTGAACCTCATGTTTTACTGTACTGGTGGTGTTTGAAGAGCTGAACCTCATGTTTTACTGTACTGGTGGTGTTTGAAGGGCTGAACCTCATGTTTTACTGCACTGGTGGTGTTTGAAGGGCTGAACCTCATGTTTTACTGCACCGGTGGTGTTTGAAGGGCTGAACCTCATGTTTTACTGTACTGGTGGTGTTTGAAGAGCTGAACCTCATGTTTTACTGTACTGGTGGTGTTTGAAGGGCTGAACCTCATGTGTTACTGTACTGGTGGTGTTTGAAGGGCTGAACCTCATGTTTTACTGTACTGGTGGTGTTTGAAGAGCTGAACCTCATGTTTTACTGCACTGGTGGTGTTTGAAGAGCTGAACCTCATGTTTTACTGTACTGGTGGTGTTTGAAGAGCTGAACCTCATGTTTTACTGCACTGGTGGTGTTTGAAGGGCTGAACCTCATGTTTTACTGCACTGGTGGTGTTTGAAGAGCTGAACCTCATGTTTTACTGTACTGGTGATGTTTCAAGGGCTGAACCTCATGTTTTACTGTACCGGTGGTGTTTCAAGGGCTGAACCTCATGTTTTACTGTACTGGTGGTGTTTGAAGGGCTGAACCTCATGTTTTACTGTACTGGTGGTGTTTGAAGGGCTGAACCTCATGTTTTACTGTACTGGTGGTGTTTGAAGGGCTGAACCTCATGTTTTACTGCACTGGTGGTGTTTGAAGGGCTGAACCTCATGTTTTACTGTACTGGTGGTGTTTGAAGGGCTGAACCTCATGTTTTACTGCACCGGTGGTGTTTGAAGAGCTGAACCTCATGTTTTACTGCACCGGTGGTGTTTGAAGAGCTGAACCTCATGTTTTACTGTACTGGTGGTGTTTGAAGGGCTGAACCTCATGTTTTACTGCACCGGTGGTGTTTGAAGAGCTGAACCTCATGTTTTACTGTACTGGTGGTGTTTGAAGGGCTGAACCTCATGTTTTACTGCACTGGTGGTGTTTGAAGGGCTGAACCTCATGTTTTACTGTACTGGTGGTGTTTGAAGGGCTGAACCTCATGTTTTACTGCACCGGTGGTGTTTGAAGAGCTGAACCTCATGTTTTACTGCACCGGTGGTGTTTGAAGAGCTGAACCTCATGTTTTACTGTACTGGTGGTGTTTGAAGGGCTGAACCTCATGTTTTACTGCACCGGTGGTGTTTGAAGAGCTGAACCTCATGTTTTACTGTACTGGTGGTGTTTGAAGGGCTGAACCTCATGTTTTACTGCACCGGTGGTGTTTGAAGAGCTGAACCTCATGTTTTACTGCACCGGTGGTGTTTGAAGAGCTGAACCTCATGTTTTACTGTACTGGTGGTGTTTGAAGAGCTGAACCTCATGTTTTACTGCACCGGTGGTGTTTGAAGAGCTGAACCTCATGTTTTACTGTACTTGTGGTGTTTGAAGAGCTGAACCTCATGTTTTACTGTACTGGTGGTGTTTGAAGGGCTGAACCTCATGTTTTACTGTACTGGTGGTGTTTGAAGAGCTGAACCTCATGTTTTACTGTACTGGTGGTGTTTGAAGAGCTGAACCTCATGTTTTACTGTACTGGTGGTGTTTGAAGGGCTGGACCTCATGTTTTACTGTACTGGTGGTGTTTGAAGGGCTGAACCTCATGTTTTACTGTACTGGTGGTGTTTGAAGGGCTGAACCTCATGTTTTACTGCACCGGTGGTGTTTGAAGGGCTGAACCTCATGTTTTACTGTACTGGTGGTGTTTGAAGAGCTGAACCTCATGTTTTACTGCACCGGTGGTGTTTGAAGGGCTGAACCTCATGTTTTACTGCACCGGTGGTGTTTGAAGGGCTGAACCTCATGTTTTACTGTACTGGTGGTGTTTGAAGGGCTGAACCTCATGTTTTACTGTACTGGTGGTGTTTGAAGGGCTGAACCTCATGTTTTACTGCACTGGTGGTGTTTGAAGGGCTGAACCTCATGTTTTACTGTACTGGTGGTGTTTGAAGGGCTGAACCTCATGTTTTACTGCACCGGTGGTGTTTGAAGAGCTGAACCTCATGTTTTACTGCACCGGTGGTGTTTGAAGAGCTGAACCTCATGTTTTACTGTACTGGTGGTGTTTGAAGGGCTGAACCTCATGTTTTACTGTACTGGTGGTGTTTGAAGGGCTGAACCTCATGTTTTACTGCACTGGTGGTGTTTGAAGGGCTGAACCTCATGTTTTACTGTACTGGTGGTGTTTGAAGGGCTGAACCTCATGTTTTACTGCACCGGTGGTGTTTGAAGAGCTGAACCTCATGTTTTACTGCACCGGTGGTGTTTGAAGAGCTGAACCTCATGTTTTACTGTACTGGTGGTGTTTGAAGGGCTGAACCTCATGTTTTACTGCACCGGTGGTGTTTGAAGAGCTGAACCTCATGTTTTACTGTACTGGTGGTGTTTGAAGGGCTGAACCTCATGTTTTACTGCACCGGTGGTGTTTGAAGAGCTGAACCTCATGTTTTACTGCACCGGTGGTGTTTGAAGAGCTGAACCTCATGTTTTACTGTACTGGTGGTGTTTGAAGAGCTGAACCTCATGTTTTACTGCACCGGTGGTGTTTGAAGAGCTGAACCTCATGTTTTACTGTACTTGTGGTGTTTGAAGGGCTGAACCTCATGTTTTACTGCACTGGTGGTGTTTGAAGAGCTGAACCTCATGTTTTACTGTACTGGTGATGTTTCAAGGGCTGAACCTCATGTTTTACTGTACCGGTGGTGTTTCAAGGGCTGAACCTCATGTTTTACTGTACTGGTGGTGTTTGAAGGGCTGAACCTCATGTTTTACTGTACTGGTGGTGTTTGAAGGGCTGAACCTCATGTTTTACTGTACTGGTGGTGTTTGAAGGGCTGAACCTCATGTTTTACTGCACTGGTGGTGTTTGAAGGGCTGAACCTCATGTTTTACTGTACTGGTGGTGTTTGAAGGGCTGAACCTCATGTTTTACTGCACCGGTGGTGTTTGAAGAGCTGAACCTCATGTTTTACTGCACCGGTGGTGTTTGAAGAGCTGAACCTCATGTTTTACTGTACTGGTGGTGTTTGAAGGGCTGAACCTCATGTTTTACTGCACCGGTGGTGTTTGAAGAGCTGAACCTCATGTTTTACTGTACTGGTGGTGTTTGAAGGGCTGAACCTCATGTTTTACTGCACCGGTGGTGTTTGAAGAGCTGAACCTCATGTTTTACTGCACCGGTGGTGTTTGAAGAGCTGAACCTCATGTTTTACTGTACTGGTGGTGTTTGAAGAGCTGAACCTCATGTTTTACTGCACCGGTGGTGTTTGAAGAGCTGAACCTCATGTTTTACTGTACTTGTGGTGTTTGAAGAGCTGAACCTCATGTTTTACTGTACTGGTGGTGTTTGAAGGGCTGAACCTCATGTTTTACTGTACTGGTGGTGTTTGAAGAGCTGAACCTCATGTTTTACTGTACTGGTGGTGTTTGAAGAGCTGAACCTCATGTTTTACTGTACTGGTGGTGTTTGAAGGGCTGAACCTCATGTTTTACTGTACTGGTGGTGTTTGAAGGGCTGAACCTCATGTTTTACTGTACTGGTGGTGTTTGAAGGGCTGAACCTCATGTTTTACTGCACCGGTGGTGTTTGAAGGGCTGAACCTCATGTTTTACTGTACTGGTGGTGTTTGAAGAGCTGAACCTCATGTTTTACTGCACCGGTGGTGTTTGAAGGGCTGAACCTCATGTTTTACTGCACCGGTGGTGTTTGAAGGGCTGAACCTCATGTTTTACTGTACTGGTGGTGTTTGAAGAGCTGAACCTCATGTTTTACTGTACTGGTGGTGTTTGAAGGGCTGAACCTCATGTTTTACTTCACCGGTGGTGTTTGAAGGGCTGAACCTCATGTTTTACTGTACTGGTGGTGTTTGAAGGGCTGAACCTCATGTTTTACTGTACTGGTGGTGTTTGAAGGGCTGAACCTCATGTTTTACTGCACCGGTGGTGTTTGAAGAGCTGAACCTCATGTTTTACTGTACTGGTGGTGTTTGAAGGGCTGAACCTCATGTTTTACTGCACCGGTGGTGTTTGAAGAGCTGAACCTCATGTTTTACTGTACTGGTGGTGTTTGAAGGGCTGAACCTCATGTTTTACTGCACCGGTGGTGTTTGAAGAGCTGAACCTCATGTTTTACTGCACCGGTGGTGTTTGAAGAGCTGAACCTCATGTTTTACTGTACTGGTGGTGTTTGAAGAGCTGAACCTCATGTTTTACTGCACCGGTGGTGTTTGAAGAGCTGAACCTCATGTTTTACTGTACTGGTGGTGTTTGAAGAGCTGAACCTCATGTTTTACTGTACTGGTGGTGTTTGAAGGGCTGAACCTCATGTTTTACTGTACTGGTGGTGTTTGAAGAGCTGAACCTCATGTTTTACTGTACTGGTGGTGTTTGAAGAGCTGAACCTCATGTTTTACTGTACTGGTGGTGTTTGAAGGGCTGAACCTCATGTTTTACTGTACTGGTGGTGTTTGAAGGGCTGAACCTCATGTTTTACTGTACTGGTGGTGTTTGAAGGGCTGAACCTCATGTTTTACTGTACTGGTGGTGTTTGAAGGGCTGAACCTCATGTTTTACTGTACTGGTGGTGTTTGAAGGGCTGAACCTCATGTTTTACTGTACTGGTGGTGTTTGAAGGACTGAACCTCATGTTTTACTGTACTGGTGGTGTTTGAAGAGCTGAACCTCATGTTTTACTGCACTGGTGGTGTTTGAAGAGCTGAACCTCATGTTTTACTGTACTGGTGGTGTTTGAAGGGCTGAACCTCATGTTTTACTGCACCGGTGGTGTTTGAAGAGCTGAACCTCATGTTTTACTGTACTGGTGGTGTTTGAAGGGCTGAACCTCATGTTTTACTGCACCGGTGGTGTTTGAAGAGCTGAACCTCATGTTTTACTGCACCGGTGGTGTTTGAAGAGCTGAACCTCATGTTTTACTGTACTGGTGGTGTTTGAAGAGCTGAACCTCATGTTTTACTGCACCGGTGGTGTTTGAAGAGCTGAACCTCATGTTTTACTGTACTTGTGGTGTTTGAAGAGCTGAACCTCATGTTTTACTGTACTGGTGGTGTTTGAAGGGCTGAACCTCATGTTTTACTGTACTGGTGGTGTTTGAAGAGCTGAACCTCATGTTTTACTGTACTGGTGGTGTTTGAAGAGCTGAACCTCATGTTTTACTGTACTGGTGGTGTTTGAAGGGCTGGACCTCATGTTTTACTGTACTGGTGGTGTTTGAAGGGCTGAACCTCATGTTTTACTGTACTGGTGGTGTTTGAAGGGCTGAACCTCATGTTTTACTGCACCGGTGGTGTTTGAAGGGCTGAACCTCATGTTTTACTGTACTGGTGGTGTTTGAAGAGCTGAACCTCATGTTTTACTGCACCGGTGGTGTTTGAAGGGCTGAACCTCATGTTTTACTGCACCGGTGGTGTTTGAAGGGCTGAACCTCATGTTTTACTGTACTGGTGGTGTTTGAAGGGCTGAACCTCATGTTTTACTGTACTGGTGGTGTTTGAAGGGCTGAACCTCATGTTTTACTGCACTGGTGGTGTTTGAAGGGCTGAACCTCATGTTTTACTGTACTGGTGGTGTTTGAAGGGCTGAACCTCATGTTTTACTGCACCGGTGGTGTTTGAAGAGCTGAACCTCATGTTTTACTGCACCGGTGGTGTTTGAAGAGCTGAACCTCATGTTTTACTGTACTGGTGGTGTTTGAAGGGCTGAACCTCATGTTTTACTGTACTGGTGGTGTTTGAAGGGCTGAACCTCATGTTTTACTGCACTGGTGGTGTTTGAAGGGCTGAACCTCATGTTTTACTGTACTGGTGGTGTTTGAAGGGCTGAACCTCATGTTTTACTGCACCGGTGGTGTTTGAAGAGCTGAACCTCATGTTTTACTGCACCGGTGGTGTTTGAAGAGCTGAACCTCATGTTTTACTGTACTGGTGGTGTTTGAAGGGCTGAACCTCATGTTTTACTGCACCGGTGGTGTTTGAAGAGCTGAACCTCATGTTTTACTGTACTGGTGGTGTTTGAAGGGCTGAACCTCATGTTTTACTGCACCGGTGGTGTTTGAAGAGCTGAACCTCATGTTTTACTGCACCGGTGGTGTTTGAAGAGCTGAACCTCATGTTTTACTGTACTGGTGGTGTTTGAAGAGCTGAACCTCATGTTTTACTGCACCGGTGGTGTTTGAAGAGCTGAACCTCATGTTTTACTGTACTTGTGGTGTTTGAAGGGCTGAACCTCATGTTTTACTGCACTGGTGGTGTTTGAAGAGCTGAACCTCATGTTTTACTGTACTGGTGATGTTTCAAGGGCTGAACCTCATGTTTTACTGTACCGGTGGTGTTTCAAGGGCTGAACCTCATGTTTTACTGTACTGGTGGTGTTTGAAGGGCTGAACCTCATGTTTTACTGTACTGGTGGTGTTTGAAGGGCTGAACCTCATGTTTTACTGTACTGGTGGTGTTTGAAGGGCTGAACCTCATGTTTTACTGCACTGGTGGTGTTTGAAGGGCTGAACCTCATGTTTTACTGTACTGGTGGTGTTTGAAGGGCTGAACCTCATGTTTTACTGCACCGGTGGTGTTTGAAGAGCTGAACCTCATGTTTTACTGCACCGGTGGTGTTTGAAGAGCTGAACCTCATGTTTTACTGTACTGGTGGTGTTTGAAGGGCTGAACCTCATGTTTTACTGCACCGGTGGTGTTTGAAGAGCTGAACCTCATGTTTTACTGTACTGGTGGTGTTTGAAGGGCTGAACCTCATGTTTTACTGCACCGGTGGTGTTTGAAGAGCTGAACCTCATGTTTTACTGCACCGGTGGTGTTTGAAGAGCTGAACCTCATGTTTTACTGTACTGGTGGTGTTTGAAGAGCTGAACCTCATGTTTTACTGCACCGGTGGTGTTTGAAGAGCTGAACCTCATGTTTTACTGTACTTGTGGTGTTTGAAGAGCTGAACCTCATGTTTTACTGTACTGGTGGTGTTTGAAGGGCTGAACCTCATGTTTTACTGTACTGGTGGTGTTTGAAGAGCTGAACCTCATGTTTTACTGTACTGGTGGTGTTTGAAGAGCTGAACCTCATGTTTTACTGTACTGGTGGTGTTTGAAGGGCTGAACCTCATGTTTTACTGTACTGGTGGTGTTTGAAGGGCTGAACCTCATGTTTTACTGTACTGGTGGTGTTTGAAGGGCTGAACCTCATGTTTTACTGCACCGGTGGTGTTTGAAGGGCTGAACCTCATGTTTTACTGTACTGGTGGTGTTTGAAGAGCTGAACCTCATGTTTTACTGCACCGGTGGTGTTTGAAGGGCTGAACCTCATGTTTTACTGCACCGGTGGTGTTTGAAGGGCTGAACCTCATGTTTTACTGTACTGGTGGTGTTTGAAGAGCTGAACCTCATGTTTTACTGTACTGGTGGTGTTTGAAGGGCTGAACCTCATGTTTTACTTCACCGGTGGTGTTTGAAGGGCTGAACCTCATGTTTTACTGTACTGGTGGTGTTTGAAGGGCTGAACCTCATGTTTTACTGTACTGGTGGTGTTTGAAGGGCTGAACCTCATGTTTTACTGCACCGGTGGTGTTTGAAGAGCTGAACCTCATGTTTTACTGTACTGGTGGTGTTTGAAGGGCTGAACCTCATGTTTTACTGCACCGGTGGTGTTTGAAGAGCTGAACCTCATGTTTTACTGTACTGGTGGTGTTTGAAGGGCTGAACCTCATGTTTTACTGCACCGGTGGTGTTTGAAGAGCTGAACCTCATGTTTTACTGCACCGGTGGTGTTTGAAGAGCTGAACCTCATGTTTTACTGTACTGGTGGTGTTTGAAGAGCTGAACCTCATGTTTTACTGCACCGGTGGTGTTTGAAGAGCTGAACCTCATGTTTTACTGTACTGGTGGTGTTTGAAGAGCTGAACCTCATGTTTTACTGTACTGGTGGTGTTTGAAGGGCTGAACCTCATGTTTTACTGTACTGGTGGTGTTTGAAGAGCTGAACCTCATGTTTTACTGTACTGGTGGTGTTTGAAGAGCTGAACCTCATGTTTTACTGTACTGGTGGTGTTTGAAGGGCTGAACCTCATGTTTTACTGTACTGGTGGTGTTTGAAGGGCTGAACCTCATGTTTTACTGTACTGGTGGTGTTTGAAGGGCTGAACCTCATGTTTTACTGTACTGGTGGTGTTTGAAGGGCTGAACCTCATGTTTTACTGTACTGGTGGTGTTTGAAGGGCTGAACCTCATGTTTTACTGTACTGGTGGTGTTTGAAGGACTGAACCTCATGTTTTACTGTACTGGTGGTGTTTGAAGAGCTGAACCTCATGTTTTACTGCACTGGTGGTGTTTGAAGAGCTGAACCTCATGTTTTACTGTACTGGTGGTGTTTGAAGAGCTGAACCTCATGTTTTACTGCACTGGTGGTGTTTGAAGGGCTGAACCTCATGTTTTACTGCACTGGTGGTGTTTGAAGAGCTGAACCTCATGTTTTACTGTACTGGTGATGTTTCAAGGGCTGAACCTCATGTTTTACTGTACCGGTGGTGTTTCAAGGGCTGAACCTCATGTTTTACTGTACTGGTGGTGTTTGAAGGGCTGAACCTCATGTTTTACTGTACTGGTGGTGTTTGAAGGGCTGAACCTCATGTTTTACTGTACTGGTGGTGTTTGAAGGGCTGAACCTCATGTTTTACTGCACTGGTGGTGTTTGAAGGGCTGAACCTCATGTTTTACTGTACTGGTGGTGTTTGAAGGGCTGAACCTCATGTTTTACTGCACCGGTGGTGTTTGAAGAGCTGAACCTCATGTTTTACTGCACCGGTGGTGTTTGAAGAGCTGAACCTCATGTTTTACTGTACTGGTGGTGTTTGAAGGGCTGAACCTCATGTTTTACTGCACCGGTGGTGTTTGAAGAGCTGAACCTCATGTTTTACTGTACTGGTGGTGTTTGAAGGGCTGAACCTCATGTTTTACTGCACCGGTGGTGTTTGAAGAGCTGAACCTCATGTTTTACTGCACCGGTGGTGTTTGAAGAGCTGAACCTCATGTTTTACTGTACTGGTGGTGTTTGAAGAGCTGAACCTCATGTTTTACTGCACCGGTGGTGTTTGAAGAGCTGAACCTCATGTTTTACTGTACTTGTGGTGTTTGAAGAGCTGAACCTCATGTTTTACTGTACTGGTGGTGTTTGAAGGGCTGAACCTCATGTTTTACTGTACTGGTGGTGTTTGAAGAGCTGAACCTCATGTTTTACTGTACTGGTGGTGTTTGAAGAGCTGAACCTCATGTTTTACTGTACTGGTGGTGTTTGAAGGGCTGAACCTCATGTTTTACTGTACTGGTGGTGTTTGAAGGGCTGAACCTCATGTTTTACTGTACTGGTGGTGTTTGAAGGGCTGAACCTCATGTTTTACTGCACCGGTGGTGTTTGAAGGGCTGAACCTCATGTTTTACTGTACTGGTGGTGTTTGAAGAGCTGAACCTCATGTTTTACTGCACCGGTGGTGTTTGAAGGGCTGAACCTCATGTTTTACTGCACCGGTGGTGTTTGAAGGGCTGAACCTCATGTTTTACTGTACTGGTGGTGTTTGAAGAGCTGAACCTCATGTTTTACTGTACTGGTGGTGTTTGAAGGGCTGAACCTCATGTTTTACTTCACCGGTGGTGTTTGAAGGGCTGAACCTCATGTTTTACTGTACTGGTGGTGTTTGAAGGGCTGAACCTCATGTTTTACTGTACTGGTGGTGTTTGAAGGGCTGAACCTCATGTTTTACTGCACCGGTGGTGTTTGAAGGGCTGAACCTCATGTTTTACTGTACTGGTGGTGTTTGAAGGGCTGAACCTCATGTTTTACTGCACCGGTGGTGTTTGAAGAGCTGAACCTCATGTTTTACTGTACTGGTGGTGTTTGAAGGGCTGAACCTCATGTTTTACTGCACCGGTGGTGTTTGAAGAGCTGAACCTCATGTTTTACTGCACCGGTGGTGTTTGAAGAGCTGAACCTCATGTTTTACTGTACTGGTGGTGTTTGAAGAGCTGAACCTCATGTTTTACTGCACCGGTGGTGTTTGAAGAGCTGAACCTCATGTTTTACTGTACTGGTGGTGTTTGAAGAGCTGAACCTCATGTTTTACTGTACTGGTGGTGTTTGAAGGGCTGAACCTCATGTTTTACTGTACTGGTGGTGTTTGAAGAGCTGAACCTCATGTTTTACTGTACTGGTGGTGTTTGAAGAGCTGAACCTCATGTTTTACTGTACTGGTGGTGTTTGAAGGGCTGAACCTCATGTTTTACTGTACTGGTGGTGTTTGAAGGGCTGAACCTCATGTTTTACTGTACTGGTGGTGTTTGAAGGGCTGAACCTCATGTTTTACTGTACTGGTGGTGTTTGAAGGGCTGAACCTCATGTTTTACTGTACTGGTGGTGTTTGAAGGGCTGAACCTCATGTTTTACTGTACTGGTGGTGTTTGAAGGACTGAACCTCATGTTTTACTGTACTGGTGGTGTTTGAAGGGCTGAACCTCATGTTTTACTGTACTGGTGGTGTTTGAAGGGCTGAACCTCATGTTTTACTGTACTGGTGGTGTTTGAAGAGCTGAACCTCATGTTTTACTGTACTGGTGGTGTTTGAAGGGCTGAACCTCATGTTTTACTGCACCGGTGGTGTTTGAAGGGCTGAACCTCATGTTTTACTGCACTGGTGGTGTTTGAAGAGCTGAACCTCATGTTTTACTGTACTGGTGGTGTTTGAAGGGCTGAACCTCATGTTTTACTGTACTGGTGGTGTTTGAAGGGCTGAACCTCATGTTTTACTGTACTGGTGGTGTTTGAAGAGCTGAACCTCATGTTTTACTGTACTGGTGGTGTTTGAAGGGCTGAACCTCATGTTTTACTGCACCGGTGGTGTTTGAAGGGCTGAACCTCATGTTTTACTGCACTGGTGGTGTTTGAAGAGCTGAACCTCATGTTTTACTGTACTGGTGGTGTTTGAAGGGCTGAACCTCATGTTTTACTGTACTGGTGGTGTTTGAAGGGCTGAACCTCATGTTTTACTGTACTGGTGGTGTTTGAAGAGCTGAACCTCATGTTTTACTGTACTGGTGGTGTTTGAAGAGCTGAACCTCATGTTTTACTGTACTGGTGGTGTTTGAAGGGCTGAACCTCATGTTTTACTGTACTGGTGGTGTTTGAAGAGCTGAACCTCATGTTTTACTGTACTGGTGGTGTTTGAAGAGCTGAACCTCATGTTTTACTGTACTGGTGGTGTTTGAAGGGCTGAACCTCATGTTTTA
Source organism: Oncorhynchus mykiss (assembly GCF_057628025.1). Taxonomy (NCBI): domain Eukaryota; kingdom Metazoa; phylum Chordata; class Actinopteri; order Salmoniformes; family Salmonidae; genus Oncorhynchus; species Oncorhynchus mykiss. The sequence goes on from NC_143047.1 coordinate 33,200,752, forward strand.
CTGCACCGGTGGTGTTTGAAGGGCTGAACCTCATGTTTTACTGTACTGGTGGTGTTTGAAGGGCTGAACCTCATGTTTTACTGCACCGGTGGTGTTTGTGTTCTTCCTCAGTCTGTTATAAAGCTCTTTTTCTTCATAGACCTTTTCTCTCTTGAAATACACAATTCCAGCTGTTTCATTGATGGGTTCTAATTTCTGCCGTCTCTCTCTTTCTCTTTTATTTCTCTCTCGCTCTCTCTCTGTGTATGTGTCTCTGATTGGGCGTCTGTATGTGTCCATCCATTCATTTCTCTCCACAGGTCAGCGGGTTGGTGTGTGTAACACCTCAGGCAGTGGCACCGACCTGCCCTGGGACCATAGTGACCTGGCGGAGACTCACGGCCCGCTGCCCCAGAGTGCATCTCTCTTCGTGGGCTTTGTCTTCATGCTGACCGCATCATCAGAGAGCGACCGCCAGACCAACCAGCCAATCAGCGATGGCGAGGAGGGTGAGAAGGCTATGGCCCAATCCCAAATCTACCCCTAAACCCTTGTGGAGATGGGAGAGGATTTGATTGGTATAAGCAATATGGTGAAACTCCATCTGCCCTATCAGAGGACAGGGTGGAGCTATAGTACTATCAAATTGCAAACACCTCTCAAATCCAGTCAGATCTCCACATGCATAGGGTCCAGGGGTTGATTCTGGATGGGACCCTTGTGTATTCCCAGACTGTGGAACACCCCTTAAAGGGATAGTTCATTCCAGTGTTCAAATTATACATTGTCTTTTGGGTGTCCACAACATTGAAATCTTTGACCTTTTGGGGGAGCCACACATTTATATTTGAATTATTATGGGGTCTCTAATTTGATGTTCATTCCAATGTTAAAGTTTGACAGATCTTCATAAATCGGCGGAATCCTAACTTTGAGACTTTGGTGTTAATAATTGATGTCAATGGGAAACTTCCAAGAAACAAATGACTGAGTGTGTGGATCAAGTAAAAATTCTGCCCAGGAATCTGGTTAGTTTTAGGCAAAGGTCTTCCACAGTGGTCTGTGCAGCCTCAATGAAATGTATTTAATTCATTTAAGAGACACCGACATCCTTTTTTGTTTATCTAAATGACAGCTAAAGATCTCTCTGATTGTGTATGTTAACATGTTTTATGTTGTCCTTTCCCTCCAATAGAGTATGTGCAGACGGCCCCCTATCACAAACGCTACACTGAGACACAGCTGGAGGCCGGAGCAGGCTTCATCCTCAACGACTTCAACGAGGAACAGGTGACATGGAACACCCATAGAGAGAGAATTACTAGAGGGACAAAGCCTCTCATTTCACTGCAATTCTATTTCTATGAGCACACTTCTACAGCCATGTCAGTTCTCATGGAATATGGAGAGAGAAGCGACAGTAGGGAGGCATTACTGTATGTAGGCACACTACATCCTCTGCACCTACAGTTGAAGTTGGAAGTTTATGATGAAGCCTACACTTAGGTTGGAGTCAAACTTGTTTTTCAACCACTCCACAAATTTCTTGTTAACAAACTATAGTTTTGGCAAGTCGGTTAGGACATCTACTTTGTGCATGACTAGTCATTTTCCCAACAGACAAATTATTTCACTTATAATTCACTGTATCACAATTTCAGTGGGTCAGAAGTTTACCTACACTAAGTTGATTGTGGATTTAAACAGCTTGGAAAATTCCAGAAAATTATGTCATGGCTTTAGAAGCTTCTGATAGGCTAATTGACATAATTTGAGTCAATTGGAGGTGTACCTGTGGATGTATTTTAAGGCCTACCTTTAAACTCAGTACCTCTTTACTTGACATCATGGAAAAATCAAAATAAATCACCCAAGACCTCAGAAGAAAAATTGTAGACCTCCACAAATCTGGTTCATCCTTGGGAGCAATTTCCAAACGCCTGAAGGTACCACTTTCATCTGAACAAACACCATGGGACAACGCAGCAGTCATACTGCTCAAGAAGGAGACGTGTTCTGTATATCCACAATAAAATGAGTCCTATATCGACATGACCTGAAAAGCCGCTCAGCAAGGAAGAAGCCACTGCTCCAAAACTGCCATAAAATAAGCCAGAATACGGTTAGCAAATGCATATGGGGACAAAGACCGTACTTTTTAAAGAAATGTCCTCTGGTCTGATGGGGAAAAAAAATAGAACTGTTTGGCCATAATGACCATCGTTATGTTAGGAGGAAAAAGGGGGATGCTTGCAAGCCAAAGAACACCATCCCAACTGTGAAGCACGAGGGTGGCAGCATCATGTTGTTGAGGGTGCTTTGCTGCAGGAGGGACTGATGCACTTCACAAAATAGATGGCATCATGAGGCAGGAAAATTATGTGGATATATTGAAGCAACATCTCAAGACATCAGAGACCAAGTTAAAGCTTGGTCTCAAATGGGTCTTCCAAATGGACAATGACACCAAGCATACTTCCAAAGTTGTGACAAAATGGCTTAAGGACAACAAAGTCAAGGTATTGGAGTGGCCATCACAATGCCCTGACCTCAATCCCATAGAAAATTTGTGAGCAGAACTGAAAAAGCGTGTGTGAGCAAGGAGGCCTACAAACCTGACTCAGTTACACCAGCTCTGTCAGGAGGAATGGGCCAAATTGCCCCAACTTATTGTGGGAAGCTTGTGGAAGGCTACCCGAAACGTTTGACCCAAGTTAAACAATTTAAAGGCAATGCTACCAAATACTAATTGAGTGTATGTAAACTTCTGACCTACTGGAAATGTGATGAAAGAAAAGCTTAAATAAATCACTCTACTATTATTCTGATATTTCACATTCTTAAAATGAAGTGGTGATCCTATCTGACCTAAGACAGGGAATTTTTACTAGGATTAAATGTCAGGAATTGTGAAAAACTGAGTTAAATGTATTTGGCTAAGGTGTATGTATACTTCTGACTTCAACTGTATATGTCACAGGAGGTAGTGCACTTGCTCTGTAAACAAAAGGTCCCTGGTTCAAGTTCCATTTCAGCATTCTTCCCTCAATTGTTCCACTAAAAGAATACAATGTTTAGCTTTCCTTCTACATATACAATTTCTAATATTGCCCATCGTGAAGTGTCCTCTCTTGTGATTCCCTCCCGCCGCAGTGCAAGGCGGCCTATCAGAGCCTGCTGATCACCGACCAGCATAGCCGAACCAGGAAGTACCTGCTGTGTGTGGCCAGTGGTGTGCCGTGTGTGTCTCACATCTGGGTGAGGGACTGTTGCAAGGAGGGCAAGCTGCTCAACTACAGGAACTACCTGCTGCCCGCCGGAGTGGGCCCTGACGAGCGCATAGTGGAATGGTGGGGATTGTAGTTGTTTATGTCCAAAAATTGTCAGACTACACCTGCCCCTATCATATAGGAATATTAATGCAGGCAATTTAAGTCGGCCCTCTCAAGTGACACAAATGTAAACACTGGTAGTCTACTATTATAATGGCATCCACAGTCTATCAATCAACCACATTTTATAAAACCCTTTTAACAATAGCAGTTGTCACAAAGTGCTTTACAGATACCCAGCCTAAAACCCCTTAGAGCAAGCAATGCATAAGCACCGTGGCTAGGAAAAACTCCCTGGAAAGGCAGGAACCTAGGAAGGAACCTAGAGAGGAACCAGGCTCTGAGGGGTGGCCAGTCCTCTGGATGTACCAGGTGGAGATTTTAAGAGTACTTGTGCCAGATGTGTTCAACTGTTCCTAGATGACCAGCAGGTCAAAACAAATAATCACGGTGGCTATAGAGTCCTGCATTCAAACTGAATGAATATGGTCCTGGTGCTGAGGGGAATGCATTGAGTGCTTTTGTTTATTTTGATCAGGCATCCGCGCTGCAGCCCGTTTAAGGCCCTGCGGGTCCTGTTGGTATTTGAGGAGCCGGCGGAGCTGTGGTCTGAGCTGCTGATGATGAGTGGAGCTTCCTCTGTGAGACAGCATCAAGCAGAAAAGGACAGCTCTGGTACGTACAATACATGTTCTCCTGTCCCAGCACTGTGCTTGCAAATTAACTATCAAAACAAACATGTTGGTGTGTCTGTATGGTAACACCCCTAACACTTATTAGCCCTGAAGGTCACGGGTTCAATCCACCTTTTCCACTTTCTGTTCTCCTGCGTTACATTTTTGTCAAGCTAATGTTTCTAATCTTGATCCCTACACAACAAGTAGTTCAAGATGATCACTAGGTAACATTCTAGAGTAAAAGCCAAAAAGATGACAAATGCATGTTCTGGATGTCTGCTTTCATAACGCGTCTTGTGTTTGCGTCAACAGACATTCCTGTGGGCAAGTTTGATGTGGTGGTCACAGACCGCACCTGTCCACCATTGGTTCTGAAGAGTGTGACATCACAGGAAGTACCCATGGTGTCGCCCGAGTGGCTAATCCACAGTCTAATCTGTGGGGAGCGCCTGGGATACCATAGCAACCCCCAATATCGTCATGACTACACATCCCCACCCTCATCCTAATCCAAGCCTCCCTTCGCGCACATACAGGTTTATTGTAGGTAGATGATGCCCTTATCCTCAGATCTGGAATCAGTTTCCCAACTCGCAATCATTATGAGGGGTGATATCTGACCCTGTGTCAGTGCTTAGGAGCAACTTGTACCTACATACACACCGTCAACCACGTTAAATGTATTGTGTCAGTTCTATTGCATGCTACTGTATATAGTTTTAACCTGTCTGTTTTTATGGAATAATAAACTGACTTTCATTTTAATTATGGTTTATTTGTCTGTTTCTTCATGAAAAGGCACACACATTAATGATACAGTATTTACAATTTATACAAGCTCTGTTACTTACCCTATTGTATCTGATTGAAACAGCCTGTTCTCAAATCGGTTTGTGCTGTATAGCCAACTCATACAGAGCAAACCGATCTGGGACCAGGCTAGAGGAACCATACAGAATAATCATTGACACAATGGGGTTATGCAACAACATACTGATTTTCAAGTCCTTCCATCCGACTTGAAGATAAATGGTCTGGAACGCTTGTTACTGAAGACCTCATCTGAAAATCATCCTCCATTTTCTCTCCCAATCAGAAACTGCAAAGGAAGGCAAAATACAGGTATCAGTGTTGAGGGGTGTGCAGGGTTAAGTTCCCCCTAGACGCTGATCTTGGGTCAGTTTAGCATTTCCCCCACCAGAGCCGAGCAGCACTACGCAAGTTGCGTAGGGCCCCGCCTCCCCTCGTGTCAAAGCGGGTGTCAATGTTTACAACTTCGATGAGAGGAAGAAGTGGAACTATCCTTCTGGTCACGAAAGGAGAAAACACCATGAGAGTGAATTGCGGGATCAGCAATCGGGTAAACTTGTGTGCTCTCCAAATAACAGTAACGTTGATGTACTAGCTTGCAGTGCATCTCTCTAGTCTGTCTTGCTAACCTTGCTGGGCAGTGCATCTCCTGGTCTGTCTGTTGCTTGCCAGACAAATGAGAGAGTGAAATGCAAAGGAAAACAGTGTTTATAAACTGCAGCTCAGAAAAGATGTGCACGAAATTAAACTCACGCTTTCCAGCAGCAACCTCTGTAAAAGCCAGTCCAGACAATATATGGGTGTGATGGCACTCCTCATAGGCACACAATTTTAAAACAAGACAATGATTATCTAGTCTCTCAGTCAAGGTTTAGTTACAACTCTGGACTATTGATGTATATATTGAATTTAAAAGTTGATATACTGGGCAATATGGATGCACATCTCTCAGTAATAATAACCAAGTATTCAGCCAAGCCATAGTATAAATAGTATTTTCTATTTGAAAATGTATAAAAGGAAATCTGGGGAAGCCAGTTTGAATGAGCCTGATGCAGATGATAAAATGAATACTATTCATCTATAATTTACAGGTGCTATGCTTAAGTTTGTCAGTAGTGGAGATGCTGGATCATCAGTCAGTACAAGCACAGACTCCGTTGATCCACATCCAGCCTCAGCCAGAACTAGACCCTGTACAGCCGTCTTCAGCAAATACAAACACAGACCCAGTACTGCCGTCTTCAGCAAATACAAACACAGACCCAGTACTGCCGTCTTCAGCAAATACAAACACAGACCCAGTACTGTCGTCTTCAGCAAATACAAACACAGACCCAGTACAGCCGTCTTCAGCAAATACAAACACAGACCCAGTACTGCCGTCTTCAGCAAATACAAACACAGACCCAGTACTGCCGTCTTCAGCAAATACAAACACAGACCCAGTACTGCCGTCTTCAGCAAGTACTAACACAGACCCAATACAGCCGTCGTCGACAAGCACTAACACAGACCCAGGTGAAGTACAGGCAGCCTCAGCCAGTACTAGCACAACCAGAGGTGTACAGCCAGCATCAGATACAAGCAGCTCAGACCATAATAGAACAGTTGATGCTCCACCAAATAACCCAGCAGATTGGCCCCCAGACTTTATGAGGACTGAGTTGGTGCGCTGAGGTCCATTCAAACTAGGACTAGATTTTTCTTAACCTAAAGACAAGTCTAGAAGAGGTTTCCATCAGGCTTATTACAGAGACAGCTGTCAAATGGGGAAAGATGACCAGGAGCTGGCTAAATGGGGAAAAGATTACCAGGAGCTGGCTAATTGGGGAAAAGATTACCAGGAGCTGGCTAAATGGGGAAAAGATTACCAGGAGCTGGCTAAATAGGGAAAAGATTACCAGGAGCTGGCTAAATGGGGAAAAGATTACCAGGAGCTGGCTAAATGGGGAAAAGATTACCAGGAGCTGGCTAAATGGGGAAAAGATTACCAGGAGCTGGCTAAATGGGGAAAAGATTACCAGGAGCTGGCTAAATGGGGAAAAGATTACCAGGAGCTGGCTAAATGGAGAAAAGATTTACCAGGAGCTGGCTAAATGGAGAAAAGATTACCAGGAGCTGGCTAAATGGAGAAAAGATTTACCAGGAGCTGGCTAAATAGGGAAAAGATTACCAGGAGCTGGCTAAATGGGGAAAAGATTACCAGGAGCTGGCTAAATGGAGAAAAGATTTACCAGGAGCTGGCTAAATGGGGAAAAGATTACCAGGAGCTGGCTTTCATAACCAAAAACACTGCATTGTTTTAGCTGTAAATTCTTTTTAACTAAAGACTACAAAATAATAAAGGAAGGCGTGAATGACTGGTCAAATATCAACGCCATTCTGAAACACCGTGAGGATAGTCCTGAACACAAACAATATGATTAAGTGGAGAGAACTTGATCTGCGCCTAAGTCGGGGACAGACTCTTGACCAGATACAAATGACAATTTTGGAGGCTGAAAGAAAGAGATGGCGAGATGTCTTTACACGTTTAATAAGTATCACCCAGTCTCTGGCTGAAAGAAACCTAGCATTCTGTGGTTCATCAGACAAACTCTTCCAACCAGAATGGAAACTTCCTAAAAGGAGGTTGAATTACTGGCAAAATTTGACCCCGTTATGGAAAATCATCTCAGCAAAATTAAAGATGGAGAGACACATGTTCATTACCTTGGGAAGCGCACACAGAATGAGCTGATACAGATTGTGAGTGACAAGATTCTAGAAGCAATGATGACTCAAAGTACTTCTCCATTATCTTGAACCTGACATTAGTCACCAGGAGCAAATGTCCATTATTCTGAGAAGCGTGGCTTTAAGGGAAAGCCAGAGATCAAGGTGCACTTCCTTGGCTTTGTGAATGTTGAGGTTACAACAGGCTTGAATCTGTGCACTGTCATCTTAGATAAGCTGAACGAGCTGAAGATTCCATTTGAAGATTGCAGAGGGCAAGCTTATGATAATGGGACCAACATGAAGGGCAAGCACCAAGGAGTAAAGCAATCATGCAATCAGGTATCAGGCTTCACAAGATGGGAGAGTAGGCTCCAAAGTCTTCATGCAATCAGGTATCAGGCTTCACAAGATGGGAGAGTAGGCTCCAAAGTGTTCATGCAATCAGGTATCAGGCTTCACAAGATGGGAGAGTAGGCTCCAAAGTGTTCATGCAATCAGGTATCAGGCTTCACAAGATGGGAGAGTAGGCTCCAAAGTCTTCATGCAATCAGGTATCAGGCTTCACAAGATGGGAGAGTAGGCTCCAAAGTCTTCATGCAATCAGGTATCAGGCTTCACAAGATGGGAGAGTAGGCTCCAAAGTCTTCATGCAATCAGGTATCAGGCTTCACAAGATGGGAGAGTAGGCTCCAAAGTCTTCATGCAATCAGGTATCAGGCTTCACAAGATGGGAGAGTAGGCTCCAAAGTCTTCATGCAATCAGGTATCAGGCTTCACAAGATGGGAGAGTAGGCTCCAAAGTCTTCATGCAATCAGGTATCAGGCTTCACAAGATGGGAGAGTAGGCTCCAAAGTCTTCATGCAATCAGGTATCAGGCTTCACAAGATGGGAGAGTAGGCTCCAAAGTCTTCATGCAATCAGGTATCAGGCTTCACAAGATGGGAGAGTAGGCTCCAAAGTCTTCATGCAATCAGGTATCAGGCTTCACAAGATGGGAGAGTAGGCTCCAAAGTCTTCATGCAATCAGGTATCAGGCTTCACAAGATGGGAGAGTAGGCTCCAAAGTCTTCATGCAATCAGGTATCAGGCTTCACAAGATGGGAGAGTAGGCTCCAAAGTCTTCATGCAATCAGGTATCAGGCTTCACAAGATGGGAGAGTAGGCTCCAAAGTGTTCATGCAATCAGGTATCAGGCTTCACAAGATGGGAGAGTAGGCTCCAAAGTCTTCATGCAATCAGGTATCAGGCTTCACAAGATGGGAGAGTAGGCTCCAAAGTCTTCATGCAATCAGGTATCAGGCTTCACAAGATGGGAGAGTAGGCTCCAAAGTCTTCATGCAATCAGGTATCAGACTTCTGAGGTTCGGGAGGCATTACTGGAAGCCAGACAGACAATCAACGATCCTATGGCCAAAGTGGAGGCACAAGCACTTGCAGAGGAAGTTGGGTCCTACCGCTTCTTGATTTGCTGTGTCGTATGGTGTGAGATACTGACAATAACAAACAAAGTGAACAAGCTCCTCCAATCCGCCTCAATGCAGTTGAATATTGCCGTGAATTTAATCTCAAATGCAAAGGCCTCCCTCACTTCACACCGGGAAACTGGATTCTCTGAGGCCCAGACAACAACATTTGTGAAGAAATTCATGTGGGGGCTTTTCTGAAAGAGAAGAGACAGAAACAGCAAGAGATATTTCAGCTACGAGGCTCCTGATGAACCAGTGACTGACGCACTGAAAAACCTTGAAGTCAACTACTTCAACATTGTGATCGACTCTGCTGTGACATCCACGGATGAGAGATTTGAAACACTCAACCAGGTGAAAACCAAATATGGAGTATTGCTGAACTTCAGTACTGCCTCTCAGATGTCCAGTGAATCTTAAGGCTCAGTGCATGGAAGTTAAACTCTCTAACCTTCAGAGATGTCTGTGACATCAGTGGAATGGATCTGGCACATGAGATTCAGAATGTACCTGATCTGCCATCAGATGACTGCCTTTCCTTTCTCTGTGAGAACAACCTGGAGGAGCTCTATCCTAACCTCTGGACGGCCCTAAGTACTGCAGTCACTCTACCAGTAACAGTAGAATCGGCAGAGAGGAGCTTTTCAAAATAAAAGCTCATCGAAAGCTACCTGAGGTCTTCCATGTCTCAGGAAGGTTTGGGTGGTCTGGCCATCATGACGTGGGGAAACACATGTCCTTTGATGACTTTGCATCAAGAATGAGCAGAAGAGGAATATTTTGATGGTAAGATTTGAATTCAAATGTTTGGACACTTAGTAACATTGTCAGATTGTATGGCAGAAGTGCATGTGTGTAAATGACTGCTTACATAACTATGTGACATACTTTCTCCATGTCTTCCAGACAGTCCAGATAGACTGGTGTCCATGCTGATGCTGAAAATGCCCAGGCTGTAGAGGGAACCTAAGTTAATCACACAGCTGTATAGGTTTTATTTGACTATTTTAAGACATATAGCTGCAGCCAGAGCCTATAGGCTTATGTTTACATTGTATAGACAAAGCTACATGTGAGGACTGGACTAATTACCAGGCAGCAGAGCCAAAGGTCACTGTTATATTGGATTATTTTCTACAATTTCTTATTTATGTTAATATTCAATTATCATAAGATTCTATAGAACATATATTAATTAAATATTGTTTGTTTATACCTCATTCTGTTCTGTATAGGTCTACTTATTCTTAGACTGACAGATGGAGCAAACTGTTTTAAAGGAGGGAGGATTGTAGTGGGAGCACTGGGGTGTCAGGTGTGGCAATGGCAAATGGTTTACAGGTCAGGTAGGAGGGGCCCTTAGCAGAATTTTGCTTAGGGCCCCAGGGAGGACAGGACCGGCCGGCTCTGTTCCCCACGATTGGTTAGGATTGGTAGAGGGGGAGGTGATCGCATCATGTCAGGTCCCTCCCTACCTGCCCAGGGTGTAGTGTAGTGTCTTGTCAGGTCAATACCTGCCCAGGGTGTAGTGTAGTGTCTTGTCAGGTCAATACCTGCCCAGGGTGTAGTGTAGTGTCATGTCAGGTCAATACCTGCCCAGGGTGTAGTGTAGTGTCTTGTCAGGTCAATACCTGCCCAGGGTGTAGTGTCATGTCTGGTCCCTACCTGCCCAGGGTGTAGTGTAGTGTCATGTCTGGTCCCTACCTGCCCAGGGTGTAGTGTCATGTCTGGTCCCTACCTGCCCAGGGTGTAGTGTAGTGTCATGTCTGGTCCCTACCTGCCCAGGGTGCAGTGTAGTGTCATGTCTGGTCCCTACCTGCCCAGGGTGTAGTGTAGTGTCATGTCTGGTCCCTCCTGCCCAGGGTGTAGTGTAGTGTCATGTCTGGTCCCTACCTGCCCAGGGTGTAGTGTAGTGTCATGTCTGGTCCCTCCCTGCCCAGGGTGTAGTGTAGTGTCATGTCAGGTCAATACCTGCCCAGGGTGCAGTGTAGTGTCATGTCTGGTCCCTACCTGCCCAGGGTGCAGTGTAGTGTCATGTCTGGTCCCTACCTGCCCAGGGTGTAGTGTAGTGTCATGTCTGGTCCCTACCTGCCCAGGGTGTAGTGTAGTGTCATGTCTGGTCCCTCCCTGCCCAGGGTGTAGTGTAGTGTCATGTCAGGTCAATACCTGCCCAGGGTGCAGTGTAGTGTCATGTCTGGTCCTTACCTGCCCAGGGTGCAGTGTAGTGTCATGTCTGGTCCCTACCTGCCCAGGGTGTACTGTAGTGTCATGTCTGGTCCCTACCTGCCCAGGGTGTAGTGTAGTGTCATGTCAGGTCAATACCTGCCCAGGGTGCAGTGTAGTGTCATGTCTGGTCCTTACCTGCCCAGGGTGTAGTGTAGTGTCATGTCAGGTCAATACCTGCCCAGGGTGCAGTGGTGTCATGTCTGGTCCCTCCCTGCCCAGGGTGTAGTGTAGTGTCATGTCAGGTCAATACCTGCCCAGGGTGTTGTGTAGTGTCATGTCAGGTCAATACCTGCCCAGGGTGTAGTGTAGTGTCATGTCAGGTCAATACCTGCCCAGGGTGTTGTGTAGTGTCATGTCAGGTCAATACCTGCCCAGGGTGCAGTGTAGTGTCATGTCTGGTCCCTACCTGCCCAGGGTGCAGTGTAGTGTCATGTCAGGTCAATACCTGCCCAGGGTGCAGTGGTGTCATGTCTGGTCCCTCCCTGCCCAGGGTGTAGTGTAGTGTCATGTCAGGTCAATACCTGCCCAGGGTGTAGTGTAGTGTCATGTCAGGTCAATACCTGCCCAGGGTGCAGTGTAGTGTCATGTCTGGTCCCTACCTGCCCAGGGTGCAGTGTAGTGTCATGTCTGGTCCCTACCTGCCCAGGGTGTAGTGTAGTGTCATGTCTGGTCCCTACCTGCCCAGGGTGTAGTGTAGTGTCATGTCAGGTCCCTACCTGCCCAGGGTACCTCCTGACTGGGTGTAGTACTTGTTGTAGTCCAGCCTGAGCAGCAGCTGAGCCAGGTCAGAGTTGATCTGGTGGTTTCTGACACCTGACAGGATCTTGAAGAGCAGGAAGGACTGACGACTGAAACCCTGAAATTACAGATGAAGTACTTCATTGTTTGCATTGGCCATTTAGCACCAAAGACTACAAGCAATTACTATAATATAGTAATATAGGCGTGACAATGGGTTAAAGGTTATTGTTAGCAGTTCTAGCAGACAGCCTTACCTTGACCAAGATGTCCAGTTGGGCTGTTCCTCTCTCATCCAGCGGAGCCACGTTCTGGCTGACCAATGAGCAGAAGTTGTGACACAGCTCCAGGATCTCATTCAGACAGTGGAACACCTGGGATAGGAGAGAAGACATTAGACAAAATTCAAAAATGAATGGGAAACCATAGCTAAGTGGTCATTCAAGGCTGAATCCTAATTTGATAGTGTTGTTATGCATGATTAGCACTCAACACGCAATAACACGTTCAAGGTTGTCTTCATTTCAGTCGCGTTGTGCCATTGGGTCAAGTAAGTGGTTACCTGGTCAGGTAAGTGGTTACCTTGTCAGGAACCATATCAAAGTGACATGGCAATCTGATCATCTGCATAACGTGACTGCAATAAAGAAGACGTTGAAGTGGCCTTAAATTACTGCCACATTGTATTCACATCAAATGCTAATAAATTGAGACGCTAACTGGCTTGAGCAGGATGAAGGACTGTGCTAGCAGGTTGCTAAGGAAGTGGTCGTGGGCCAGCCGGATGCTCTCAAAGTCTCTGGTGGAGTTGATCTGCTGCAGCAGCTGAGAGAACTGAGACTCCAGCACGTCCACCTGAGAGAGGAGGGAGGAGAGAGGATGAGAGAGGAGCAGCACAGCCATGTTAGAAATATGGCACCAACAACAAGGTCATTCATAGCCTGGTCATAGGAATAGATGTGTTGTCTTGCCAACTCCTATGACCAACTTTGAGCTGGCTATACAGATATGGGACCAGTTTTGAAAGAGGGTCCGAGCAGCAAAAACAAATGTGCATTGTAGTTGTAGAACAAAGAAAGGAATGCTTGTTTGCATTAATATGGCCATGGTAAACTGAGTGTGGTGCATTGAGCCTCTCAAATTTCCTCCCAAAGCTGAATATGAACAGGTAAAAAAACTATACAGTCTTGTCTTTACTACTGCTCTCTATTCTTAAAAACAGACCAGATGCACTGTACAGTACTTAGTCTTTGGATGTACAGATGACACGTGGTTGTGGTTCCGTGTGGCTCAGTTGGTAGAGCATGGCACTTGGAAAGCCAGGGTTGTGGGTTCGATTCCCACGGGGGACAAGTATGAAAACGTATGCACTCACTGCTAAATGACACTTGTTATTTCCTGGAGATATAATCACCTGTAGGTAGTACTGCAGATTGTCCACCAGGAAAGCCATGTGGTTACGTAGCCTCCACTTGACAGCATCTGTCTGGTTGGATTTGAGGTGTTTCCTCTGCATCTGTAAAGCCCAGCAGTGCTGCAGCTCAGACTGCACCCGCCGCACACTCAGCAGGTAACGAAATATCACATTATACCTGGGAGACAGGACAGAGTCAGGGATATTACATTATACCAGGGAGACAGGACAGAGTCAGGGATATTACATTATACCTGGGAGTCAGGACAGAGTCAGGGATATTACATTATACCTGGGAGACAGGACAGAGTCAGGGATATTACATTATACCTGGGAGACAGGACAGAGTCAGGGATATTACATTATACCAGGGAGACAGGACAGAGTCAGGGATATTACATTATACCTGGGAGACAGGACAGAGTCAGGGATATTACATTATACCTGGGGGACAGGACAGAGTCAGGGATATTACATTATACCTGGGGGACAGGACAGAGTCAGGGATATTACATTATACCAGGGAGACAGGACAGAGTCAGGGATATTACATTATACCAGGGAGACAGGACAGAGTCAGGGATATTACATTATACCAGGGAGACAGGACAGAGTCAGGGATATTACATTATACCAGGGAGACAGGACAGAGTCAGGGATATTACATTATACCAGGGAGACAGGACAGAGTCAGGGATATTACATTATACCTGGGGGACAGGACAGAGTCAGGGATATTACATTATACCTGGGGGACAGGACAGAGTCAGGGATATTACATTATACCTGGGGGACAGGACAGAGTCAGGGATATTACATTATACCTGGGGGACAGGACACGGTCGTGAATATGCCATGACGATAGTGTCAGTTTCAGGAAGACTAGCTAAGACTGAATCGGACACAACTGATCATAAGGAAAATAAAAACAGTTATATATTATTTTTTTTAACCTTTATTTAACTAGGCAAGTCAGTTAAGAACAAATTCTTATTTACAATGACAGCCTAGAAACAGTGGGTTAACTGCCTGTTCAGGGGCAGAACAACAGATTTTTACCTTGTCAGCTCGGGGGTTTGAACTTGAAACCTTCCAGTTACTAGTCCAACGCTCTAACCACTAGGCTACCCTGCCGCCCCAAATATGATCAGAAAACTTGTGAGGAATGCAATACGAAAACATGACGGTACAAACAATGGTTATATACACTCACTGGCCAGTGTATTAGGTATACCCATCTAGTACTGGGTCAGATACCCCTTTGCCTCCAGAACAGCCCAAATTCACTTTTTTAGTTAATAACCAAATACAGACCTAAGAAACAACAACTTACAGATGCACACAATCAACGACTACATCTCCTCTGTCCAGACCCGCATGCTCACACCTCCATCCACAGTGCACTGTTGTTTACCACATGGCCTGAAACAGCACTGTTTTGTTTCTCTCAGTAGCCCCAGCTCTTTCAATATTTAAATAAGAAATCATTACGTTTTTCCAAGATGAGTTATGAGCCTGAATTCTTTGGGGAATGGATTCTACAAGCCGGAAATGTTCCACAGGGATGTTGTTCCATGCTGACATGATGGCACCATGCAGTTACTGCAGATTGGCTATGGTCTACTGTACCATTGACACCAGGCAGGATGGGTTCCATGGACTCATCCTACATCTGCCATCAACATGATGCAACAGGAACCGGGATTCGTCGGACCAGGCAATGTTTTTCCACTCCTCAATTGTCCAGTGTTGGTGATGGCCTGCCCACTGGAGCCACTCTTCCTGTTTTTACCTGTTAGGAGTGGAACCCAGTGCGGTCGTCTGCTGCAATAGCCCATCTGTGACAAAGGTTGGCGAGTTCTGCGTTCCGAGAAGCCGTACTGCAGACCACTGTTGTACTGCACCGTTATTTGCCTGTTTGTGGCCCAACTGTTAGATTGCATGATTCTTACCATTCTCCTTCAACCTCTCATCAACGAGCAGTTTTTGCCCACAGGACTGACACTGACTGGATGTTTTTTTGTTTGTCACACCATTCTCTGTAAACCCTAGACACTATTATGCGTGAAAAGCCCAGGAGGGCGGCCGTTTGTGAGATACTGGATCCGGCACGCCTGGCAGCGACGATCATACCAGTCACTTAGGTCAGTCATTTTGCCCATTCTAACGTTCAATCGAACAGTAACTGAATGCCTCAATGCCTGTCTACCTGCATTATATAGCAAGCCACAGACTCACTGTCTGTAGGGAGATCCATTTTCGTGAACGGGGTGGTGTACCTAATAAACTGGGAGTGTAATGTTTAAATATTCCATTGTCTGTTTGCACAAACATTTGCTAATGGATATCACTTCATGTTAAAGGTAGAGTCAGCAATGCACAAAGTAAAAAGCAATATTGTGTCGATTTCCACAACTACTAAGAGCATTGAAGCACGAGGCTAAAATTCTCCACTGTTACGGGTCCTGCAGCTATCACATTGGACCCTGGTCAAAAGTAGTGCACTATATAGGGAATAAGGGACCATTTGGGAGGCAGGCGTTGCCTGCTGTACAATACTCACTTCTCCAGAACGGCAGGGGTGAAGAGGATGTGCAGGGGCCACTGGACCTTGTAGGCCAAGCCCAGAGCAGCCCAGCCCGTAGGGGGCACCTCCCTGGGGGAGGACTCCTGTGGGGGAGTGGCCCCTTCCCTGGTCCCTGTGACATCTGAGAACACAATCATACCGTTAGCCACAGGATGGCTCCACACCAGAGTATGTCAGGAGAGTTGAGGCGTTTGAAATCTCACTCATGGAACGGTCTTAGTTAACCACTCTGCCGCTCAACATCCTTCCTCCTGCTCTGCTAAAAAAATATTTTTAAAACGCTCACAGGAACAAACAAATAAAAACTGCTGCTCCAAATTCACCCCATTCATTTTTTGGTTAAAAAGAATTTAACAAACACCCCATATACTTTTGTGACTATGTACCATTTGTTTTTGAAGTAGGCTGTCATAAGAAGGTTCAACATAGGCTACTAAACAAGCACCTACCTAGGTGATAGGTTGTGGCCACTGTGTTAAAAACAAGTAGCTTTTTCTCTAATTGATTGATGATCAGATACGTCAGTTGTAACTGGTTCTGTTGAACTAAAATTTTACACTTGATAGACAACTTTAGTAATGTTAAAAACTTAAGACAATTTTTTAACAATAGCCTATATAGAAACCAAAACGTCTCTGGTGCAGCTGCATGGCCACATTGGTTGTCTTGTCATCAATTATACAGCCTGTGACAGATTTCTTGGTCGACTCATATCAACATCTCTGTGCATTAGTGGTGGGGGTAGGCTGAATAAATACAACACAACAGACCTTAATAAAAGAATGGTGATGAAGGAAATGAAAAATGGTGGACAGAGCATGGCCTGAGGTTGTGACTGAACAGTACCGGAGCGCAACTGGGATTCTCTCCAACGATCCTACATTTTTTTTAAATTTTTTTTAAAAAATTCAGCCAAATAACACACTCCATTCCTCTCTCCACATACTCTGATCCACTCCATCACATTGTTCACAAGATGGCACACACTGGGTAGAAGACATAGAAGAATGACCATCCCAAATAGCACCCTATTCCCTATGAAGTGCACTACTTTGACCAGAACTTTGTGAAGAATAGTGCACTATTATGTGGATTAGGGTGCCAAGTTCAACAGCCTTCTTTTCTCGTCTGCTTTTAAAAAGATACCAGGTGACTTCCCAGTACACATCCATCAGATTGCCTTCTCTCATCTGGTGTTCCCAGGTTATAGCAGGAGAGATGAGGGAGAGATGACCAAGACAGGCATGTATAGACTGTCTTACAGTTAGCCACCAGATGGCAGCAACTGGTTACAAGAAAATATACTGGAGCACACAGCCGCCGGTCCCAATATGTTCCTTACCCCTTCCCCTTGGCCCTGACCTTTCCATGTTTACAGATCTGAATGGTATAAAAAGGTATAAGAAGTGTCATGGTGGACCTTCCGCCACATTACAGATCTGCAAACATGGAAGTTAAGTTAAGGCCATGGGGTAGTAGGGAGCAGACCTGTGTTCAAATACTATTTAGGGTATTTCAATGACTTTCAAAAGACATTTCAAAGTAAATATTTTCTTTGAAAATACAACTAGCTGAATATTGGAATGCATTTGGAAATACACTTAATGTATTGGCATGTATTACAAAATACACTGAAAATAAGTATTTCAAAAACAAATACTCATATGAACATGTACTGAGCCCAGGTCTAGTAGGGAGTGAAAAGAGAACTCTAAGCAGCTCTAGTTAAACATACAGTTAGATCTCCTAGACTCCTAGTAGAGGGTTTCTGCTCCAATGAAAAGCCACTCTGAGGAACAAACCTTTGCTCTCCTTCCCCTGGTAGTCGATGGTGAGGTGCAGGAGAGGCAGGAGGTTGTCGTCGTCCAACAACACCTTGTGGGCAGCCTGCTGAAAGGCCACATTTACGTCTGTGGAAGAAGGGATGGAGAAAACAGCCACTGTTAGATCCAAAGAATGACTGCAATACACATGAACCTGTTCATATTCTTCTGTACTGCATCCTTCCTTCCTTCCTTGGAATAACAACAATCAGAAATGACTGGGTTGGTGAAAGATATTTACTGGAACCCCTACTTTGACCTAGCCACAGTGTTAGATCAGTGATCACTTCAAGAAAGGGAGGAAGTTAGGATCCAGTTTAAACTGCATTTTTAAGTATTCCAAAAGGACCATGGTTTGTGATTGAATAAAGGGGGAATTTTCCATAAGATGAAGTAGGCCCTTAAGAGGTAGAATGCGCTATCAAGTTTAGATGTCTGTTAGAGTAAACTGATCCAGGATCTGTAAACATACCGTGTTCAGTGACAGCCGTGGGCGGGGTCTTGAGCATGTGCTGAGCGTGGTCAATGAACACCTGGTACAGCTCGCCACGGCCCAACAGGTAAAAGTCCTTTATGATCTACAGGGAAAGAGAAACGGGCGTGTTTGAGGGGTCAGCTTTAACAAGGCGAGGCACAGAATCACTCATCTTGATCACATAAGGAGTAGTTATTTGAGATGCAAGGGGATTTGTAGATACGTGATTCTCAGCAGTCCGACAGCAATGTAGTCGAGCTCAAACATGACCACTAACAATCTGAAATCAACTGTACTGTCACAGCTAGATAGTCCAAATACAAACCTTCAGTTGCCCCAGGAGATCAGATTCCTCCACCATTAATGTCCACAGGTGCTGCAAATAGAAGGATACATTCATTCACCAACTGTTGATTGGATTCACATACCGACGACTAATGTATGGAGTTATTGAGATGAATATGGCCCTAATATCAACTGAATAGAACAGGACCTTTTTGTCCAGCTGATAGTGGGAAGTTGCAGCAGACGTTACAAACACATATCTGACATTTCCTCAGATATGGTGAAGTGCGAAGCCCACCTCTGCCACGGTGCTGCGGATGCCGTCTATGAGGTTCTCAAAGTCCACTAGGCTGAAGAGGGGCTGCTGTTTGAGACGGTGCAGCTCTGTTGCAAACATGTCCTCCTGGTGCTTCAGTATAGAGCCTGGACACAAACACACACAGAGGGAGGAAAACATGATCCATCAAATCTTCCAAAATCTTTCATTCCAAGTTGAACGTGGATCTCCTGAAGTGATATTGTCGCAATATGTTACATTGAAGTAGTGCTTGGCGAGATAGTTCGTGATTTTTTTGTTGTTGAAGTTTTTAGAGAAGCGTAGCAACCAAAGCAAACCAAATAGATGCCAAAATCAGCAATAGTACTAATGGTGCTTACCTGAGTGAGGGTGAAAAGACAGAAAACGCCCCCTTTCTCCTCCCTCTACTGTTTCCCTACTGTAGCTAAATCCTTAACAAGTCAACGTGAAACGTAGCTACAGCTAATAACAAAGGTACATGTGTGGACCAGGTTCTCACCAGCTCTGGACGGGCTGTGGTTGTGGTTCTCAAACATCTGGACGGACTCCCCCACGAAGAGGATCTTCTCAGCCACGCGGATGGGGACGTAGGAGGGCAGCATCTCAGCCCGCAGAGAGAACTGCTGCAGGGACGGAGCCAGCATGTTCTCTTCCTCTATCAGCCTCTACAACAGAATACAGACAACAGCATCGTTCATTAGGGAACACAATGGAAAACATTTTCAAACAGAAAACCAAAATGAGCATGTCTTATTGGACCAGTCTGGGTACTCACTCCCTGTTTCAGTTAGTTTTTCCCTGCTTTGTGCCTTATGAACATGACCCAAATCAGCCTCCTGAAACTGACTGGAAGTACATACAGACTTTTAGATCTTATCCATCCTACAATCTTTACTCCAACAGTAGTGGTGCAAGCTTTACACTAACGCAAGCACTTCAAATCCAGGTGGACAGATAAAGTGCCAAGGTATGAAGTAGGATGAAATTACCCATAGACACTGATCTTAGGTCAGTTTTGCCTCCCCACCCGATATTTAAGTTTAGGATTTTGGGGAAGATATAAACTGAACCTGAAGCTGTGCCTAAGGAAACTTCTACCCGCCATCTCGCTAGATTCTGTAGTTCTCTCAGCTGGAAACATGGATGCAATTGACAATAGATGCTGATCTAGAATCAGTTTTTCCTCTTACCTTAGATCAGCCAGTTAAGATTTGAGGAAGATATAAGCTGATCCTGAATCTTAACATAAGAGCTCTCACCAGGTCCTGTAGTTCTTTCAGCTGTTTACCGCTGAGGCCTCCAATCCCCAGGTCCTCCTCGTCCTCCTCCTGGTTGGCGGCGGCCCCTCCAGCGCTGGGCCCCTGCTTCACATAGAACTCCTCACTCTGGTCCAGCAGCAGACCGTGCAGCATCCACGCCGCCAGCTGCTTGTACATCACCCCGTGGCACACCGCCAGGATCCTGTGTAGACAGACAGAGATAATTTATGTTGTGTTGCCCTAAGAAACACCAGCCAGGTATCAGTATAGATTCAAGTGTTTATGTGTAGGAGGGGATGACATGTGTCATGGGAATGATTTATCCAGGGGAGAAATAACTCATTTAAAAAAATACACACCCCGGGATCTTAACCCCTTCAGGTTTTGCCTGGAAATATGGCATGCATATTTCACTCTGCAGCATCAGTTTCAGGATGACACCACACATGCAGCATAGATCCAAGTAATAGCATAAACAATGCATAAAGCTTCTATATGAGGCTAACTTTACATTTGATTGAAAAAGTTGTGGCCGTAACTTACTTCTCCAGGGCCATGCGAACAGGGGGCAGACCTCCACAGCTGTGCTTGTACACCGTCTCCAGGATCTGACAGCCGTGGATCTAATTAGAACATACAGGATATGACCTCATTTCCATATTCCACACTAATTGATTCAACTGTGCCTACCCATGATGCACTCTGCTCTGAGCACTGTGACAACTTTGCGCCCCTGTACCACAGCAGCCACCATGATGAACTTTAAATTGGTAGAAAGATGGTATTGTTACAGAAAAATTCTAAACTAAGTCACATCAGAAATGTGTTGACCT
This sequence comes from Oncorhynchus mykiss, assembly GCF_057628025.1. Lineage (NCBI taxonomy): Eukaryota > Metazoa > Chordata > Actinopteri > Salmoniformes > Salmonidae > Oncorhynchus > Oncorhynchus mykiss. The sequence goes on from NC_143047.1 coordinate 33,221,676, forward strand.
TTGAGAACACAAAGTTTTTGTAGAGCGCTATGGGTGTATGAAAAGTGCTTTATGAGTGTCTTAAATCATTTCCTCCAAAGTAATTGTGTTTGTGTGATTTCTCAGTCATATCATGCCCTTATCTTCTGGGACTGTATTGTCTCATCTCCATTGTAATGCCTTCACCTTCTGGGACTGTATTGTCTCCATTGTAATGCCCTTACCTTCTGGGACTGTATTGTCTCCATTGTAATGCCCTTACCTTCTGGGACTGTATTGTCTCCATTGTAATGCCCTTACCTTCTGGGACTGTATCGTCTCCATTGTAATGCCCTTACCTTCTGGGACTGTATTGTCTCCATTGTAATGCCCTTACCTTCTGGGACTGTATTGTCTCCATTGTAATGCCCTTACCTTCTGGGACTGTATTGTCTCCATTGTAATGCCCTTACCTTCTGGGACTGTATTGTCTCCATTGTAATGCCCTTACCTTCTGGGACTGTATTGTCTCCATTGTAATGCCCTTACCTTCTGGGACTGTATCGTCTCCATTGTAATGCCCTTACCTTCTGGGACTGTCTTGTCTCCATTGTAATGCCCTAACCTTCTGGGACTGTATTGGTCTCCATTGTAATGCCCTTACCTTCTGGGACTTTATTGTCTCCACCACCACCATAACAGAGGGAAACAGCAACTGAAACTGGAGAAGAACAACATGATTACATAAAATGACTAGGGTATATTGTTAAATGAATATTTTATTTCCTAATTCCATTCATGACATATTGAAAGATACTGTGGATCTTGTGACTGTAGGTGTGGAAGTTGACATTTAAGAAGATGGAATCCGCATTAGAGGAAACAGCACCACTGTCTGGATTGGATGCTGTGGATGAAAATCCAGCACTTGGAGAAAGAGGAAATTAGGAATATATGTATAATTAGTAAACTACATGTACAGTACATGTGAGCGAAAGTAGCAGTTGAAGTATTTTTGTCCGTTAGTTTACTCCAATCAGGGGAGGGGTAGAAGGGTGGCAGCGCCACTGTACACCCCCAGCACTTTGTTATTGTTTTTGTCTTGTGGATGAAATGGAGGTGAGGTGCGTCGAGCAGTGTGGTCAAAGAAAAAACGTGCAGTACATATTGTTCTGTTTTATCGCGTGCAAAGACGTTTGAGGGGGAAAAACAGTGTTTGTAGCTTGCAGTAACTTGTTTGTTGTTGTAATATCCTAAACTCTTTCACCATTAAGGATTACCGCTTTAAAGGTCTAAAACAATTCATTCTACTTCAAATGTACAACAAGCAAATCTAAATCAGAAAAACTAGTAAAAACAGTAACTGGCATTACCTGATCCAACATATAATTCACATGAGAAATGGAGAGATGCGGGTCGCCAAGAAACTGCAATGAAGAGGACAATAGTGGGATTTATTATGAATGTGCATTGTATTAATTAGTGCTACAGTGCATTTTGTAAATGATCTTCGGTACCTCTTGTTCGAGGTCCAGGAGAGCCTGTCTATAAGGCTGTAGCATGGAGTCCAGTCCCGTGCAGAAAGCCCGCAGGTAAACCCCATTGAGTCCGGCCTGGTTTGTCTGAATGGAGTGGTGCTCCTGCAAAGTACAATCACAGCTTGTTAAGACTATAGTATTTAGCTATATCTGATTAGTATTTGCTGTAATACTAGTACATCTTAATCTAAAAAACAACAACACATGGCACTCACTCTAAAGTTGGTTTAGATTCATTGTCACCGACTCTCACAGAATTTAACCAGTTAATCAGGATTAAAAATATAAACCCATCTAAGGGGAGGTTTCCCAGACACAGATTAAGTGTAATTCTGCACTAAAAACCATTTTCAATGGAGATTCTCCATTGAGTTCGCTTTTTAGTCCAGAGAGGTATACTACGAATCAGGTTTGAGGAGTTAGCAAAGTAACTTTGTTCAACCTGGAATAACCGGTCAAGATGAAAGAGGCTCACCTTTTAGCCAGGTACATTTCTATGGCAATGAATCCTTCAGAACTAACCTGTTCTGGGGTAGGATAACTCAGGGCTTACTATATTTATCCTGAATGAAGTGTCTGATGCCACGTTAAATACAACTAGGAACACGGATAAATATGAGGTCAAATCATAACGTCAGTGATCTAAAGGTCAGAAAGTCTGACTTTTAGAAAAAGGCCCGAGTTGGAATTCCGAGTTGGATGATCATTCAAATCTATTTTTCCCCAGTCGGAGCTACATTTTTTTTACTTTCCAGTTGTTTAGAATGTACTGAAGTCGGAGATTTACGAGTTCCTAGTTGTTTTGAGCGATTAAATATGTAATTAATCAAGCGTTTATGTAAAAAAATATATATTAAGACACCCATCACATTACACATTTAGTGATGACAAGATGCATTTGAAGGTTCACCCACAGTAAAACTTTTGCATGACAAAAACATTTTTACTGATAGGATTGGGGAAAAAAGGTGCTTGTGTGCATAGATAAGCACACCAAAGCACATCAAAAACAGCATTATTAGCCTATTTCACATCATAGCCTGCTGAATTTGCAAGATAACTTATCTTTCATGTTAATTTCGGCAGAAATGAAAATGTGGCACTGACTCTCCCATTGATTGATGGTTTCAGCATTGTCTCAATGAAGAGTTTGGCGTTCGACCAGCAACATGCGACATGCCGCTGCTAGAGTTAGCGGCATGCGGACGAGCAACATCCACCGTTGTAGTACTGATGATGTATGAGCTGGAATGTGAAGCTAATTGAAGCTGGCTAGTTTTATAAAAGCCTGAGTATATCGAGCTTCAATCGTAGTTTTCCTCAAGTCTTCACCTTATTAAAAAGTAAGAGACAAGCAGGGAGAACATTGGAGACGGAACCCCAGATATCCTTCAACGGTCTCCTCGATTCCAAATCAAATCACATTTTATTGGTCACATTCACATTTTTAAGCAGATGTTATAACGAAGGAAGTGAGAAGAGGAAAATGCTTTTGGCACTCCATCTTCTGGGTATTTATCTCACCTGCTGGTGGACATGGCCTGTGTGTTGCTCTATGAACTCTGTGAAGCGAATGTAATCGGATCCCAGTTTGCAGAGGCGGTTCAGGACACTGGTCTCACTGGGATGGAGAAAGGGCAGGTCCTGGGAGACCTACAGGAGTAGCAGAGGTTCAGTTAACCCCTTACTCATAACTCCTTAACAGTGCATTCTTGAACTATGGTTCAGTTAGCTATATGTACATCGTGGAGTAAGGTTCAGTAGGATGCATGTCACACTTACTACCAGCCACTAAACAAAACTATAGTGAAGTGTACATACAGCAACAATAGAAAAAAAATAGTGATGGGTGCCAACAAAAGCAGAAAATAAAACAATTCATAAGGTTACTAGCTAGTTGCACTAGCTAGCTACTTGAGGGAAAAAAAACATTCACATAGCTAGCCAGCTTCTTGCAGCGGTGTTTGCACTTTGTAGAGCTAGCTTTGTACTGTAGTTAGGTAGGTAACGTTATCCCGATATACCTGTAAACCTGTCCGTTTGTTCCATGTGAATATAGTCCCAGGGTATCCACTTAACGCCAACAAGAGCTCGTGAATCATTTTAATTAACTTAAAATCGTATATCAGGTCAAAGTTTACATAAATTGCACTGTTGAGCCTGTCATTCAATCACAACACTGCCGATTCTGTCGCCGCCGCAACCCGATGACGTTCAATGACGAGAGTGAAGAATTATGGAAATTGTAGTCTTTCCTTTGGTTTCCACATAAGTTCATTAAACGTTTTCTTCCCTTGTACGATTGATTTAGCTACTGTAATGATCAATTTTTTCTATCTAAACCCCCCCAACATATATATAAATGATCTCGAAGTAGCTATATCTTTGATCAAAAACATGTGGTATCTGTTGTTGCGCAATCGTGTGGAAGTTGTAGTTCGACAGTCAACTTGTTTGCATCACTGGTCATGACTCATACAGCAACGGCGCTGCCTGGACAGTTTGAGGTTCGTTCTGAACTGTATGTTTGCTATCAATAAAATATATTCTGCAACTTTCTTTGATATAGTTATCCAGTAAGTCTATGTTGCTCAAATAAAGCTAACGTTGGCGTAGTGCAGCCACCAACATACGTTTGTTGTGTTTGCTAGCTAGGCTAATACCCGGCGTTTGTTTTAAAGTCTTATGCTAATTCAATGCTAGCTAACTAGCTAGCCACATTGGAGGATGGCTAGCTATGTAAAATATATTAACCCGGTTGATGTTAAGTTACTCACCGAATGATATGTCTGATGATAAATTAGCTAGTAACAACAGAGACGGTAATGTTAGATAATTGGCATTGCAACAAACCAACATTGACTTCCGTAAACAAGCGGTTTTCTGATTTGGCCCTACTAACGTTACGTGATATTTGTTATGATATCTAAATCGCCCTCTCCCCACAATCTCGAAGTTGTTTGGTAGGCAGTGAGGACAATAATCACAAAGAATAGATGCCAGCAGTGACTTTAAAAGATGTCAGAAGACGACTACTTCAGCTTCTGTAGCGTTATAATATTCCCTCTTAACAAGCCGCTGCTGACAAATTGCAGGTGAAGGACTCTGGCTATAACCATATTTCTGGTGTTATAACTATCATAGAACAGCAACAGCTTCCAGTGCCTGATAAATCTGTTGATGCCGTGCCTCTAGAAAAACATGATAGACAGAGCACAAAACACACTGGATTTACTTAGTGTGGTATATCATTTCCCATCAAATCAGCTGATTTGATTTGAGTCTTGAGTAGCCTGTTTTTGCCTCTAGTCACTGTAACACTGATATAGCCTAACACATTGTGTCTCTGCTCTGTGTTACAGTGATGGCGGAGGGGAGGAGTGGAGAGGACATTGTTTCAGAGTACCTGGACCAGAACCCCCACCTGGTCGAGTGGGTGGAGTCACTCCGAGGAGGGCATGAGACCAACAAGCAGTGGCATGCCAGACGAGAGTTTTTCCTGAGGAACATGGAGACGTTCCCCACAGTCCAGCCGGGCTTCCCCAGCCCCAGTCTGGACAGGCTGCTCTCACTGTCCATATGCTGGGCCAACCACATCTTCTTGGGCTGCAGGTATGTGTATTGTAGCCTGGTCCCAGATCTGTTTGTGCTGTCTTGTCAACTAGATCTCAAACAGGCGATGTTTGAGGAATGGATAGAGGAACTTCGTTTTTTATGGATTTCGATGTGGAGCGTTACTGTAATATAATTTTCACACTTCACACAAAATGTATGCACATACTACTGTAAGTATATCTGGATAAAAGCATCTGTTAACTAGCGTATACTACAGAGACGAGCAGAGCTGCAATGGCCTGGTTATGCATCCATGAAAACCTGCTGGAAAGGACAGTGTGAGAAGAAAATATCCGAGCCAGCACAGTATATGGTTGGGGTCTGCACTGTTGATAGTGTGAAAATAGTATTAGTTAGAGTTATAATGGGGGGTGCTGCTGGTGTTCTTCAATAGCATCTGGTTTAAAATCGTTCAACACTAGAACATATACTCTCCAGTTTGGACCAACCAGAATGAACAACTACTACAGTATTCCAAAAAAGTAAACCAATGTAAAAACAAACAAACAAAACAGGAGACAAGGGTCAACTGTCCTAAAAGGAATTTAGTCTTCTTCTGACTGTGTTGTTTTGCAGATACCCTCAACCTGTCATGGACAGGATCAAGGAAATGGCAGAGGGAGTGGTTGTCAATGATGCTCCAGTTCGAAAGACCAGAGATGAAATCTTGGGGAAAGGAAAGAGGACTGCAGGTATGATGCTGAAATCCTACTGTATATTCAGTTGTGTACATACTTCTCATAACTAGTTTTTATTACTTTTTCCCCCTTCTAATTTTTATTACTACTTGTTATTTAAGACTTTGTTTGACATTTGATCCTTGATTGATATTGTACTGCATTGTTGAAGAGAGGTAGCAAGTAAGTATTTCACTCTACTGTTTACACCTGTATCCTGTGCACTTGATCAATAAACGTTGATTTCATTTGAATTTGAAACTATTTAAAGTTTAGATTCCTTGTATAGTTTGGAGAGTCCAACTTTAAACGTTTTAATTGACGCTAATATTATAGCCCTACAAAAAAGAAATGTCCTGTCTTTGACCAATGGCCTGTCTTTGCTTCAGGGTTGTACAGTATTGTTAACTCATGGAAGTGATTCAGTACACTGAACGGCAATTACTGTGATGCTGTATATCCATTTCTGTATATTTGTGGGACAATTAAAGTGGGAAAAGTTCTGTATTTTTCCATCAAAATACTCTACATTGTTACGGTTAGATTAATCATACAGCAGTATTTTTTCTGCTGCTTTTGTTTTGGCCTTGAAGTAAACGCTGCCTATCCGACGCCTCCCTCACACCGCTGGAATCTGTCCTCTGCAGGTGAAGCCAGTGTTGCCGGGAAGAATCCCTACTCAGTTGTCTTTTATCTTGCTGATTCTCAGGGGGCGACGACGACAGCTGCGCCAAGCGGACCAAGCCTGGGAACCCCTTCAAGCAAGGCCCTCCCCCGCAGGCACCGGCCGAGCACCAGCCCTTCTTCAACCGCCTCTACAAGGCTGTGGCGTGGAAGCTGGTGTCGGCAGGGGGCTTCGGCCCCAACCTGGACCACTTTGAAATCCTGCGTGCCTGCACTGAGTCGTCCAAAGAGAGCCTGAGCTGCGTCTTTGTGCCCCTGAAGGACATCCCCGACCTGCCTGCGGCGCGCTCCCAGAAGGAGGGCCAGGTGTGCGAGCTGCGCTGCCAGACAGTCTATCTGGGCACGGGCTACGGGCGTGACGAGGCAGCCGCCAGGGCCATGGCATCCAAGGAGGCCCTCAAGGCCTTCCAGGGGCGCAAGGTGATGGTGAAGATCTGCCGGCGGCGGTTCAATGGTAGGGATGTAGAGGATCTGGTGCTACTGGATGATCAGCCCAGGAACCCGGGCTTCCCTCCCGCTATCAGCTACCCCTTCCAGCCAGAGCAGCAGGGAGACGGGCCGTCGTAGCACAGCCATGGGTCATAGAGTATCCTCCGGGGGCCTTTCCAGGGTCATGTTCAGTAGGCATCAAAATGTAGTAAAATAGGGACGTAGGAATGGGGGTTTGAAATAATTTCACAATTTGAATAGTATAATGAATTTTTGTCAGATATTCGAAATACATGTGTTATTGTTATATTTTGTTTGTTAGTTTTTTTTTTTTTTACCTGAGCACTGCTGCGGGAGGGAGAGAGGCTGGCGCTCTATTGCTGCAGCTGCAGAGGGGGCGAACAGATGGATGGAGGGAGAGAGAGACACCAAGGCAATTCAATGTTATTTATTATCCTATATAACAGTGCCTGTCTTGACTGGAGTAGCCTAGAGAAGCTAGCCAGCTATAGCTAGCTAGGCTAATTGAGGCCACATGCTGAGCTTTTCCCCCAACCCCATTCAGATAAAACAACAGCCTACCTGTTGGTTGTTATTCTTTCTCATTTCGCTAAATTTTAATTCAGTAATTTTATTCCATCTTGCATTGCATAAGTAAACTTTCATTCCACTTGTTACACATTTGGCCTCTTTTCCACGTTGATTGGCCTACATAAACAACAAGCTACACATGGCTACCGGTCTTTTTATAAAAACAACATAAAAAAGTTAGTTTTATTAAATTAATAATTTGAAATTTCTCACAAAATGTTATACTCACACAAGTATTCGAATACTAACGTCTGTTGGAATATTCGAATAACCATGCACATCCCTAACTGGGAGGAACTACCTCTCCTGGTCCAATAATACATGCTAATTTCAGTTTCTCGTTCCGAAACGTTTTGCTACTGTGTGCCCTAATGAACACGGCCCTGGTATTTAGAAGTTGTGTGGGTTTGAATGGAGCTGCTCTATGAGTCATACAGTACCACTGAATGGATGGACTCAATGCATCACCACCACTTAGTCGTTTTTACGCTTTTATTATTCTTGAGGAGCGTATACCCAGTTCTTGTTCCATAGGTCATTTGGATTCCTTCAGAGTGGGGATGGTAAGAAGTTTAGTCCCTTTTAGTATTTGTTGTGCCCGTCTGCTGCCTACAACAATGGAGAAATGTACACACTTCGTAAGGGTGTGGTTCACAAAATGTCACCACATTTTCCCTCCCTTTGCTTGGGTCTATAGTCACGCCATGCACTTTCCTTCTACGTCCTCTAGCTCAGGGCTCCGGGGTGAAGTTCCCCATAGATCTAGGATCAGCTTCCTCTCCCTCAATCCTAACCTTAGCCATTAGTCAGGAAAATGCTAAACTGCCCCAGGATCAGCCTCTAGGTGCAACGTAACCCTACACCTAGCTCAGGACTATGGTGGATAGTGCGGCTGCACTGGGTCTGACCTTCAAGCCATTTAATCAGCTATCTGATTAACAACCCGACCACTAGACGAGGGACATTTCTACCGTTTATCAATACCGTTAATAACATGCAACTAATGAATCCTGTGTGGCTCGTCATTCGAGTTTTCTATTGATGCTTCAAATCTCCCTGAGTGATCACATTACAAATGTTATGCTTTTTTTGTTTAATGAAGTTACAAAGTTAGTCATGGAATGAGAATGAGGTATACTTTTGATAATTTAACACCGGCTCTCGTATTTAAAATGCACAAGTCCTCTGACAGAATCATTATTTCAACTGTTGTTTTCTGTTCACAGTAGAATGCATTGTCACTATTATAACTCAGTGTGTTTGTCTGAATACTAACGGAGGCATCTTGTTTAGTTGTTCTGCATGATGTAGATCTTGTTGATGATGGAACTTTGACATTCATTTAAAACCACTGTGTTCTATTTTGTGTGAGGAAAGCTGTTGAGAAAATGTCAGTTTTTGTTATGTTTCTGAATTGATTCAGTAATTCTAAAGGAGATGATTGGCGTTAAGCCAGGTTCATAGAATTGTATGACATGTTTGATAGTGCTTGAGTCTTTACATTCAAAAATCATCAATGGAAGATCGCTGCTGTAATGTTTTGCTTTTCAAAGCTGAATGATATGAAATGGGTTGCATTGATGTGTAAATGGCCACAATATTTAGTGACATTTTACATTTCTATGAGCGGTCCCTGTTTCTATATTTTTGTTAATAAAAATAATTTAAGAATGTTTGTCGTCCAATGATTGTCTCTTATCCACACTGACATGAAGAGGGTGAAACACATTTATCAAAGACAAGAACATAGATTAAGTCCCAATTATGGTAAGGTTAGGTTGCCATCAAGTCTTTGGGGTTTGAATTTTGATAGTTGTAGCCTTATTGATAATTGACTGATAGATTATTTCAATTCATCCATACAGGTTTTGGAGAGGTGCAGGGGCCTGCCACACTGGGCGCCCGGGGAGCTGTTGTAGGGGATAAAGTGCCTTGCTCAAGGGCACAAGGGTTGCTGGATCGTCTCCCTAACCGCTAGGCTACCTGTCGCCCATGTAGTATGTCTCAAGCATAATGACTCAGGGTAATGAAAACACATGCTAGGATATATTTAAGCAATACGGCACGAGAGGGTATTGTATATGGCCAATATACCATGGCTAAGGGCTGATCTTAGGCACGACGCATCGCCTGGATACAGCCCTTAGCCATGGAATATTGGTCATATACCACAAACACCCGTGCTGCCTTATTGCTATTATAAACTGGTTACCAACATAGTTAGAGCAGTAAAAATAAATGTTTTGTCATACCTGTGGTATACTGTCTGATATTCCACGGGTGTCAGCCAATCAGCATTCAGGGCTCGAAACAACCCAGTTCATAATAATCAGATAATGTTCTTGCCATCCGCTTTTTCTCATTACAGTCCTTAGAGTCTGCTACTGATTTACAAGTAATTGTGCCTAGTCACTCTCCCTGGCATCTTCATTACGTTCTTCTCTCAATAGCCGTAATAATAATGTAATAGATGCACCCATCAACATGCATTTTGAGTCACCCTTGGTCAGCTTCTTGTTCCCGCTTAATAGGTGTTAGTTACTTTACAAGCCAAGTCAAGTCCTTATAAATCGTGATTTAATTGGCATATTGGTGGCTGACCTCATCCTGACCCGCCGCTGTCTTGTGTCACCATCATAGTGTTTCCTTCAGGTTGTTGTAGTACTGCTGGAGAGTTAGTATGTGTTTACGCTACTCACAGCTAGTTAACTGTGGAATATGTTCCTTTAGATATACACTGAGTATACAAAACATTAAGAACACCTGCTGAATAGTAGGAAGGTGTTCCTAATGTTTGGTATACTCCGTGTATAATACTTAATGAGTGAAGGGAAAATGATGTTTTAGCACAGCATGGTTACAGACCATATGTATGTAGTGTCATTGTAACAACAAGGCGTTGAGGGTCCTTTGGAATGAACATTATTGGATGTGGTGGGGAATTTAATCTGATGGGAAAGTTTTCTGTACAACCCACAGATGGTGTTTCATAGATAGCGATAACACTCACACACATACATGAGTGCATCTGACCCTTGTCAATTTGATGAGTCAAATATTTTAATTGTACCTGTCTCACTCCCTATCAAATAAAGAGATATGCCAGAACTAGCAACAGAGCAAAATACTGCATGAAAGACAATGCTGTGTTTAGGTTATGTAAAGTTTATGTAAATAAGCCAGCTGCAGCATAATTTGCTATGTGACCTGATTTCTCTGGCTCTAAACAGCCCATTATTAACTTCCATGTTTGTCCTCACATCTGAAGTGTCAGCCGAATAGTTATTTAAAGGCCCAGTGGAGTCAAAAAACAACCTTCTGCACAACAACACTCCCCACTCTGAGCCAACTCCTGTGCTCTGTTGGGTGAGACTTTTGAGCTTTGAGTGGCATGTGTTCTTTCACCGAAGATGAAGAGTTTGAGCATTGCCCTGGACAGAACTGAATGCACGCTGCCAGTGGCGTGTATTCATGGGTGGCAAGGAAAGCCAGGCTTCCCCCAAAAACGGACCAAGAAAAATAAAACAAATCTTGAGTCTCTATGTGTTTCATAATTTTCGAAACAGCGCCCCTCTGTCTTGGTATATGTAGGCCCTCTATTTGATGCCCTCTGGTCCAAAAGAGTATGGCGATGTTGCTGCAAGCCAGCGAGCACCCTTGAATAAAAAAAAATCAAATAATAGCTAATCAGCATTGAGCTAAACTGAGTGAGCTCAACTGTGAATGGTCCTGGCATTCCAAAAAAGGGTCAAGGGAAGCCAGTTAGGATTTGGCTTCACTCCTATCAAATCGCATTGAGAGCATAGGTCATTGACAGAAACAACCTGAATTGTTGCACCTCCTTTTGATTCCCTCCAGCGGCTAGCTAGCTAAAATTGTCCCTTTCCTTTAGGCCTATACAGTATATCACGGTCGCAAGGCATATGAACCAACAGATTATAGAGCAAACAACACAATTATCACAACATATAGGTTGTAACCGCTACTGTCTGTTACACAAACATGTTCAATCATAGAGACATGTACAGATATCACGCTTGTTGTTGGCCGACTTTTTTGGAGAAGTTAGATTTTATTTGTCTCCACTATTGACTTAACGTTGTTTATGACCAGGCTCTTTGCAGGAAAGTAAGTTTGATGTGCGTCAGTGCACGCTGTTAACATTGCCATCAGCAGGTAACTTTCAGATAATGGTCCTTTTTCCAGTCTCATTCATCATCACTGTCCCGAGTGGGCTTCTCTGTGTGTGCATCCATCAGACTATACTGTCAACCAGAGAGTTCCCACTTCCAGCGATCTATTCAATATGAATAAACATAAAGGAAACTAACGTATAGAGAAGTAACACCATGTGTGTGTATCACATGGTATGTGTGAAACTCACTCCCCAGACTGAAGTAGCCCCACTTATGACGCGACTGGTAAGATGCTTCAGCAGAGCGGTCACGTACGTTTGCAAGGAAAGGTCCTGGGCTTGAGCCTAGGTATGAGCCGATTCAGGAGGAAGCGGTACTTGCTAGGCAAGCTGCGTGAGGTCCGTTACAGGTGGTGCGGTGACCCAGATCTGCAGTTTCGCTCAGATCAATGCTGGGGACTGTGGTTGCTGTAGAGTAAGTTGGGGGGTGAATGTCGAAACTCACTCCTTAGCCTGAAGTTGTGCCGCTGAGGAGCTTGCTTTTCAGTAGCGCGACTGGTAAGACGATTCAGGAGGGCGGACAGTGTGTTTGAAAGGCAGGCGCCAAATAGACCGAAATAACATTCTGTGTTGTAGAATGCAACACAATCTAGAGGAAAAAGAAACACACACCTATTTAGGCGAGGTGCTGGCTAGCAGAGTGGAAAACTTGAAAATAAAGGAGAGCCGCACTCTAAGAGCTCAGATGCCCAACGTTTCGACAGGCAAACTGTCTTCACCAGGGTATGAACGCAACACATTCATTATTAATGAGACATGGGCCCATCGGAGAAGAGAGAGGAGAGGAATCAGAGAGACAGCCTGGAGAAGTGAGGGATGGAGGGATGGAGGTGGAGATCAACCGCAGTGGGAGAGCCTGGGAGGATGGGTAAATTTTAGCTATTTAGGTATGTGGTGTTGTAAGGCAATCCACAACTATGAACTATGACAGCAATCCCACCTCCTGCCTTACAACACCTGTCTCTGCGTCACCGATTGCATTTATGTAATTAGCTGATATGACCTCACAGCCTAACAATGTCCTACGATTCAGTCCTATGTTTGAATCAGATACACACACCTTGGTGTGATAATATGTGAGAGCATGTGTTCCAAATGGCAACCTATTCTCTATACACTGCTCTACTTATGACCAGAGCCCATCAACAACAACTTGATTTACAACATGTTTTGCAAACACCAACTGTCAGGTTTGTGAGCCACTTTGGGTGGAACAGAATGGAAAAATTCAAACCTGCTACTTTTGTGTTATTTCAGGAAATACTGTAATAAAAGGGTTTGCTTTCCTCTAACCGAGTAATGTTGGTTACCTCACAACAATGCAAAGACACCCCAAAAAAGCCTGGAGTGACACCAATGCTTCTATGGAAAAACACCACAAGGGAAATAGTTAAATAACACACTTTTTATTCACTTGAAAACCATAAAATATTCTCTACAAGTTGAACTATTGTGATTATATAACTTTTATTCATCTTAATGAAGGTCGTGTAAATGTCTACTGCTCTAAGTAAATACTATGTATTAGATTAAACTAATGTACATACACTACTGTTTTGTTTCTGTCCGACCATATCTCCATTTGGCCTAAAAATGCTATTTCATTCTCAGTCCAGACAAGACTCAGCCCTCATGAATCCATGTACTTCATGACTAATATTATCGGTAGGTATTTTTTACTTCGTGAGTTTGTAGGAAATAACCCATAACATTATCGCACACAGCATTGCGCATCATCTGTATGCATGTGGATCATGAAATTATTGGAGCAAAGAGAGACCACTCAGACTGCTTTACAAAACAAGATAGAGCGCTGTTTATTCATAGCACAACTCATTTTTGGTTACAGAAACATCCAGTTGAAAATAAAATATTTCATAAGTTCAAAATAAGCCTTTTTGGGGACAATCTCTCAGAATGCAACCTGTCACTCTCCGGATAATCGTATATTGCAGTATCATAACAATATTCCTATATCACATATCGTTCTGATGTAACAGTTTTAGTTTGCCATCAACTTCTAACTTACATTCAGACCAATTCAATTCACAAGCACTTGAGCAGGTAAGAGTTGCAGAAAGCTCCGCGAGGACAGTCGCACATTTTGCCGATTCTCGCGCCCTTTCTCACTGCGCACTGCTCTCCAACGTCGCACTGAAAAAAAGAAGGTAGACAAAATAAGACCGTGTGTGACATTTTTGCCAACAGATGCAAAGGTCTGTGGGGCCATATCCACCTGTCACCACATCAGATCACATCATTCCCAAAACATGGCACATGAACGCATTTAGTGAAAGTTAAAATGTTGAAATGTAGTTTTACGCGCCAGTTTAGGCAATCAGTTTTTCGAAATATAGGTCGTTCCATGTTTAGAAGGTTCGTTCAAATTGTTAAATTTACCGTAGGGACTTGGCCGAATTTCTTTTCCCAGAATGGAAGTCTCTTGGTCTGCAGCTTTTTAAGAACGTCATGTAGTGCTCCAAGCTGTGGGAAATATTGACACATTAGAATGAGAAATCCTTCCAAAGCAGACCTTTCAAATAGACAAAAATCTAATGCTCATTAACCATTAAAGTCGCAGGTTTTACTTTTAGCCTAGATAGAAACTTACCAGTTGCTTTTCGTTGGTCAAATTCGGATCTTTGGGGTAGAAGTCTCTCACACTTCTTGTGTCGAAGTCCAGTTCGGAATCCGAGTAGTCAATTTCAGCACTAAGAACGATGGACAGCAACACCGCGCAAACCACCGCTCTGGTCCATAGCCTGGAGCTCTCCATGGTCCTAATGAGATTGCGCACAGTATAAGATATATTTCGTCTCCAAAAAGGTCCCGTTCTAATACTCCAGTTACCGCAATCCAAACACCTTTTATCTGTGTACCGCCGTGTCCGAAGTCTGTGACTTCCGTTGCGCCACCTTAACCATAGATTTTTCATGCGTAAGAGAGATGGCGTGGGTGAGTCATTACGTAAAGTTGGATGGCTTGTAATTGCTTAAAATTGTGGGCGCTCCTACAAGGCACAGATTACTCACTTTTTTTTCATTGACGACATGAGATGTTTTCTATGAGATGGTACAGTGCCTTCGGAAAGAATTCAGACCCCTTGACCTTTTCCACATTTTGTAACGTTACAGCCTTATTCTAAAATGGATTAAATTGTTTCACCCCTCATCAATCTACACACAATACACCATAATGACAAAGCAAAAACAGTTTTTTTTTTATGTTTGCTCATTTATTTAAAAAAAAAAAAATATCACATTTACATAAGTATTCAGACCCTTTACTCAGTACTTTGTTGAAGCACCTTTGGCAGGGATTACAGCCTCGAGTCTTCTTCGGTATGATGCTAAAAGCTTGGCACTCTGCAGATCCTCTAAAGCTCTGTCAGGTTGGATGGGGAGTGTTGCTGCACAGTTATTTTCCGTTCTCTTCATAGATGTTCGATCGGGTTCAAGGCCTTGGTTTTGCTGGGCCACTCAAGGACATTCAGAGACTTGTCCCGAAGCCACTCCTGCATTGCCTTTGCTGTGTGCTTAGGGTCATTGTCTTGTTGGAAAGTGAGCCTTCGCCCCAGTCTGAGGTCCTGAGCGCTCTGCAACAGGTTTTCATCAAGGATCTCTCTGTACTTTGCTCCGTTCATCTTTGCCTCGTTCCTGACTAGTCTCCCGGTCCCTGCCGCTGAAAAACATCCTCACGGCATGATGCTGCCACCACCATGCTTCACCATAGGGATGGTGCCAGGTTTCCTCCAGACGTGACACTTGGCATTCAGGCCAAAGAGTTCAATCTTGGTTTCATCAGACCAGAGAATCTTGTTTATCTTGGTCTGAGAGTCTTTAGGTGGCTTTTGGCAAACTCCAAGCGGGCTGTCATGTGCCTTTTACTGAGGAGTGGCTTTCGTCTGGCCACTCTACCATAAAGGCCTGATTGGTGGAGTGCTGCAGAGATGGTTGTCCTTCTGGAAGATTCTCCCATCTCCACAGAGGAACTCTAGAGCTCTGTCAGAGCAACCATCGGGTTCTTGGTCACCTCCCTAACGAATGCCCTTCTCCCTCAATTGCTCAGTTTGGCTGGGTGGCCAGCTCTAGGAAGAGTCTTGGTGGTTCAAAACTTATTCCATTTAAGAATGATGGAGGCCACTGTGTTCTTGGGGACCTTCAATGCTACAGAAATGTTTTTGTACCCTTCCCCAGAGCTGTGCCTCGACATAATCCTGTCTCGGAGCTCTACAGACAATTCCTTCGACCTCATGGCTTGGTTTTTTGCTCTGGCATGCACTGCCATCTGTGGGACCTTATATAGACAGGTGTGTGCCTTTTCAAATCATGTCCAATCAATTGAATTTACCACAGGTGGACTCCAATCAAGTTGTAGAAACATCTCAAGGATGATCAATGGAAACAGGATGCACCTGAGCTCAATTTCGAGTCTCATAGCAAAGGATCTGAATACTTATGTAAATAAGGTATTTCTGTTTTTTTTATTTTTAATGCATTTGCAAAAATGTCTAAAAACCTATTTTCGCTTCGTCATTATGGAGCATTGTGTGTACATTGCTGAGATGTTTTTATTTCATTTATCCATTGTAGAATAAGGCTCAACAAAATGTGGAAAAGGCCAAGAGGTCTGAATACTTTCCGAAGCCACTGTTTGTACCAGAAAGACCACCCCCATATTCATGTTGGACGGGATGACGAGGTACATTTGGAGAGGGGTCATTTGTTGGCAGAGGAAAGACGGAAGAAAAAGCATGGCGCTTGCAACGCCAGGGTTGAGAGTTCGAATCTCACGCAGGACCAGTACAAAACGTATGTACTCACAACTGTAAGTCGCCCTAAATAATAGCGTCTGCTAAAGTACGTAAATAGTTACGCTATATCAGTGTAGGTGATTTTATCAAATGATTACACCAGTTTTATAGTGTATTTTGGACACATTACAGATTACACGTGAAAAAAAAATGTAGGACCATAGTTTTAATTACCTCTGGTGCCAGGTGCTGTAAGTTTATGTCACATTTTCTCGCCAAATAATCATGGCATTCAGAAATCATCTTACGGCAAATATGTGACCCTGTCTTTGTGTGTCACCTCTCCCCTCGTTCTGTGAAGAAACTTGGTTGGGAAACAGACTGAACTGGTCAGAACTGCACATGACGCACTAGCCTACTCATCTTTAACCATTCTGGTGCATTAAGACAATTAACCACAACACAAGCATGGTTATCGTGTAGAGATGATCATTAGAAATATTGACACAGATCACAGACGGATATACTGTGTTGCTGTCTTGCTGTTACATTATGTTTTGTTCTTGATCATCTCGGTTTCTGACGGCAGCATCAAGTGTCTCCGGGTTCGGAGCTGGCTATTCACGAAACATCCGAGACATCTCTTTTGATCTCTTATTTCCGCGATATCCCAGTTTCCTGTCTGTCAGCCCGAGACGGAGATGAGGACTAGAGCGCTTTGATTGCGCTGGGGCTGCTGCGCGTTTGTGTGAGTCACCACTCCATTTTCCAATTACCGACTTAGACGCCGATAGGCCTATTAAAACATTTTTATTCACAGCAGATAAAAAAACATGTTTATTAGCAGTGGTGGAAACGTACCCAATTTGTCATGGGCAACTTTGTCTCAAGTAAAAGTGAAAGTCACCCAGTGAAATGCCACTTGAGTAAAAGTCTAAAAGTATCTGGTTTTAAATGTACTTAAGTAAAGTGGTGGAAAAAGTACACAATTGTCATACTTGAGTAAAAGTTTTTAAAAAAGAGAAAAAAGTAAATGATATTGGCTACATCAAATGTTTTAAATAAGCAAACCAGTTGGCACAATATTCTTGTTGTTTAAAAAAAAATCAGGGGCAGTCGGGTGCAGGTTTCTTACCGTTCCACTCAAGCCAATTTCAATAATTAATTTGTTATTATTTTTGATCGGTTTGCTTTGCTTTTATTGAACGTAGGCCTACACAAAGATGTCTGCATTTGTGTTGAGTTGTGATGTATTGCATTGTGTTGTTGCCATGGTCTTATTCAACAACAAATCAGCTGCTAGGAGAGCTTCTCCTCTCATTCATATATTTCCTAACTAGACCCAACAACAAAGCACCAATTAACCTACAAATGGAGGGTCAAGGAAATTAAGCTTTTTATTGATCATGGAGGCAGCCAAAGCCAACCCACATTCTGGGATATTCAGATAATTAGAACCAGATTTCTGTCTAGACCAAATAAATCAACCTTGGTGGTATACATAGGGCCTACTTCAATCCATCAATGTAGAAGGCGTCAGGTACTGACTGCAAAACTTAGTCTGGCTCTACTTTTTAGTGCAACAACAGTAGTTACTCCATATATGCTTTTTTAAATCTACAATTGAATGGGAAAGTTTCATTAGACAAGACTCCAATATTTGTATTGATCTGTCACACATAAAACACAAAAATTCCAACAAACAGAACAAACACAACAAACACAGTCAACACCACACAATGTCATATAAAGAGCTCCAGACCATGATATTGATTGATTGATTTTATTTTATGTTTGTTTGTGTTTAGGAGTGCAATAGGGAGGAGACAAGTGAAAATACAGTAGAAAAGTACAAGAGAGAGACAGGATCCAGGTTAAATGTTATCCAACTTGTTTGCCCTGAGTGAGGGATTCTGTTATGAAGGCACACTTCCTTTCTCAGCTCTTCTAAGAGACATCAAATCAAATCAAATCAAAATTATTTATATAGCCCTTCGTACATCAGCTGATATCTCAAAGTGCTGTACAGAAACCCAGCCTAAAACCCCAAACAGCAAGCAATGCAGGTGTAGAAGCACGGTGGCTAGGAAAAACTCCCTAGAAAGGCCAAAACCTAGGAAGAAACCTAGAGAGGAACCAGGCTATGTGGGGTGGCCAGTCCTCTTCTGGCTGTGCCGGGTGGAGATTATAACAGAACATGGCCAAGATGTTCAAATGTTCATAAATGACCAGCATGGTCAAATAATAATAATCACAGGCAGAACAGTTGAAACTGGAGCAGCAGCATGGCCAGGTGGACTGGGGACAGCAAGGAGTCATCATGCCCGGTAGTCCTGAGGCATGGTCCTAGGGCTCAGGGCCTCAGAGAGAGAGAAAGAAAGAGAGAAAGAGAGAATTAGAGAGAGCATACTTAAATTCACACAGGACACCGGATAAGACAGGAGAAGTACTCCAGATATAACAAACTGACCCTAGCCCCCCGACACATAAACTACTGCAGCATAAATACTGGAGGCTGAGACAGGAGGGGTCAGGAGACACTGTGGCCCCATCCGATGACACCCCCGGACAGGGCCAAACAGGAAGGATATAACCCCACCCACTTTGCCAAAGCACAGCCCCCACACCACTAGCCATGCATCTACACTGCAGCTGTCATCCACACGAAGAACACTATATACTGTATATTTACTGAACAAAAATATAAACGCAAAATGTGAAGTGTTTGTCCCATGTTTCATGAGCTGAAATAAAAGATCCCAGATATTTTCCATATGCACAAAAAGCTTATTTCTCTCTAATCTGGTGCACACATTTGTTTACATCTCTGTTTGTGAGCATTTCTCCTTTGCCAAGATTATCCATCCATCTGACAGGTGTGGCATATCAAAGGCTGATTAAACAGCGTGATCATTACACAGGCGCACCTTTTGCAGGGGACAATAAAAGTACCACGGATGTCTCAAGTTTTGAAGGAGCGTGCAATTGGCATGATGACTGCAGGAATGTCCACCAGAGCTGTTGCCAGAGAATTGAATGTTCATTTCTCTACCATAAGCTGGCTCCAACGTCGTTTTAGAGCCTCCACATCCGGCTTCTTTATCTGAGACCAGCCACCCAGACAGCTGATGAAACTAGGCAGTATTTTTGTGTGTAATAAAGTCCTTTTGTGGTGAAAACTAATTCTGATTTGCTGGGCCTGGCTCCCCAGTGGGTGGGCCTGGCTCCCAAGTGGGTGGGCATTTGCCCTCCCAGGCCTATCCGTGGCTTTGCCCCTGCCCTGTGAAATCCATAGATTAGGGCATAATTCATTAATTTCAATTGACTGATTTCCTTATATAAACTGCAACTCAGTAAGATGGTTGAAATTGTTCCATGTTGCGTTTACTGTTTTTCAGTATATATATATAGCTACATCTGTTCTTCATGCACACATTCCAGATAGAACTGCAGCCAAGTTGGAGGGTGAAGTTGCCCTAGAAACTGATCTTGGTCAGCTTTCCATTTCCTCACTAATGGTTAAGGTTAAGATTGGTGGAGTGGACACTGGATCTGTACCTAGGGGAAACTTCACCCTGGAGCCAGTTACAATCCACATTCATAGTCCACATTTTGCTGACCTGACAGAAAAGTTGTTAATTTTCCACTAATCCAAAACTTGTAATGAAATCCAAAACTTTCCAGGTTTCCAACACCCAGCAATAATTATGTTTGTTGCAGATACTAAATTAAAAGGCCATAACAATTGTTTGTGTGTGTGTGTTACAGCCTGTGGTGTGAGTGTGTGTGTGTGTGTGTGTGTGTGTGTGTGTGTGTGTGTGTGTGTGTGTGTGTGTGTGCGTGCATGTGTGTATTACTGCTTGTGTGAGTGTGTGTTACTGCCTGTGTGTGTTATTGCCTGCTTGTGTATCAATGTTGCCTTCCTGTCTTTGAAGAAAATTCCTAGCTGAAAGGCGCTGCTGTTGTGTAGGAGATCTCATCCTTCATTATTTCCTCCCTTAATTATCCCTTCCTCCCCTCTTCCTCCCCTCTTCCTTCTCTCTTCCTCCCCTCTTCCTTCCATCTTCCTCCTTTCTTCATTCTTTCTTCCTCCCCTCTTCCTTCCATCTTCCTCCCCTCTTTTTCCTTTCTTCATTCTCTCTTCCTCCCCTCTTCCTTCTCTCTTCCTCCCCTCTTCCTTCCATCTTCCTCCCCTCTTTTTCTCTTCTTCATTCTCTCTTCCTCCCCTCTTCCTTCCATCTCCCTCCCCTCTTCTTCCCCTCTTCTTCCCCTCTTCCTCCCCTCTTCCTCCCCTCTTCCTCCTCTCTTCATCCCATCTTCCTCCTTTCTCCCTAATAAGATCCCACTTCTGCTGTTGTTTGTCTTATCGAGACTCCCAAATCCTCCCTTTGTAGCCTTTCTCCCCTGTGTGTGCGTGTGCTTGCGTGTGTGTGTGCTTGCGTGTGTGTGTGTGTGCATGTGTGTGTGTGCATGCATGCGTGCATGTTTGTGTGTGGGTTTCAGTAGGGTCTAATTATCAAGCCAAAAAGGACTTTGCGATGCTGCCATTGATTCTACGTGGGAGTGGATGATTACGTCCTTCTCACCTCAGATATTTAAATGTTGTTTACTCTCTCACAGTAGAGGGCAATCATAAGATCTGGGCTCAAATGAACACAAAGAAGATGGCTGAATCCCAACTGGCAGCCTATTCCCTATATGGCTTTGCTCAAAAGTAGAGCACTATATATACAGTATAGGGAATGTGGTGCCATTTGGGACGCAGAGGAGAAGACAGCATCCTGCTCTGCACCCAGCTGCTGCGTCATGGCAGAGGGAGTTGGAACAAAGCTACAAATCTTGTCTTTCGTGGGAATAAACTTGGACTTGCGCCTCACGTCTTTCTTGAGAAGGTTCACTGTATGCTCACACACACACACACACGCGCGCACACGCACGCGCACGCACACACACACACAAAGACACACACACACACACACACGCACACGCACACGCACACACACACACACACACACACTTCTTTATCTGGATCCCCATCAGCTGATGCCGGGGTCCAATTCGTCTCTGATCTGTGAGTTGAGTTTTTAGTTCAGTTTAGTTTTATGTAGTATATGGCAGCTAAAAGCAGAGTTGCCAAAGTTACAACTTGTTTGGAAAGCTCTGGGAAAAGTAGACTTTCAATATGTAAGAAAGTTAGACTGTCTCCTCTATAACCTTCCTGTCTATTTCTGTGGAACCTCTTGAGCTTTGCTGTGGTGAAGCTGTGATTACCTGCACCACCAAGTCAAATCTGCTCTATCCTCATCTCTTCTCCATCTCCTCTCCTCTCCTTCATCTGCACTGATTGGAAAATACTTGGCAGGTGAAAACAATATGGTGGCTGCTCATCATTAGGCTGGCTTGCACCTGGTCAGTCCTTTCAGATAAGAGCAATCAAGGAGAGGAGATGAGGATAGAAGCGGTTATGGAGCGGGCCAAGAGCTTCAAGTTCCTTGGCATCCACATCACTAAGGACTTAACATGGTCCACACACACCCACACAGTCGTGAAGAGACCTGTTTGAACTTGTTATCAGTATAAAAGACACCTGTCCACAACCTCAAACAGTCACACTCCAAACTCCGCTATGGCCAAGACCAAAGAGCTGTCAAAGGACACCAGAAACAAAATTGTAGACCTGCACCAGGCTGGGAAGACTGAATCTGCAATAGGTAAGCAGCTTGGTTTGAAGAAATCAACTGTGGGAGCAATTATTAGGAAATGGAAGACATACAAGACCACTGATAATCTCCCTCGATCTGGGGCTCCACGCAAGATCTCACCCTGTGATCACAAGAACGGTGAGCAAAAATCCCAGAACCACACGGGGGGACCTAGTGAATGACCTGCAGAGAGCTGGGACCAAAGTAACAAAGCCTACCATCAGTAACACACTATGCCGCCAGGGACTCAAATCCTGCAGTGCCAGACGTGTCCCCCTGCTTAAGCCAGTACATGTCCAGGCCCGTCTGAAGTTTGCTAGAGAGCATTTGGATGATCCAGAAGAAGATTGGAAGAATGTCATATGGTCAGATGAAACCAAAATATAACTTTTTGGTAAAAACTCAACTCGCCGTGTTTAGAGGACAATGAATGGGGCCATGTATCGTGAGATTTTGAGTGAAAACCTCCTTCCATCAGCAAGGGCATTGAAGATGAAACGTGGCTGGGTCTTTCAGCATGACAGTGAACCAAAACACACCGCCCGGGCAACGAAGGAGTGGCTTCGTAAGAAGCATTTCAAGGTCCTGGAGTGGCCTAGCCAGTCTCCAGATCTCAACCCCATAGAAAATCTTTGGAGGGAGTTGAAAGTCCATGTTGCCCAGCAACAGCCCCAAAACATCACTGCTCTAGAGGAGATCTACATGGAGGAATGGGCCAAAATACCAGCAACAGTGTGTGAAAACCTTGTGAAGACTTACAGAAAACATTTGACCTCTGTCATTGCCAACAAAGGGTATATAACAAAGTATTGAGATAAACTTTTGTTTTTGACCAAATACTTATTTTCCACCATCATTTGCAAATAAATTCATAAAAAATCCTACAATGTGATTTTCTGGATTTTTTTTCTCATTTTGTCTGTCATAGTTGAAGTGTACCTATGATGAAAATTACAGGCCTCTCTCATCTTTTTAAGTGGGAGAACTTGTACAATTGGTGGCTGACTAAATACTTTTTTGCCCCACTGTAGGTGGAGAGAGGAAAGAGAAAGGTGGAGAAAGGAGGGAGGGAGAAAAAGAAGGGGAGAGGTGGAGAGAGAAACAACATTAGTCTTATCAAGAGAGGAGAAGTGATCTCTGTCCAGTGCTATAATTACAGCTGGCCAATGCCACTGTCACCTACATGCTTCGTTAGTACAGGGCCCATCACTGCCACAACACGCTTTAATGGACCCTGATGTAGGAGAGGGAGGAGGAGGACACGAGGGCAAGGTGAAGCTGCTCCTCAGGTCGGTAAATTGTTCTGTGTCTGTGATCTTAACTTTTTCTCTTCCTCTCTATCTCTCTCTCGCTCTCTGTCTGTCTTTTCTCTCCTCGTATCTCTCTCCTCGTCTGTCATTCTGTCTTTGTCTCTCTTTCTCTGTCGTGCTCTGTCTCACTCTCTCCTTTCTCTCTCCCTCCCGTTCTCTCTCCCGTTCTCTCTCCCGTCCTCTATCTCCAATTTTAATGTCTTCAGGCCTCTAATTTCTTCAAGGTTTTTTTTGTCAATGAGAGTGCCAATCAACACACACACACACACACACACACACACACACACACACACACACACACACACACACACACACACACACACACACACACACACACACAGGTTTTGTGTTGATACCAGCTGTGACTGACACCTAATTGGTAGATAGCAAGTGAGACAAGAGAAGCCATGTCCAAATCAAATCAAATCAAATTGTATTTGTCACATACACATGGTTAACAGACGTTAATGCGAGTGTAGTGAAATGCTTGTGCTTCTAGTTCCGACAGTGCAGTATTATCTAACAAGTAATCTAATGATTTCACAACAACTACCTTATACACACAATTGTAAAGGAATTAATACATATATGTACATATAAATATATGGATGAGCGATGGCTGAACGGCATAGGCAAGATGCAGTATATGGTATAGAGTACAGTATATACATATGAGATGAGTAATGTAGGGTATGTAAACATTATATAAAGTGGCATTGTTTAAAGTGACTAGTGATACATTTATTACATCCAATTTTGAATTATGAAGTGGCTCGAGATTTGACTCAGAATGTTGGCAGCAGCCACTCAATGTTAGTGACGGCTGTTTGAGATAGAAGCTGGCTGTTTGAGATAGAAGCTGTTTTTCAGTCTCTCGGGCCCAGCTTTGATGCACCTGTACAGACCTCGCCTTCTGGATGATAGCGAGGTGAACAGGCAGTGACTGGGGTGTTTGTTGTCCTTGATGATCTTTTTGGCCTTCCTGTGACATCGGGTGGTGTAGGTGTCCTGGAGGGCAGGTAGTTTGCCCCGGGTGATGCGTTGAGCAGACCTCACAACCCTCTGGAGAGCCTTACATTTGTGGGCGACAGGATGCTCTCGATTGTGCATCTGTAAAATTTTGTGAGTGTTTTTGGTGACAAGCCAAATTTCTTCAGCCTCCTGAGGCACTGTTGCGCCTTCTTCACCACGCTGTCTGTGTGGGTGGATTTCAGTTTGTCCGTGATGTGTACGCTGAGGAACTTAAAATCTTCCACCTTCTCCACTACTGTCCCGTCAATGTGGATGGGGGGCTGCTCCCTCTGCTGTTTCCTGAAGTCCACGATCTCCTTTGTTTTGGTGACTTGAGTGTGAGGTTATTTTCCTGACACCACACTCCGAGGGCCCTCACCTCCTCCCTGTAGGACGTCTCGTTGTTGTTGGTAATCAAGCCTACCACTGTAGTCTGCAAACTTGATGATTGAATTGGAGGCGTGCATGGCCACGCAGTCATGGGTGAACAGGGAGTACAGGAGAGGGCTGAGAACGTACCCTTGTGGGGCCCCAGTGTTGAGGATCAGAGGGGGTTGTTTCCCACCCACCTGGGGGCATCCCCCTGAGCTGCATGCAACTGGAGCTCAGCATGTTAAATGCTGAGCTCCAGTTGATGAACAGCATTCTTACATAGGTAGTCCTGTTGTCCAGATGGGTTAGGTCAGTGTGCAGTGCGATTGCGATTGCATCGTCTGTGGACCTAATGGGGCGGTAAGCAAATTGAAGTGGGTCTAGGGTGTCAGGTAGGGCGGAGGTGATATGATCCTTGACTAGTTTCTCAAAGCACTTCATGATGACGGAAGTGAGTGCTACGGGCGATAGTCGTTTAGCTCAGTTACCTTAACTTTCTTGGGAACAGGAACAATGGTGGCCCTCTTGAAGCATGTGGGAACAGCAGACTAGGATAGGGATTGATTTAATATGTCCGTAAACACACCAGCCAGCTGGTCTGCGCATGCTCTTAGCATGCGGCTAGGGATGTCGTCTGGGACGGGCGTGTCTTGCGAGGGTTAACACGTTTAAATGTTTTACTCACGTTGGCTGCGGTGAAGGAGAGCCCGCAGGTTTTGGTAGCGGGCTGTGTTGGTGGCACTGTATTGTCCCCAAAGTGAGCAAATAAGCTATTTAGTTTGTCTGGGAGCAAGACATTGGGGTCCATGACGGGGCTGGTTTTCTTTTTGTAGTCCATGATTGACTGTAGACCTTGCCACATACTTCTTGTGTCTGAGCCGTTGAATTGTGACTCTACTTTGTCTATATACTGATGCTTAGCTTGTTTGATTGCCTTGCGGAGGGAATAGCTACACTGTTTGTATTCGGTCATGTTTCCGGTCACCTTGCCCTGATTAAAAGCAGTGGTTTGTCCTTTCAATTTTGCATGAATGCTGCCATCCATCCACGGTTTCTGGTTGGGAAGGTTTTAATAGTCGCTGTGGGTACAACATCACCGATGCACTTGCTAATAGACTCGCTCACCGAATCAGCGTATACATCATTGTTGTTGTTCGACGCTATCCGGAACATATCCCAGTCGACGTGATCGAAGTAATCTTGAAGCATGGAATCAGATTGGTCGGACCAGCGTTGAACAGACCTGAGCACGGGCGTTTCCTGTTTTAGTTTCTGTCTATAGGCTGGGAGCAACAAAAGTGAGTTGTGGTTAGATTTGCCCGAAAGGAGGGCAAGGGAGGGCTTTGTATGCATCGCGGGAATTTAGAGTAACAATAATCCAGGATTTTGCCAGCCCGGGTCGCACATTTGATATACTGATCACATTTAGGGAGGCTTGTTTTCAGATTAGCCTTGTTAAAATCCCCAGCTGCAATGAATGCAGCCTTGGGATATGTGGTTTCCAGTTTACATAGAGTCCAATGAAGTTCTTTCAGGGCAGTGGAGGTGTGGGAGGGGATATACACCACTGTGATTATAATCGAAGAGAATTCTCTTGGTAGATAATGCGGTCGGCATTTGATTGTAAGGAATTCTAGGTCAGGTGAACAAAAGGACTTGAATTCCTGTATGTTGTTATGATCATACCATGACTCGTTAATCATAAGGCATACACCCTCGCCCTTCTTCTTACCAGAGAGATGTTTGTTTCTGTCGGCGCGATGCGTGAAGAAACCAGGTGGCTGTACCGACTCTGATAACGTATCCTGAGTGAGCCATGTTTCCGTAAAGCAGAGAATGTTGCAATCTCTGATGTCTCTCTGGAAGGCAACCCTTGCTCGGATTTCGTCTACCTTGTTGTCAAGAGACTGGACGTTGGCGAGTAGTATACTCGGTACCGGTGGGCGATGTGCCTGTCTACGGAGCCTGACCAGAAGACGGCTCCATCTGCCCCTTCTGCGGCGCCGTTGTTTTGGGTCGCCTGCTGGGATCCGATCCATTGTCCTGGGTGGTGGACCAAACGGAGGATCCTCTTCGGGAAAGTCGTATTCCTGGTCATAATGTTGGTAAGTTGACGCTGCTCTTATATCCAATAGTTCCTCCTGTATGTAATAAGACTTAAGATTTCCTGGGGTAACAATGTAAGAAATAATATATATGACAAAATACGGCATAGTTTCCTAAGAATGTGATGCGAGGCGGCCATCTCTGTTGGTACCGGATGTAGTGCAGATAGATTAGTGCAGATATATGCACTAATGACGACTATGTTGGCATGCTCACATGGACAGCCAACAATTTCCTTTTCCAGAATGGGATGGCAAATTACTCAGACATCTGCAATAACTACAGCCTGGTGTCTGTGTGTATTATTTTCTGAGTAGTTGTCATGTCTATTGTGTTCTGAATGAATGAATCATAGGAGTAACTGCCCTGTTGTCTTAGTGCCAGTTTGAGCTGTGATTTAGACAGTGTTTTAAGGATCATCCCCCTCCTCTCTGTCTCTCTCTCTCTGTCTCTTTCTCTCTCTGTCTCTCTGTCTCTCTCTGTCTCTTTCTCTCTCTGTCTCTCTTTCTCTCTCTGTCTCTCTCTGTCACTGTCTCTCTGTCTCTCTGTCTCTTTCTCTCTCTGTCTCTCTCACTTTCTCTTGCTTTCTCTCACTCTCTACACATAGAAAACAAAGCAGTGTATAGTTTCTGTGACTGCAGCGGAATGGTCTCTCGGGTCCTCCTCTTCTTTCTGATGACGTGGATGTTGATTAAGGTAGCCCTCCACACCTCCTCTTCTTTCTGATGACGTGGATGTTGATTAAGGTAGCCCTCCACACCTCCTCTTCTTTCTGATGACGTGGATGTTGATTAAGGTAGCCCTCCACAACTCCTCTTCTTTCTGATGACGTGGATGTTGATTAAGGTAGCCCTCCACACCTCCCCTTCTTTCTGATGACGTGTTATGTTGATTAAGGTAGCCCTCCACACCTCCCCTTCTTTCTGATGACGTGGATGTTGATTAAGGTAGCCCTCCACACCTCCTCTTCTTTCTGATGACGTGGATGTTGATTAAGGTAGCCCTCCACAACTCCTCTTCTTTCTGATGACGTGGATGTTGATTAAGGTAGCCCTCCACACCTCCTCTTCTTTCTGATGACGTGGATGTTGATTAAGGTAGCCCTCCACACCTCCCCTTCTTTCTGATGACGTGGATGTTGATTAAGGTAGCCCACCACACCTCCTCTTCTTTCTGATGACGTGGATGTTGATTAAGGTAGCCCTCCACACCTCCTCTTCTTTCTGGTGACGTGGATGTTGATTAAGGTAGCCCTCCACACCTCCTCTTCTTTCTGATGACGTGGATGTTGATTAAGGTAGCCCTCCACACCTCTTCTTTCTGTTGACGTGGATGTTGATTAAGGTAGCCCTCCACACCTCCTCTTCTTTCTGATGACGTGGATGTTGATTAAGGTAGCCCACCACACCTCCTCTTCTTTCTGGTGACGTGGATGTTGATTAAGGTAGCCCTCCACACCTCTTCTTTCTGTTGACGTGGATGTTGATTAAGGTAGCCCTCCACACCTCCTCTTCTTTCTGATGACGTGGATGTTGATTAAGGTAGCCCACCACACCTCCTCTTCTTTCTGGTGACGTGGATGTTGATTAAGGTAGCCCTCCACACCTCTTCTTTCTGATGACGTGGATGTTGATTAAGGTAGCCCTCCACACCTCTTCTTTCTGTTGACGTGGATGTTGATTAAGGTAGCCCTCCACACCTCCTCTTCTTTCTGATGACGTGGATGTTGATTAAGGTAGCCCTCCACACCTCTCTGATTCAGAGGAGTTTGGTTAAATGTGGAAGACACATTTCAGTTGAATGCATTAATTTGTGCAACTGACTAGGTATCCCCTTTCCATCGCTTTCTGTTTCTCTCCCTCACCCCTCTATTTCTCTCCCTATCTCTCTCCCACCCCCATATCCTCCCTGTGAATGACTGCTCTATATGTTTGTGAGAGTTTCACCTTTCCACAGTGGGGTCATATTAGTGTGTAGTCCAAACTGTTGGGACCCTACAGACAGAAGTTGACAGATCATCTGTACCGACTTCAGACGAGTCCCAAGACGCTTGTAGGGGTTGTAGAGTAAAACGGAGAACGCCATCGCGTTCATGAGTCTCCTCTTTCCATAATAGTTGTAGGCCAAACCGTTGGAATTCTACAGATGATTTTATTAGAAGACCGATTTTCGGGATGTCTCATGGTTTGACAAACTTCACTGTCAACTTTCAGCACAGATGCGGTGGATTGAGATGCATCCAACCCAAAAAAACAGATACTGTATCTCTAGTTTGAACTGACAGATTTTTATGGGGATTTTTGTATCATGCTAATTAGATTTCCGCGGGGGTGCGGACATCGACTTGAGGGGGTTAACTCATTTAGGAAAGGTTTTTGGGTATAAAAACATCTTGTTCATCTTATTAACTGCTAAACAAAATCGTGATTAGTTGTATTAGCTGGGCTGAAACAAAAGCTTGCACACCTTGCTCTCTTGGGTTGGTGACCAGTGATGTAGAGTAGATGGATGCGTGCTTGTTCATCTTATCAACTGTCCATCATAGTTGGGTTGGAACAAAAGCCTGCACACCAGTCCCACTGGGCACAGACGTCAGTTCAAGGTCTAGTTTTTAATTTACATTTTGTTGAGTTGTCAACTAACTTGAATAAAAATGTAAAAAATCACCATGTCATTGGATTTAGGTTAAAAGTTGGGGGTGGACCAGCTTTAATATTGAAGATATTATCAGTTTGTAACGTTTGTCGTCTGGAAAAAGAGAGGAGGACCAATGGGCAGCGTGGTAAGTGTCCATTATTTTAATAAAACAACTGAACACCAAACAAAACAACAAAAATGACAAACGAACAGTCCTGTAAGGTGATGAAAAACACTAAACAGAACAAAATGGGGAAAACAGGCTACCTAAGTATGATTCTCAATCAGAGACAACGATCGACAGCTGCCTCTGATTGAGAACCATACCAGGCCAAACACAGAAATACAACAAAGAAAAATAATGTAGACTACAAACCCTGAATTCAAAGGCTGGTTGAAGCCGTTTATTGGAGATGATACACGGGCATCCTGCCTGTACTGTAAGGCTGATTTCGACGCCAAACTTAGTGATGTAAAAAAACACATGACAACTCTAAAACATACTCAAAAGGCAAAGCCTTATAACAGCTCCACCCAAAACAAGCTGCCATTTATGGTTTTAAAAAAATTACTCTGAGGAAGTCTGAGGCCACCATGGCATTAGCTATCATTGAACACTGTTCCATCTTGACATGTGATATTGGAGATATTGGAGAAGCATGTAGACCTGCTTTCTCAGACTCCACTGCTGCTACAACTTCAAAATGCACAGGACAAAGTGCACAGAAATTGTTAATGGTGTTCTAGCACCAGACTTTCTGAAAAGTTGGTCGCAGATGTGGGTGACCAGCGTTTCAGCCTCTGAGTCCACGGATGTAAGTGTTTCTAAGTACCTGGGGGTTGTGATAAGGTACTTTAGTGACACAAAGCAGACAATTGTATCAACATTTCTGGGGCTTGTTGAGTTGGAGGAGATGCCAAATCTATAGCCCGTGCTGTTGTGGCTTTCCTCGAGAAGTGTTGTCTTAAAAAAGAGAAACTCCTGGGGAGAGGGACTGACAATGCCTCTTATGACGGGGATTAACAATGGGGTCCATAAAGTGCTGAAGGAGGAGTATGGCCTCATATCTGGCTGTGTGTGCCACTCTCTGCAGCTTGCTGTAAGTCATGCTTCCAATGACACCATCCCTCGTAGCGTGGAGTACTTGGTACGAGAGACTTATAACTGGTTTTCAGTGTCTCCAAAGCGCAGGGAGGCCTACAAGACCATATATGAGACAATCAACTGTGGGGAGAAACCTTTACAGATAACCAAGGTGTGTGCCACGCGTTGGCTCTCCATTGAACCCGCGGTTTCAGCACAGTGGATCTGGGCTGATTCCAGCAGAGAGTCAGACTGGGCTGATGTCATGTGGCCAGAGTCTGGCCCGCCTTCGGCAGTATTAGTTATGGCTAGGATGCAGGGATTGAGCTCATGCCGAGTTATCTGGCCCAAATGTATTACTTGGGGCTCGGGCCGATTGTGCCTACTCTCTGGCAAGATGATTACATGGGCTGCTTTATATAATTAACATTTAAATATTTATTTATTTTTCCATAAAATGGTAGTTCAAATAGAACGGATACGGAAGAAAACTACATTTAGATTTCAGCTTTGAAAGTCATTTTGCGCGTATTCAGTATGGCTACTAGTTGAGTTTAAACAGCCCCCTTGGGGGCACGTTTTGAACCTAGCTAATGAACAGCTGGAACCTAGCTAATGAACAGCTGGAACCTAGCTAATAAACAGCTGGAACCTAGCTAATGAACAACTGGAACATAGCTAATGAACAGCTGGAACATAGCTAATGAACAGTTTGAACATAGCTAATGAACAGTTGGAACATAGCTAATGAACAACTGGAACCTAGCTAATGAACAGCTGGAACCTAGCTAATGAACAGCTGGAACCTAGCTAATGAACAGCTGGAACCTAGCTAATGAACAGCTGGAACCTAGCTAATGAACAGCTGGAACCTAGCTAATGAACAGCTGGAACACAGCTAATGAACAGCTGGAACACAGCTAATGAACAGCTGGAACCTAGCTAATGAACAGCTGGAACACAGCTAATGAACAGCTGGAACACAGCTAATGAACAGCTGGAACCTAGCTAATGAACAGCTGGAACCTAGCTAATGAATAGCTGGAACATAGCTAATGAACAGCAAATGATGACAAGGGTGGTGTCTCAAATGGCACCCTACATAGTGCACTACTTTTGGCCAGAGCCAAATGAGTCCTGGGGAAAAGTAGTGCACTACATAGGTAATATGGTGCCATTTGGGAAGAAGATTACATCCACTATTGCTGACTGATTGGTTTGTTGTGCCTTGTACCTTACTGACGAGTGACAACATTTTTAACATTGTTCTGTTATTAAAGGTTCAATCTATATTAGTTACTGATGTTCAATGGTCATTTCAATTAATGATAAAGATATACCCATTGACTCCTGAAGAATATGGGGGCTCCCATTTTGGGGTGGGGGCCCCTGTTTAGACAGTGTTTTAAGGATCATCCCCCTCCTCTCTGTCTCTCTCTCTCTCTCTGTCTCTTTCTCTCTCTGTCTCTCTGTCTCTCTCTGTCTCTTTCTCTCTCTGTCTCTCTTTCTCTCTCTGTCTCTCTCTGTCACTGTCTCTCTGTCTCTCTGTCTCTTTCTCTCTCTGTCTCTCTCACTTTCTCTTGCTTTCTCTCACTCTCTACACATAGAAAACAAAGCAGTGTATAGTTTCTGTGACTGCAGCGGAATGGTCTCTCGGGTCCTCCTCTTCTTTCTGATGACGTGGATGTTGATTAAGGTAGCCCTCCACACCTCCTCTTCTTTCTGATGACGTGGATGTTGATTAAGGTAGCCCTCCACACCTCCTCTTCTTTCTGATGACGTGGATGTTGATTAAGGTAGCCCTCCACAACTCCTCTTCTTTCTGATGACGTGGATGTTGATTAAGGTAGCCCTCCACACCTCCCCTTCTTTCTGATGACGTGTTATGTTGATTAAGGTAGCCCTCCACACCTCCCCTTCTTTCTGATGACGTGGATGTTGATTAAGGTAGCCCTCCACACCTCCTCTTCTTTCTGATGACGTGGATGTTGATTAAGGTAGCCCTCCACAACTCCTCTTCTTTCTGATGACGTGGATGTTGATTAAGGTAGCCCTCCACACCTCCTCTTCTTTCTGATGACGTGGATGTTGATTAAGGTAGCCCTCCACACCTCCCCTTCTTTCTGATGACGTGGATGTTGATTAAGGTAGCCCACCACACCTCCTCTTCTTTCTGATGACGTGGATGTTGATTAAGGTAGCCCTCCACACCTCCTCTTCTTTCTGGTGACGTGGATGTTGATTAAGGTAGCCCTCCACACCTCCTCTTCTTTCTGATGACGTGGATGTTGATTAAGGTAGCCCTCCACACCTCTTCTTTCTGTTGACGTGGATGTTGATTAAGGTAGCCCTCCACACCTCCTCTTCTTTCTGATGACGTGGATGTTGATTAAGGTAGCCCACCACACCTCCTCTTCTTTCTGGTGACGTGGATGTTGATTAAGGTAGCCCTCCACACCTCTTCTTTCTGTTGACGTGGATGTTGATTAAGGTAGCCCTCCACACCTCCTCTTCTTTCTGATGACGTGGATGTTGATTAAGGTAGCCCACCACACCTCCTCTTCTTTCTGGTGACGTGGATGTTGATTAAGGTAGCCCTCCACACCTCTTCTTTCTGATGACGTGGATGTTGATTAAGGTAGCCCTCCACACCTCTTCTTTCTGTTGACGTGGATGTTGATTAAGGTAGCCCTCCACACCTCCTCTTCTTTCTGATGACGTGGATGTTGATTAAGGTAGCCCTCCACACCTCTCTGATTCAGAGGAGTTTGGTTAAATGTGGAAGACACATTTCAGTTGAATGCATTAATTTGTGCAACTGACTAGGTATCCCCTTTCCATCGCTTTCTGTTTCTCTCCCTCACCCCTCTATTTCTCTCCCTATCTCTCTCCCACCCCCATATCCTCCCTGTGAATGACTGCTCTATATGTTTGTGAGAGTTTCACCTTTCCACAGTGGGGTCATATTAGTGTGTAGTCCAAACTGTTGGGACCCTACAGACAGAAGTTGACAGATCATCTGTACCGACTTCAGACGAGTCCCAAGACGCTTGTAGGGGTTGTAGAGTAAAACGGAGAACGCCATCGCGTTCATGAGTCTCCTCTTTCCATAATAGTTGTAGGCCAAACCGTTGGAATTCTACAGATGATTTTATTAGAAGACCGATTTTCGGGATGTCTCATGGTTTGACAAACTTCACTGTCAACTTTCAGCACAGATGCGGTGGATTGAGATGCATCCAACCCAAAAAAACAGATACTGTATCTCTAGTTTGAACTGACAGATTTTTATGGGGATTTTTGTATCATGCTAATTAGATTTCCGCGGGGGTGCGGACATCGACTTGAGGGGGTTAACTCATTTAGGAAAGGTTTTTGGGTATAAAAACATCTTGTTCATCTTATTAACTGCTAAACAAAATCGTGATTAGTTGTATTAGCTGGGCTGAAACAAAAGCTTGCACACCTTGCTCTCTTGGGTTGGTGACCAGTGATGTAGAGTAGATGGATGCGTGCTTGTTCATCTTATCAACTGTCCATCATAGTTGGGTTGGAACAAAAGCCTGCACACCAGTCCCACTGGGCACAGACGTCAGTTCAAGGTCTAGTTTTTAATTTACATTTTGTTGAGTTGTCAACTAACTTGAATAAAAATGTAAAAAATCACCATGTCATTGGATTTAGGTTAAAAGTTGGGGGTGGACCAGCTTTAATATTGAAGATATTATCAGTTTGTAACGTTTGTCGTCTGGAAAAAGAGAGGAGGACCAATGGGCAGCGTGGTAAGTGTCCATTATTTTAATAAAACAACTGAACACCAAACAAAACAACAAAAATGACAAACGAACAGTCCTGTAAGGTGATGAAAAACACTAAACAGAACAAAATGGGGAAAACAGGCTACCTAAGTATGATTCTCAATCAGAGACAACGATCGACAGCTGCCTCTGATTGAGAACCATACCAGGCCAAACACAGAAATACAACAAAGAAAAATAATGTAGACTACAAACCCTGAATTCAAAGGCTGGTTGAAGCCGTTTATTGGAGATGATACACGGGCATCCTGCCTGTACTGTAAGGCTGATTTCGACGCCAAACTTAGTGATGTAAAAAAACACATGACAACTCTAAAACATACTCAAAAGGCAAAGCCTTATAACAGCTCCACCCAAAACAAGCTGCCATTTATGGTTTAAAAAAAATTACTCTGAGGAAGTCTGAGGCCACCATGGCATTAGCTATCATTGAACACTGTTCCATCTTGACATGTGATATTGGAGATATTGGAGAAGCATGTAGACCTGCTTTCTCAGACTCCACTGCTGCTACAACTTCAAAATGCACAGGACAAAGTGCACAGAAATTGTTAATGGTGTTCTAGCACCAGACTTTCTGAAAAGTTGGTCGCAGATGTGGGTGACCAGCGTTTCAGCCTCTGAGTCCACGGATGTAAGTGTTTCTAAGTACCTGGGGGTTGTGATAAGGTACTTTAGTGACACAAAGCAGACAATTGTATCAACATTTCTGGGGCTTGTTGAGTTGGAGGAGATGCCAAATCTATAGCCCGTGCTGTTGTGGCTTTCCTCGAGAAGTGTTGTCTTAAAAAAGAGAAACTCCTGGGGAGAGGGACTGACAATGCCTCTTATGACGGGGATTAACAATGGGGTCCATAAAGTGCTGAAGGAGGAGTATGGCCTCATATCTGGCTGTGTGTGCCACTCTCTGCAGCTTGCTGTAAGTCATGCTTCCAATGACACCATCCCTCGTAGCGTGGAGTACTTGGTACGAGAGACTTATAACTGGTTTTCAGTGTCTCCAAAGCGCAGGGAGGCCTACAAGACCATATATGAGACAATCAACTGTGGGGAGAAACCTTTACAGATAACCAAGGTGTGTGCCACGCGTTGGCTCTCCATTGAACCCGCGGTTTCAGCACAGTGGATCTGGGCTGATTCCAGCAGAGAGTCAGACTGGGCTGATGTCATGTGGCCAGAGTCTGGCCCGCCTTCGGCAGTATTAGTTATGGCTAGGATGCAGGGATTGAGCTCATGCCGAGTTATCTGGCCCAAATGTATTACTTGGGGCTCGGGCCGATTGTGCCTACTCTCTGGCAAGATGATTACATGGGCTGCTTTATATAATTAACATTTAAA
Source organism: Oncorhynchus mykiss (assembly GCF_057628025.1). Classification (NCBI taxonomy): domain Eukaryota; kingdom Metazoa; phylum Chordata; class Actinopteri; order Salmoniformes; family Salmonidae; genus Oncorhynchus; species Oncorhynchus mykiss. The sequence goes on from NC_143047.1 coordinate 33,257,494, forward strand.
TATTTATTTATTTTTCCATAAAATGGTAGTTCAAATAGAACGGATACGGAAGAAAACTACATTTAGATTTCAGCTTTGAAAGTCATTTTGCGCGTATTCAGTATGGCTACTAGTTGAGTTTAAACAGCCCCCTTGGGGGCACGTTTTGAACCTAGCTAATGAACAGCTGGAACCTAGCTAATGAACAGCTGGAACCTAGCTAATAAACAGCTGGAACCTAGCTAATGAACAACTGGAACATAGCTAATGAACAGCTGGAACATAGCTAATGAACAGTTTGAACATAGCTAATGAACAGTTGGAACATAGCTAATGAACAACTGGAACCTAGCTAATGAACAGCTGGAACCTAGCTAATGAACAGCTGGAACCTAGCTAATGAACAGCTGGAACCTAGCTAATGAACAGCTGGAACCTAGCTAATGAACAGCTGGAACCTAGCTAATGAACAGCTGGAACACAGCTAATGAACAGCTGGAACACAGCTAATGAACAGCTGGAACCTAGCTAATGAACAGCTGGAACACAGCTAATGAACAGCTGGAACCTAGCTAATGAACAGCTGGAACACAGCTAATGAACAGCTGGAACCTAGCTAATGAACAGCTGGAACCTAGCTAATGAATAGCTGGAACATAGCTAATGAACAGCAAATGATGACAAGGGTGGTGTCTCAAATGGCACCCTACATAGTGCACTACTTTTGGCCAGAGCCAAATGAGTCCTGGGGAAAAGTAGTGCACTACATAGGTAATATGGTGCCATTTGGGAAGAAGATTACATCCACTATTGCTGACTGATTGGTTTGTTGTGCCTTGTACCTTACTGACGAGTGACAACATTTTTAACATTGTTCTGTTATTAAAGGTTCAATCTATATTAGTTACTGATGTTCAATGGTCATTTCAATTAATGATAAAGATATACCCATTGACTCCTGAAGAATATGGGGGCTCCCATTTTGGGGTGGGGGCCCCTGTTTAGACAGTGTTTTAAGGATCATCCCCCTCCTCTCTGTCTCTCTCTCTCTCTCTGTCTCTTTCTCTCTCTGTCTCTCTGTCTCTCTCTGTCTCTTTCTCTCTCTGTCTCTCTTTCTCTCTCTGTCTCTCTCTGTCACTGTCTCTCTGTCTCTCTGTCTCTTTCTCTCTCTGTCTCTCTCACTTTCTCTTGCTTTCTCTCACTCTCTACACATAGAAAACAAAGCAGTGTATAGTTTCTGTGACTGCAGCGGAATGGTCTCTCGGGTCCTCCTCTTCTTTCTGATGACGTGGATGTTGATTAAGGTAGCCCTCCACACCTCCTCTTCTTTCTGATGACGTGGATGTTGATTAAGGTAGCCCTCCACACCTCCTCTTCTTTCTGATGACGTGGATGTTGATTAAGGTAGCCCTCCACAACTCCTCTTCTTTCTGATGACGTGGATGTTGATTAAGGTAGCCCTCCACACCTCCCCTTCTTTCTGATGACGTGTTATGTTGATTAAGGTAGCCCTCCACACCTCCCCTTCTTTCTGATGACGTGGATGTTGATTAAGGTAGCCCTCCACACCTCCTCTTCTTTCTGATGACGTGGATGTTGATTAAGGTAGCCCTCCACAACTCCTCTTCTTTCTGATGACGTGGATGTTGATTAAGGTAGCCCTCCACACCTCCTCTTCTTTCTGATGACGTGGATGTTGATTAAGGTAGCCCTCCACACCTCCCCTTCTTTCTGATGACGTGGATGTTGATTAAGGTAGCCCACCACACCTCCTCTTCTTTCTGATGACGTGGATGTTGATTAAGGTAGCCCTCCACACCTCCTCTTCTTTCTGGTGACGTGGATGTTGATTAAGGTAGCCCTCCACACCTCCTCTTCTTTCTGATGACGTGGATGTTGATTAAGGTAGCCCTCCACACCTCTTCTTTCTGTTGACATGGATGTTGATTAAGGTAGCCCTCCACACCTCCTCTTCTTTCTGATGACGTGGATGTTGATTAAGGTAGCCCACCACACCTCCTCTTCTTTCTGGTGACGTGGATGTTGATTAAGGTAGCCCTCCACACCTCTTCTTTCTGTTGACGTGGATGTTGATTAAGGTAGCCCTCCACACCTCCTCTTCTTTCTGATGACGTGGATGTTGATTAAGGTAGCCCACCACACCTCCTCTTCTTTCTGGTGACGTGGATGTTGATTAAGGTAGCCCTCCACACCTCTTCTTTCTGATGACGTGGATGTTGATTAAGGTAGCCCTCCACACCTCTTCTTTCTGTTGACGTGGATGTTGATTAAGGTAGCCCTCCACACCTCCTCTTCTTTCTGATGACGTGGATGTTGATTAAGGTAGCCCTCCACACCTCTCTGATTCAGAGGAGTTTGGTTAAATGTGGAAGACACATTTCAGTTGAATGCATTAATTTGTGCAACTGACTAGGTATCCCCTTTCCATCGCTTTCTGTTTCTCTCCCTCACCCCTCTATTTCTCTCCCTATCTCTCTCCCACCCCCATATCCTCCCTGTGAATGACTGCTCTATATGTTTGTGAGAGTTTCACCTTTCCACAGTGGGGTCATATTAGTGTGTAGTCCAAACTGTTGGGACCCTACAGACAGAAGTTGACAGATCATCTGTACCGACTTCAGACGAGTCCCAAGACGCTTGTAGGGGTTGTAGAGTAAAACGGAGAACGCCATCGCGTTCATGAGTCTCCTCTTTCCATAATAGTTGTAGGCCAAACCGTTGGAATTCTACAGATGATTTTATTAGAAGACCGATTTTCGGGATGTCTCATGGTTTGACAAACTTCACTGTCAACTTTCAGCACAGATGCGGTGGATTGAGATGCATCCAACCCAAAAAAACAGATACTGTATCTCTAGTTTGAATTGACAGATTTTTATGGGGATTTTTGTATCATGCTAATTAGATTTCCGCGGGGGTGCGGACATCGACTTGAGGGGGTTAACTCATTTAGGAAAGGTTTTTGGGTATAAAAACATCTTGTTCATCTTATTAACTGCTAAACAAAATCGTGATTAGTTGTATTAGCTGGGCTGAAACAAAAGCTTGCACACCTTGCTCTCTTGGGTTGGTGACCAGTGATGTAGAGTAGATGGATGCGTGCTTGTTCATCTTATCAACTGTCCATCATAGTTGGGTTGGAACAAAAGCCTGCACACCAGTCCCACTGGGCACAGACGTCAGTTCAAGGTCTAGTTTTTAATTTACATTTTGTTGAGTTGTCAACTAACTTGAATAAAAATGTAAAAAATCACCATGTCATTGGATTTAGGTTAAAAGTTGGGGGTGGACCAGCTTTAATATTGAAGATATTATCAGTTTGTAACGTTTGTCGTCTGGAAAAAGAGAGGAGGACCAATGGGCAGCGTGGTAAGTGTCCATTATTTTAATAAAACAACTGAACACCAAACAAAACAACAAAAATGACAAACGAACAGTCCTGTAAGGTGATGAAAAACACTAAACAGAACAAAATGGGGAAAACAGGCTACCTAAGTATGATTCTCAATCAGAGACAACGATCGACAGCTGCCTCTGATTGAGAACCATACCAGGCCAAACACAGAAATACAACAAAGAAAAATAATGTAGACTACAAACCCTGAATTCAAAGGCTGGTTGAAGCCGTTTATTGGAGATGATACACGGGCATCCTGCCTGTACTGTAAGGCTGATTTCGACGCCAAACTTAGTGATGTAAAAAAACACATGACAACTCTAAAACATACTCAAAAGGCAAAGCCTTATAACAGCTCCACCCAAAACAAGCTGCCATTTATGGTTTAAAAAAAATTACTCTGAGGAAGTCTGAGGCCACCATGGCATTAGCTATCATTGAACACTGTTCCATCTTGACATGTGATATTGGAGATATTGGAGAAGCATGTAGACCTGCTTTCTCAGACTCCACTGCTGCTACAACTTCAAAATGCACAGGACAAAGTGCACAGAAATTGTTAATGGTGTTCTAGCACCATACTTTCTGAAAAGTTGGTCGCAGATGTGGGTGACCAGCGTTTCAGCCTCTGAGTCCACGGATGTAAGTGTTTCTAAGTACCTGGGGGTTGTGATAAGGTACTTTAGTGACACAAAGCAGACAATTGTATCAACATTTCTGGGGCTTGTTGAGTTGGAGGAGATGCCAAATCTATAGCCCGTGCTGTTGTGGCTTTCCTCGAGAAGTGTTGTCTTAAAAAAGAGAAACTCCTGGGGAGAGGGACTGACAATGCCTCTTATGACGGGGATTAACAATGGGGTCCATAAAGTGCTGAAGGAGGAGTATGGCCTCATATCTGGCTGTGTGTGCCACTCTCTGCAGCTTGCTGTAAGTCATGCTTCCAATGACACCATCCCTCGTAGCGTGGAGTACTTGGTACGAGAGACTTATAACTGGTTTTCAGTGTCTCCAAAGCGCAGGGAGGCCTACAAGACCATATATGAGACAATCAACTGTGGGGAGAAACCTTTACAGATAACCAAGGTGTGTGCCACGCGTTGGCTCTCCATTGAACCCGCGGTTTCAGCACAGTGGATCTGGGCTGATTCCAGCAGAGAGTCAGACTGGGCTGATGTCATGTGGCCAGAGTCTGGCCCGCCTTCGGCAGTATTAGTTATGGCTAGGATGCAGGGATTGAGCTCATGCCGAGTTATCTGGCCCAAATGTATTACTTGGGGCTCGGGCCGATTGTGCCTACTCTCTGGCAAGATGATTACATGGGCTGCTTTATATAATTAACATTTAAATATTTATTTATTTTTCCATAAAATGGTAGTTCAAATAGAACGGATACGGAAGAAAACTACATTTAGATTTCAGCTTTGAAAGTCATTTTGCGCGTATTCAGTATGGCTACTAGTTGAGTTTAAACAGCCCCCTTGGGGGCACGTTTTGAACCTAGCTAATGAACAGCTGGAACCTAGCTAATGAACAGCTGGAACCTAGCTAATAAACAGCTGGAACCTAGCTAATGAACAACTGGAACATAGCTAATGAACAGCTGGAACATAGCTAATGAACAGTTTGAACATAGCTAATGAACAGTTGGAACATAGCTAATGAACAACTGGAACCTAGCTAATGAACAGCTGGAACCTAGCTAATGAACAGCTGGAACCTAGCTAATGAACAGCTGGAACCTAGCTAATGAACAGCTGGAACCTAGCTAATGAACAGCTGGAACCTAGCTAATGAACAGCTGGAACACAGCTAATGAACAGCTGGAACACAGCTAATGAACAGCTGGAACCTAGCTAATGAACAGCTGGAACACAGCTAATGAACAGCTGGAACCTAGCTAATGAACAGCTGGAACACAGCTAATGAACAGCTGGAACCTAGCTAATGAACAGCTGGAACCTAGCTAATGAATAGCTGGAACATAGCTAATGAACAGCAAATGATGACAAGGGTGGTGTCTCAAATGGCACCCTACATAGTGCACTACTTTTGGCCAGAGCCAAATGAGTCCTGGGGAAAAGTAGTGCACTACATAGGTAATATGGTGCCATTTGGGAAGAAGATTACATCCACTATTGCTGACTGATTGGTTTGTTGTGCCTTGTACCTTACTGACGAGTGACAACATTTTTAACATTGTTCTGTTATTAAAGGTTCAATCTATATTAGTTACTGATGTTCAATGGTCATTTCAATTAATGATAAAGATATACCCATTGACTCCTGAAGAATATGGGGGCTCCCATTTTGGGGTGGGGGCCCCTGTTTAGACAGTGTTTTAAGGATCATCCCCCTCCTCTCTGTCTCTCTCTCTCTCTCTGTCTCTTTCTCTCTCTGTCTCTCTGTCTCTCTCTGTCTCTTTCTCTCTCTGTCTCTCTTTCTCTCTCTGTCTCTCTCTGTCACTGTCTCTCTGTCTCTCTGTCTCTTTCTCTCTCTGTCTCTCTCACTTTCTCTTGCTTTCTCTCACTCTCTACACATAGAAAACAAAGCAGTGTATAGTTTCTGTGACTGCAGCGGAATGGTCTCTCGGGTCCTCCTCTTCTTTCTGATGACGTGGATGTTGATTAAGGTAGCCCTCCACACCTCCTCTTCTTTCTGATGACGTGGATGTTGATTAAGGTAGCCCTCCACACCTCCTCTTCTTTCTGATGACGTGGATGTTGATTAAGGTAGCCCTCCACAACTCCTCTTCTTTCTGATGACGTGGATGTTGATTAAGGTAGCCCTCCACACCTCCCCTTCTTTCTGATGACGTGTTATGTTGATTAAGGTAGCCCTCCACACCTCCCCTTCTTTCTGATGACGTGGATGTTGATTAAGGTAGCCCTCCACACCTCCTCTTCTTTCTGATGACGTGGATGTTGATTAAGGTAGCCCTCCACAACTCCTCTTCTTTCTGATGACGTGGATGTTGATTAAGGTAGCCCTCCACACCTCCTCTTCTTTCTGATGACGTGGATGTTGATTAAGGTAGCCCTCCACACCTCCCCTTCTTTCTGATGACGTGGATGTTGATTAAGGTAGCCCACCACACCTCCTCTTCTTTCTGATGACGTGGATGTTGATTAAGGTAGCCCTCCACACCTCCTCTTCTTTCTGGTGACGTGGATGTTGATTAAGGTAGCCCTCCACACCTCCTCTTCTTTCTGATGACGTGGATGTTGATTAAGGTAGCCCTCCACACCTCTTCTTTCTGTTGACGTGGATGTTGATTAAGGTAGCCCTCCACACCTCCTCTTCTTTCTGATGACGTGGATGTTGATTAAGGTAGCCCACCACACCTCCTCTTCTTTCTGGTGACGTGGATGTTGATTAAGGTAGCCCTCCACACCTCTTCTTTCTGTTGACGTGGATGTTGATTAAGGTAGCCCTCCACACCTCCTCTTCTTTCTGATGACGTGGATGTTGATTAAGGTAGCCCACCACACCTCCTCTTCTTTCTGGTGACGTGGATGTTGATTAAGGTAGCCCTCCACACCTCTTCTTTCTGATGACGTGGATGTTGATTAAGGTAGCCCTCCACACCTCTTCTTTCTGTTGACGTGGATGTTGATTAAGGTAGCCCTCCACACCTCCTCTTCTTTCTGATGACGTGGATGTTGATTAAGGTAGCCCTCCACACCTCTCTGATTCAGAGGAGTTTGGTTAAATGTGGAAGACACATTTCAGTTGAATGCATTAATTTGTGCAACTGACTAGGTATCCCCTTTCCATCGCTTTCTGTTTCTCTCCCTCACCCCTCTATTTCTCTCCCTATCTCTCTCCCACCCCCATATCCTCCCTGTGAATGACTGCTCTATATGTTTGTGAGAGTTTCACCTTTCCACAGTGGGGTCATATTAGTGTGTAGTCCAAACTGTTGGGACCCTACAGACAGAAGTTGACAGATCATCTGTACCGACTTCAGACGAGTCCCAAGACGCTTGTAGGGGTTGTAGAGTAAAACGGAGAACGCCATCGCGTTCATGAGTCTCCTCTTTCCATAATAGTTGTAGGCCAAACCGTTGGAATTCTACAGATGATTTTATTAGAAGACCGATTTTCGGGATGTCTCATGGTTTGACAAACTTCACTGTCAACTTTCAGCACAGATGCGGTGGATTGAGATGCATCCAACCCAAAAAAACAGATACTGTATCTCTAGTTTGAACTGACAGATTTTTATGGGGATTTTTGTATCATGCTAATTAGATTTCCGCGGGGGTGCGGACATCGACTTGAGGGGGTTAACTCATTTAGGAAAGGTTTTTGGGTATAAAAACATCTTGTTCATCTTATTAACTGCTAAACAAAATCGTGATTAGTTGTATTAGCTGGGCTGAAACAAAAGCTTGCACACCTTGCTCTCTTGGGTTGGTGACCAGTGATGTAGAGTAGATGGATGCGTGCTTGTTCATCTTATCAACTGTCCATCATAGTTGGGTTGGAACAAAAGCCTGCACACCAGTCCCACTGGGCACAGACGTCAGTTCAAGGTCTAGTTTTTAATTTACATTTTGTTGAGTTGTCAACTAACTTGAATAAAAATGTAAAAAATCACCATGTCATTGGATTTAGGTTAAAAGTTGGGGGTGGACCAGCTTTAATATTGAAGATATTATCAGTTTGTAACGTTTGTCGTCTGGAAAAAGAGAGGAGGACCAATGGGCAGCGTGGTAAGTGTCCATTATTTTAATAAAACAACTGAACACCAAACAAAACAACAAAAATGACAAACGAACAGTCCTGTAAGGTGATGAAAAACACTAAACAGAACAAAATGGGGAAAACAGGCTACCTAAGTATGATTCTCAATCAGAGACAACGATCGACAGCTGCCTCTGATTGAGAACCATACCAGGCCAAACACAGAAATACAACAAAGAAAAATAATGTAGACTACAAACCCTGAATTCAAAGGCTGGTTGAAGCCGTTTATTGGAGATGATACACGGGCATCCTGCCTGTACTGTAAGGCTGATTTCGACGCCAAACTTAGTGATGTAAAAAAACACATGACAACTCTAAAACATACTCAAAAGGCAAAGCCTTATAACAGCTCCACCCAAAACAAGCTGCCATTTATGGTTTAAAAAAAATTACTCTGAGGAAGTCTGAGGCCACCATGGCATTAGCTATCATTGAACACTGTTCCATCTTGACATGTGATATTGGAGATATTGGAGAAGCATGTAGACCTGCTTTCTCAGACTCCACTGCTGCTACAACTTCAAAATGCACAGGACAAAGTGCACAGAAATTGTTAATGGTGTTCTAGCACCAGACTTTCTGAAAAGTTGGTCGCAGATGTGGGTGACCAGCGTTTCAGCCTCTGAGTCCACGGATGTAAGTGTTTCTAAGTACCTGGGGGTTGTGATAAGGTACTTTAGTGACACAAAGCAGACAATTGTATCAACATTTCTGGGGCTTGTTGAGTTGGAGGAGATGCCAAATCTATAGCCCGTGCTGTTGTGGCTTTCCTCGAGAAGTGTTGTCTTAAAAAAGAGAAACTCCTGGGGAGAGGGACTGACAATGCCTCTTATGACGGGGATTAACAATGGGGTCCATAAAGTGCTGAAGGAGGAGTATGGCCTCATATCTGGCTGTGTGTGCCACTCTCTGCAGCTTGCTGTAAGTCATGCTTCCAATGACACCATCCCTCGTAGCGTGGAGTACTTGGTACGAGAGACTTATAACTGGTTTTCAGTGTCTCCAAAGCGCAGGGAGGCCTACAAGACCATATATGAGACAATCAACTGTGGGGAGAAACCTTTACAGATAACCAAGGTGTGTGCCACGCGTTGGCTCTCCATTGAACCCGCGGTTTCAGCACAGTGGATCTGGGCTGATTCCAGCAGAGAGTCAGACTGGGCTGATGTCATGTGGCCAGAGTCTGGCCCGCCTTCGGCAGTATTAGTTATGGCTAGGATGCAGGGATTGAGCTCATGCCGAGTTATCTGGCCCAAATGTATTACTTGGGGCTCGGGCCGATTGTGCCTACTCTCTGGCAAGATGATTACATGGGCTGCTTTATATAATTAACATTTAAATATTTATTTATTTTTCCATAAAATGGTAGTTCAAATAGAACGGATACGGAAGAAAACTACATTTAGATTTCAGCTTTGAAAGTCATTTTGCGCGTATTCAGTATGGCTACTAGTTGAGTTTAAACAGCCCCCTTGGGGGCACGTTTTGAACCTAGCTAATGAACAGCTGGAACCTAGCTAATGAACAGCTGGAACCTAGCTAATAAACAGCTGGAACCTAGCTAATGAACAACTGGAACATAGCTAATGAACAGCTGGAACATAGCTAATGAACAGTTTGAACATAGCTAATGAACAGTTGGAACATAGCTAATGAACAACTGGAACCTAGCTAATGAACAGCTGGAACCTAGCTAATGAACAGCTGGAACCTAGCTAATGAACAGCTGGAACCTAGCTAATGAACAGCTGGAACCTAGCTAATGAACAGCTGGAACCTAGCTAATGAACAGCTGGAACACAGCTAATGAACAGCTGGAACACAGCTAATGAACAGCTGGAACCTAGCTAATGAACAGCTGGAACACAGCTAATGAACAGCTGGAACCTAGCTAATGAACAGCTGGAACACAGCTAATGAACAGCTGGAACCTAGCTAATGAACAGCTGGAACCTAGCTAATGAATAGCTGGAACATAGCTAATGAACAGCAAATGATGACAAGGGTGGTGTCTCAAATGGCACCCTACATAGTGCACTACTTTTGGCCAGAGCCAAATGAGTCCTGGGGAAAAGTAGTGCACTACATAGGTAATATGGTGCCATTTGGGAAGAAGATTACATCCACTATTGCTGACTGATTGGTTTGTTGTGCCTTGTACCTTACTGACGAGTGACAACATTTTTAACATTGTTCTGTTATTAAAGGTTCAATCTATATTAGTTACTGATGTTCAATGGTCATTTCAATTAATGATAAAGATATACCCATTGACTCCTGAAGAATATGGGGGCTCCCATTTTGGGGTGGGGGCCCCTGTTTAGACAGTGTTTTAAGGATCATCCCCCTCCTCTCTGTCTCTCTCTCTCTCTCTGTCTCTTTCTCTCTCTGTCTCTCTGTCTCTCTCTGTCTCTTTCTCTCTCTGTCTCTCTTTCTCTCTCTGTCTCTCTCTGTCACTGTCTCTCTGTCTCTCTGTCTCTTTCTCTCTCTGTCTCTCTCACTTTCTCTTGCTTTCTCTCACTCTCTACACATAGAAAACAAAGCAGTGTATAGTTTCTGTGACTGCAGCGGAATGGTCTCTCGGGTCCTCCTCTTCTTTCTGATGACGTGGATGTTGATTAAGGTAGCCCTCCACACCTCCTCTTCTTTCTGATGACGTGGATGTTGATTAAGGTAGCCCTCCACACCTCCTCTTCTTTCTGATGACGTGGATGTTGATTAAGGTAGCCCTCCACAACTCCTCTTCTTTCTGATGACGTGGATGTTGATTAAGGTAGCCCTCCACACCTCCCCTTCTTTCTGATGACGTGTTATGTTGATTAAGGTAGCCCTCCACACCTCCCCTTCTTTCTGATGACGTGGATGTTGATTAAGGTAGCCCTCCACACCTCCTCTTCTTTCTGATGACGTGGATGTTGATTAAGGTAGCCCTCCACAACTCCTCTTCTTTCTGATGACGTGGATGTTGATTAAGGTAGCCCTCCACACCTCCTCTTCTTTCTGATGACGTGGATGTTGATTAAGGTAGCCCTCCACACCTCCCCTTCTTTCTGATGACGTGGATGTTGATTAAGGTAGCCCACCACACCTCCTCTTCTTTCTGATGACGTGGATGTTGATTAAGGTAGCCCTCCACACCTCCTCTTCTTTCTGGTGACGTGGATGTTGATTAAGGTAGCCCTCCACACCTCCTCTTCTTTCTGATGACGTGGATGTTGATTAAGGTAGCCCTCCACACCTCTTCTTTCTGTTGACGTGGATGTTGATTAAGGTAGCCCTCCACACCTCCTCTTCTTTCTGATGACGTGGATGTTGATTAAGGTAGCCCACCACACCTCCTCTTCTTTCTGGTGACGTGGATGTTGATTAAGGTAGCCCTCCACACCTCTTCTTTCTGTTGACGTGGATGTTGATTAAGGTAGCCCTCCACACCTCCTCTTCTTTCTGATGACGTGGATGTTGATTAAGGTAGCCCACCACACCTCCTCTTCTTTCTGGTGACGTGGATGTTGATTAAGGTAGCCCTCCACACCTCTTCTTTCTGATGACGTGGATGTTGATTAAGGTAGCCCTCCACACCTCTTCTTTCTGTTGACGTGGATGTTGATTAAGGTAGCCCTCCACACCTCCTCTTCTTTCTGATGACGTGGATGTTGATTAAGGTAGCCCTCCACACCTCTCTGATTCAGAGGAGTTTGGTTAAATGTGGAAGACACATTTCAGTTGAATGCATTAATTTGTGCAACTGACTAGGTATCCCCTTTCCATCGCTTTCTGTTTCTCTCCCTCACCCCTCTATTTCTCTCCCTATCTCTCTCCCACCCCCATATCCTCCCTGTGAATGACTGCTCTATATGTTTGTGAGAGTTTCACCTTTCCACAGTGGGGTCATATTAGTGTGTAGTCCAAACTGTTGGGACCCTACAGACAGAAGTTGACAGATCATCTGTACCGACTTCAGACGAGTCCCAAGACGCTTGTAGGGGTTGTAGAGTAAAACGGAGAACGCCATCGCGTTCATGAGTCTCCTCTTTCCATAATAGTTGTAGGCCAAACCGTTGGAATTCTACAGATGATTTTATTAGAAGACCGATTTTCGGGATGTCTCATGGTTTGACAAACTTCACTGTCAACTTTCAGCACAGATGCGGTGGATTGAGATGCATCCAACCCAAAAAAACAGATACTGTATCTCTAGTTTGAATTGACAGATTTTTATGGGGATTTTTGTATCATGCTAATTAGATTTCCGCGGGGGTGCGGACATCGACTTGAGGGGGTTAACTCATTTAGGAAAGGTTTTTGGGTATAAAAACATCTTGTTCATCTTATTAACTGCTAAACAAAATCGTGATTAGTTGTATTAGCTGGGCTGAAACAAAAGCTTGCACACCTTGCTCTCTTGGGTTGGTGACCAGTGATGTAGAGTAGATGGATGCGTGCTTGTTCATCTTATCAACTGTCCATCATAGTTGGGTTGGAACAAAAGCCTGCACACCAGTCCCACTGGGCACAGACGTCAGTTCAAGGTCTAGTTTTTAATTTGCATTTCGTTGAGTTGTCAACTAACTTGAATAAAAATGTAAAAAATCACCATGTCATTGGATTTAGGTTAAAAGTTGGGGGTGGACCAGCTTTAATATTGAAGATATTATCAGTTTGTAACGTTTGTCGTCTGGAAAAAGAGAGGAGGACCAATGGGCAGCGTGGTAAGTGTCCATTATTTTAATAAAACAACTGAACACCAAACAAAACAACAAAAATGACAAACGAACAGTCCTGTAAGGTGATGAAAAACACTAAACAGAACAAAATGGGGAAAACAGGCTACCTAAGTATGATTCTCAATCAGAGACAACGATCGACAGCTGCCTCTGATTGAGAACCATACCAGGCCAAACACAGAAATACAACAAAGAAAAATAATGTAGACTACAAACCCTGAATTCAAAGGCTGGTTGAAGCCGTTTATTGGAGATGATACACGGGCATCCTGCCTGTACTGTAAGGCTGATTTCGACGCCAAACTTAGTGATGTAAAAAAACACATGACAACTCTAAAACATACTCAAAAGGCAAAGCCTTATAACAGCTCCACCCAAAACAAGCTGCCATTTATGGTTTAAAAAAAATTACTCTGAGGAAGTCTGAGGCCACCATGGCATTAGCTATCATTGAACACTGTTCCATCTTGACATGTGATATTGGAGATATTGGAGAAGCATGTAGACCTGCTTTCTCAGACTCCACTGCTGCTACAACTTCAAAATGCACAGGACAAAGTGCACAGAAATTGTTAATGGTGTTCTAGCACCATACTTTCTGAAAAGTTGGTCGCAGATGTGGGTGACCAGCGTTTCAGCCTCTGAGTCCACGGATGTAAGTGTTTCTAAGTACCTGGGGGTTGTGATAAGGTACTTTAGTGACACAAAGCAGACAATTGTATCAACATTTCTGGGGCTTGTTGAGTTGGAGGAGATGCCAAATCTATAGCCCGTGCTGTTGTGGCTTTCCTCGAGAAGTGTTGTCTTAAAAAAGAGAAACTCCTGGGGAGAGGGACTGACAATGCCTCTTATGACGGGGATTAACAATGGGGTCCATAAAGTGCTGAAGGAGGAGTATGGCCTCATATCTGGCTGTGTGTGCCACTCTCTGCAGCTTGCTGTAAGTCATGCTTCCAATGACACCATCCCTCGTAGCGTGGAGTACTTGGTACGAGAGACTTATAACTGGTTTTCAGTGTCTCCAAAGCGCAGGGAGGCCTACAAGACCATATATGAGACAATCAACTGTGGGGAGAAACCTTTACAGATAACCAAGGTGTGTGCCACGCGTTGGCTCTCCATTGAACCCGCGGTTTCAGCACAGTGGATCTGGGCTGATTCCAGCAGAGAGTCAGACTGGGCTGATGTCATGTGGCCAGAGTCTGGCCCGCCTTCGGCAGTATTAGTTATGGCTAGGATGCAGGGATTGAGCTCATGCCGAGTTATCTGGCCCAAATGTATTACTTGGGGCTCGGGCCGATTGTGCCTACTCTCTGGCAAGATGATTACATGGGCTGCTTTATATAATTAACATTTAAATATTTATTTATTTTTCCATAAAATGGTAGTTCAAATAGAACGGATACGGAAGAAAACTACATTTAGATTTCAGCTTTGAAAGTCATTTTGCGCGTATTCAGTATGGCTACTAGTTGAGTTTAAACAGCCCCCTTGGGGGCACGTTTTGAACCTAGCTAATGAACAGCTGGAACCTAGCTAATGAACAGCTGGAACCTAGCTAATAAACAGCTGGAACCTAGCTAATGAACAACTGGAACATAGCTAATGAACAGCTGGAACATAGCTAATGAACAGTTTGAACATAGCTAATGAACAGTTGGAACATAGCTAATGAACAACTGGAACCTAGCTAATGAACAGCTGGAACCTAGCTAATAAACAGCTGGAACCTAGCTAATGAACAGCTGGAACCTAGCTAATGAACAGCTGGAACCTAGCTAATGAACAGCTGGAACCTAGCTAATGAACAGCTGGAACACAGCTAATGAACAGCTGGAACACAGCTAATGAACAGCTGGAACCTAGCTAATGAACAGCTGGAACACAGCTAATGAACAGCTGGAACCTAGCTAATGAACAGCTGGAACACAGCTAATGAACAGCTGGAACCTAGCTAATGAACAGCTGGAACCTAGCTAATGAATAGCTGGAACATAGCTAATGAACAGCAAATGATGACAAGGGTGGTGTCTCAAATGGCACCCTACATAGTGCACTACTTTTGGCCAGAGCCAAATGAGTCCTGGGGAAAAGTAGTGCACTACATAGGTAATATGGTGCCATTTGGGAAGAAGATTACATCCACTATTGCTGACTGATTGGTTTGTTGTGCCTTGTACCTTACTGACGAGTGACAACATTTTTAACATTGTTCTGTTATTAAAGGTTCAATCTATATTAGTTACTGATGTTCAATGGTCATTTCAATTAATGATAAAGATATACCCATTGACTCCTGAAGAATATGGGGGCTCCCATTTTGGGGTGGGGGCCCCTGTTTAGACAGTGTTTTAAGGATCATCCCCCTCCTCTCTGTCTCTCTCTCTCTCTCTGTCTCTTTCTCTCTCTGTCTCTCTGTCTCTCTCTGTCTCTTTCTCTCTCTGTCTCTCTTTCTCTCTCTGTCTCTCTCTGTCACTGTCTCTCTGTCTCTCTGTCTCTTTCTCTCTCTGTCTCTCTCACTTTCTCTTGCTTTCTCTCACTCTCTACACATAGAAAACAAAGCAGTGTATAGTTTCTGTGACTGCAGCGGAATGGTCTCTCGGGTCCTCCTCTTCTTTCTGATGACGTGGATGTTGATTAAGGTAGCCCTCCACACCTCCTCTTCTTTCTGATGACGTGGATGTTGATTAAGGTAGCCCTCCACACCTCCTCTTCTTTCTGATGACGTGGATGTTGATTAAGGTAGCCCTCCACAACTCCTCTTCTTTCTGATGACGTGGATGTTGATTAAGGTAGCCCTCCACACCTCCCCTTCTTTCTGATGACGTGTTATGTTGATTAAGGTAGCCCTCCACACCTCCCCTTCTTTCTGATGACGTGGATGTTGATTAAGGTAGCCCTCCACACCTCCTCTTCTTTCTGATGACGTGGATGTTGATTAAGGTAGCCCTCCACAACTCCTCTTCTTTCTGATGACGTGGATGTTGATTAAGGTAGCCCTCCACACCTCCTCTTCTTTCTGATGACGTGGATGTTGATTAAGGTAGCCCTCCACACCTCCCCTTCTTTCTGATGACGTGGATGTTGATTAAGGTAGCCCACCACACCTCCTCTTCTTTCTGATGACGTGGATGTTGATTAAGGTAGCCCTCCACACCTCCTCTTCTTTCTGGTGACGTGGATGTTGATTAAGGTAGCCCTCCACACCTCCTCTTCTTTCTGATGACGTGGATGTTGATTAAGGTAGCCCTCCACACCTCTTCTTTCTGTTGACGTGGATGTTGATTAAGGTAGCCCTCCACACCTCCTCTTCTTTCTGATGACGTGGATGTTGATTAAGGTAGCCCACCACACCTCCTCTTCTTTCTGGTGACGTGGATGTTGATTAAGGTAGCCCTCCACACCTCTTCTTTCTGTTGACGTGGATGTTGATTAAGGTAGCCCTCCACACCTCCTCTTCTTTCTGATGACGTGGATGTTGATTAAGGTAGCCCACCACACCTCCTCTTCTTTCTGGTGACGTGGATGTTGATTAAGGTAGCCCTCCACACCTCTTCTTTCTGATGACGTGGATGTTGATTAAGGTAGCCCTCCACACCTCTTCTTTCTGTTGACGTGGATGTTGATTAAGGTAGCCCTCCACACCTCCTCTTCTTTCTGATGACGTGGATGTTGATTAAGGTAGCCCTCCACACCTCTCTGATTCAGAGGAGTTTGGTTAAATGTGGAAGACACATTTCAGTTGAATGCATTAATTTGTGCAACTGACTAGGTATCCCCTTTCCATCGCTTTCTGTTTCTCTCCCTCACCCCTCTATTTCTCTCCCTATCTCTCTCCCACCCCCATATCCTCCCTGTGAATGACTGCTCTATATGTTTGTGAGAGTTTCACCTTTCCACAGTGGGGTCATATTAGTGTGTAGTCCAAACTGTTGGGACCCTACAGACAGAAGTTGACAGATCATCTGTACCGACTTCAGACGAGTCCCAAGACGCTTGTAGGGGTTGTAGAGTAAAACGGAGAACGCCATCGCGTTCATGAGTCTCCTCTTTCCATAATAGTTGTAGGCCAAACCGTTGGAATTCTACAGATGATTTTATTAGAAGACCGATTTTCGGGATGTCTCATGGTTTGACAAACTTCACTGTCAACTTTCAGCACAGATGCGGTGGATTGAGATGCATCCAACCCAAAAAAACAGATACTGTATCTCTAGTTTGAACTGACAGATTTTTATGGGGATTTTTGTATCATGCTAATTAGATTTCCGCGGGGGTGCGGACATCGACTTGAGGGGGTTAACTCATTTAGGAAAGGTTTTTGGGTATAAAAACATCTTGTTCATCTTATTAACTGCTAAACAAAATCGTGATTAGTTGTATTAGCTGGGCTGAAACAAAAGCTTGCACACCTTGCTCTCTTGGGTTGGTGACCAGTGATGTAGAGTAGATGGATGCGTGCTTGTTCATCTTATCAACTGTCCATCATAGTTGGGTTGGAACAAAAGCCTGCACACCAGTCCCACTGGGCACAGACGTCAGTTCAAGGTCTAGTTTTTAATTTACATTTCGTTGAGTTGTCAACTAACTTGAATAAAAATGTAAAAAATCACCATGTCATTGGATTTAGGTTAAAAGTTGGGGGTGGACCAGCTTTAATATTGAAGATATTATCAGTTTGTAACGTTTGTCGTCTGGAAAAAGAGAGGAGGACCAATGGGCAGCGTGGTAAGTGTCCATTATTTTAATAAAACAACTGAACACCAAACAAAACAACAAAAATGACAAACGAACAGTCCTGTAAGGTGATGAAAAACACTAAACAGAACAAAATGGGGAAAACAGGCTACCTAAGTATGATTCTCAATCAGAGACAACGATCGACAGCTGCCTCTGATTGAGAACCATACCAGGCCAAACACAGAAATACAACAAAGAAAAATAATGTAGACTACAAACCCTGAATTCAAAGGCTGGTTGAAGCCGTTTATTGGAGATGATACACGGGCATCCTGCCTGTACTGTAAGGCTGATTTCGACGCCAAACTTAGTGATGTAAAAAAACACATGACAACTCTAAAACATACTCAAAAGGCAAAGCCTTATAACAGCTCCACCCAAAACAAGCTGCCATTTATGGTTTAAAAAAAATTACTCTGAGGAAGTCTGAGGCCACCATGGCATTAGCTATCATTGAACACTGTTCCATCTTGACATGTGATATTGGAGATATTGGAGAAGCATGTAGACCTGCTTTCTCAGACTCCACTGCTGCTACAACTTCAAAATGCACAGGACAAAGTGCACAGAAATTGTTAATGGTGTTCTAGCACCATACTTTCTGAAAAGTTGGTCGCAGATGTGGGTGACCAGCGTTTCAGCCTCTGAGTCCACGGATGTAAGTGTTTCTAAGTACCTGGGGGTTGTGATAAGGTACTTTAGTGACACAAAGCAGACAATTGTATCAACATTTCTGGGGCTTGTTGAGTTGGAGGAGATGCCAAATCTATAGCCCGTGCTGTTGTGGCTTTCCTCGAGAAGTGTTGTCTTAAAAAAGAGAAACTCCTGGGGAGAGGGACTGACAATGCCTCTTATGACGGGGATTAACAATGGGGTCCATAAAGTGCTGAAGGAGGAGTATGGCCTCATATCTGGCTGTGTGTGCCACTCTCTGCAGCTTGCTGTAAGTCATGCTTCCAATGACACCATCCCTCGTAGCGTGGAGTACTTGGTACGAGAGACTTATAACTGGTTTTCAGTGTCTCCAAAGCGCAGGGAGGCCTACAAGACCATATATGAGACAATCAACTGTGGGGAGAAACCTTTACAGATAACCAAGGTGTGTGCCACGCGTTGGCTCTCCATTGAACCCGCGGTTTCAGCACAGTGGATCTGGGCTGATTCCAGCAGAGAGTCAGACTGGGCTGATGTCATGTGGCCAGAGTCTGGCCCGCCTTCGGCAGTATTAGTTATGGCTAGGATGCAGGGATTGAGCTCATGCCGAGTTATCTGGCCCAAATGTATTACTTGGGGCTCGGGCCGATTGTGCCTACTCTCTGGCAAGATGATTACATGGGCTGCTTTATATAATTAACATTTAAATATTTATTTATTTTTCCATAAAATGGTAGTTCAAATAGAACGGATACGGAAGAAAACTACATTTAGATTTCAGCTTTGAAAGTCATTTTGCGCGTATTCAGTATGGCTACTAGTTGAGTTTAAACAGCCCCCTTGGGGGCACGTTTTGAACCTAGCTAATGAACAGCTGGAACCTAGCTAATGAACAGCTGGAACCTAGCTAATAAACAGCTGGAACCTAGCTAATGAACAACTGGAACATAGCTAATGAACAGCTGGAACATAGCTAATGAACAGTTTGAACATAGCTAATGAACAGTTGGAACATAGCTAATGAACAACTGGAACCTAGCTAATGAACAGCTGGAACCTAGCTAATGAACAGCTGGAACCTAGCTAATGAACAGCTGGAACCTAGCTAATGAACAGCTGGAACCTAGCTAATGAACAGCTGGAACCTAGCTAATGAACAGCTGGAACACAGCTAATGAACAGCTGGAACACAGCTAATGAACAGCTGGAACCTAGCTAATGAACAGCTGGAACACAGCTAATGAACAGCTGGAACCTAGCTAATGAACAGCTGGAACACAGCTAATGAACAGCTGGAACCTAGCTAATGAACAGCTGGAACCTAGCTAATGAATAGCTGGAACATAGCTAATGAACAGCAAATGATGACAAGGGTGGTGTCTCAAATGGCACCCTACATAGTGCACTACTTTTGGCCAGAGCCAAATGAGTCCTGGGGAAAAGTAGTGCACTACATAGGTAATATGGTGCCATTTGGGAAGAAGATTACATCCAGTATTGCTGACTGATTGGTTTGTTGTGCCTTGTACCTTACTGACGAGTGACAACATTTTTAACATTGTTCTGTTATTAAAGGTTCAATCTATATTAGTTACTGATGTTCAATGGTCATTTCAATTAATGATAAAGATATACCCATTGACTCCTGAAGAATATGGGGGCTCCCATTTTGGGGTGGGGGCCCCTGTTTTTCTGGAAAACATATGATAGATTGTGGCTTTAAGATATTAATAACTTCAGTGTAAACAAATGATTGAATACAAAGCATCAAACGTCTTTTCAAAAAAGAAAAGAAAGAAAACATGAAGAAGACATCATCAGAACTAATCCAATTACATCCTCAGCGCTCTGCAACAACTGACCTTGAAAGCGAGGGAGGTAAACTTTAGATTGCGTAACATGCCCCGACAATGTTTATTACTCTCTTGTTTTTCTCCAACTGCCCCTTTTATCTTTTCTCTCAGATAACTTTGCCTTGAATCCTGACCCATTTCATGTTCTCAGGCTGCTGCTAAGGTCTTCCTGTCAAAACCAATCTCCTCACTTTTTGGAGATGGTTTTTTTCTTGTGCTTTAAAATTCTCTCTCATCTCTCTGTCCTGTCAAAATCTGGTAATCTCTTTCTGTGTTCTCTCTCTCCTCTCTCTCTCTCCCCTCTCTCGTTAAAACCCTCTGTACATTTGACATTATCTACGTCTTCAGTCCTGATGCATAATTCAGAAAGAAAGAAAAAGATGGCCTCTTTCACAGTCGAGTGGGTGGAGGCTATGATTAATGCTTAGCTTTGACAGCTACCGACATTAAATGATAACATTGAGATCTTTAAAGCCTGCCTAATAAAGCCAAACACCATCTGTTGAGATGCTAAATGCGTGGGTAGGTAAAGTGTGTTTATAGCTGTGTGTTTGACAAGGCTTTATTATTCAGAATAATACTCGTCAAGAATGGAATGGCATATCATAAGAGCCTGCCTTGTTGGAATAGATAGACTTGTTAAATTGGGTTAAGCAGTTGTTCCCTGGCCTCTTTCTAATAATGACAAAGAGGAAACAAGCAGCAACTCATGACAGAGAGAGAGAGACAGACAGAGAGAGAAAGAAAAACAGAACGAGGGACAGTGAGAGAGAAAACGGGAGAGATACCTCCATCCACCCATTCCTTGTCCTCTCATCAGCCCTGAGGCAAATGGAGCAGTGGGGTTCATTGGATCAGTGCACATGTGTACACTCAGACCACCTCCCCTTGTCGGCCCTGCAGTCCCTCAGCACTGGCCTTGTGCGTCATCTTGAGGTAATTGAGGGTTCCAAGTTCGGAACCTTTCTGTCAGCCTCCACATCTTGGTATTATTATTATTGTTCCTAAAACGAACATGCTTATTTCTGTATTTGCACTATATGGAAACCTTGGCGTCACAGGAGGTTGGTGGCACCTTAATTGGGGAGGTCGGGCTCGTGGTAATGGCTAGAGCGGAATAAGTGGAATGGTATCAAATACGTCAAACACATGATTTCCAGCAATCTCAGCACCCCTAGTTCCAGTGGCTATGGACAGTAGTAAACACAAACACAAACACACACACCTAAGCATTATGGGATGTTAATTGCTTCAAGGAAAGTTCCACCCAAAATCTTTTGATATTTATTTCATTAGTCCATTGTTGACAAAATGTTTAGTCCCATTTGTTCCGTTCCATCCATTATAATGAGCTGTCCTCCCCTCAGAGCCTCCTGTGCTTGGCGTTGAGTGTGACATTATACTTTTGTAATGTTGATGAAAATCTTCCTCTCCTTTCCTCGTCTGCAGCCTGCGCAGAAGTACGTACATACACACACATACACAAATGCACACACATACTGTACACACACACACACACACACACACACACACACACACACACACACACACACACACACACACACACACACACACACACACACACACACACACACACACACGTGCACCCACACATTCACGAACACACAGACACACAAAACACACATGCACACACACGTGCACACCCACACACGCAACCTTTTTTCATTCACATAACCTTTCACATTCAAAGGTTCGTGCTCTCCACAGCACATTAAACACATGTGACAGGAGAGGTGACATGGAAGAAAATACCCTAACATGATAAACACAATGTGTTGTGGTTAAGAAGAGAAACAGTCACAGACTGACACACACACACACAGAGACAGACACACAAACACACAGAGACAGACACACACACAGAATAAAATAGTATGGATTTACTATCAAAATAATGTTGTCAATGAAAATACAGGTAACTGACAAAATAACGGAAACACTTGAATAAATGAGGAATAGAACATATATTGAAAGAAGGTGCTTCAACACAGGTATGGTTCCTGAGTTAATTCAAGGAAAACTCCACCCAAAAACTATCTTGGAAACTTGAGTGCTGACAAGCAAAACATTTTGGGACTATGTCAACAATTACCAAAATATCATTTTTGGGTGGAACTTTCCTTTAATAAGCAATTAACATCCCATAATGCTTAGCGTCATATTTAAAAATTCCCAGTTGGTCATTATTTAGCTACCATGGCCAGAAGAGATCTCAGTGACTTTGAAAGAAGGGTCTCAAAGGGGCATAGGGTCTTTAAAGGGTGTGTGTGTGTGTGTGTGTGTGTGTGTGTGTGTGTGTGTGTGTGTGTGTGTGTGTGTGTGTGTGTGTGTGTGTGTCTCAGTCACCAGATCTTAACCCAACTGAACACATATGGGATATTGGATCAGTGCCTGAGACAGCGTTTTACATCACCATCAACAAAACAACAAAATGAAGGAATTTCTAGTGGAAGAATAGTGTCGTATCCCTCCAGTAGAGTTCCAGACACTTGTAGAATCTATACCAAGGTACATTGAAGCTGTTCTGGCAGCTTGTGGTGGCCCGGAGCAAATGGAATGGCACCAAACACCTGGAAACCATGTGTTGGGTGTATTTAATACCATTCCACTGATTCCGCTCCAGTCATTACCCAAGCCCGTCCTCCCCAATTAAGGTGCCACCAACATCCTGTGAGTCACAGGTAAATTAATTGACTGGCCCTCCGATTTGTGTCAGGCCGAATAACGTTGTTTACCTACGACTATATCCATGATATAGCACTGCCTCTTGTGCCTTACTGCTAAATTCATTTATTTGGTTTTAGAAACACCCCTCAAGATGAATCAGTTCTGTCAAAATTCTAAAAAAGCACTCCCACATCTGAGTTAGCTTGATGCAAGTGTGGGGGAATCATTTAAAGAAAAATAAAAACCTGCACACTGCTCTTACCAGTATCACTTCTGTGCCTCTTTAATCAGAAAACATCTTCAGCTTGCAGAAAGGGTCTGGAAAACATCGATTACCCCCTAAAACGTTTCCCACAAACCAGGGTTGTATTCTCCCATGTAAAACTGTCAGAACAAACATTCTAGGCAATTCCAAATGGAATATCCTGCCACTTTTATAATAGCAATCCTTCAAACCCCTGTTTGAGTCAGTTATAAACCAAGTGAGCCGTAAGTAGACCAGGACAAACATTAGCCAACCCCAAGACACAGGAACTGACTAATGCCTAAGTTTCATTTGACATTTCAGTAATGAAACTTCCCCTGAGAGCTCAATTTCTAATCACACTGAAGGTGTTTGCGTTGAGTATTTCCATGGATATAAACTTTATTCCCCACTAATTGCCTTACCTTCCATCCCTTAAAATAACAAGCATTTATGGAAATGTCATTCTGAGTCATTGTAATTCTGATTAACTTCAAGGAAGCACCACCTACTCAGATATTGCCTTTGGACTTATTTTCCCCTGGAGGTAAACTGTGACAGGCAGTTGAACTGGGTCGTGTTCATTAGGCACCAAATCGAAGAAAACAGACTGAAAAGGGGAGGGACAACCTAATATTGTCCAATTAGAAACACTTGTTTTCGTTTTCCGTTGCTACCGGTACCTTAATTCAATTACCACAATGTTGCTGCTATGATAATGTGACCAATTCACACTAACCTTCATTAATTGCTTACTTTTGTTCCACAATTAAAGTCAAATCAAATCAAATGTATTTATATAGCCTTTCTTACATCAGCTGATATCTCAAAGTGCTGTACAGAAACCCAGCCTAAAACCCCCAACAGCAAGCAATGCAGATGTAGAAGCACGGTGGCTAGGAAAAACTCCCTAGAAAGGTCAAAACCTAGGAAGAAACCTAGAGAGGAACCAGGCTATGAGGGGTGGCCAGTCCTCTTCTGGCTGTGCCGGGTGGAGATTATAACAGAACATGGCCAAATATTCACAAATGACCAGCATGGTCAAATAATAATAATCACAGTAGTTGTCGAGGGTGCAACAGGTCAGCACCTCAGGAGTAAATGTCAGATGGCTTGAAAGTATTTTTTACCGCTCCTGCTGTCTCTAGAGAGTTGAAAACAGCAGGTCTGGGACAGGTAGCACGTCCGGTGAACAGGTCAGGGTTCCATAGCCGCAGGCAGAACAGTTGAAACTGGAGCAGCAGTACGGCCAGGTGGACTGAGGACAGCAAGGAGTCATCACGCCAGGTAGTCCTGAGGCATGGTCCTAGGGCTCAGGTCCTCCAAGAGAGAGAAAGAAAGAAAGAGAGAAAGAGAGAATTAGAGAGAGCATACATAAATTCACACAGGACACCGGATAAGACAGGAGAAATACTCCAGATATAACAGACTGACCCTAGCCCCTCGACACATAAACTACTGCAACATAAATACTGGAGGCTGAGACAGGAGGGGTCAGGAGACACTGTGGCCCCATCCGATGATACCCCCACACAGGGCCAAACAGGCAGAATATAACCCCACCCACTTTGCCAAAGCACAGCCCCCACACAGGGCCAAACAGGCAGGATATAACCCCACCCACTTTGCCAAAGCACAGCCCCCACACAGGGCCAAACAGGCAGGATATAACCCCACCCACTTTGCCAAAGCACAGCCCCCACACAGGGCCAAACAGGCAGGATATAACCCCACACACTTTGCCAAAGCACAGCTCCCACACAGGGCCAAACAGGCAGGATATAACCCCACCCACTTTGCCAAAGCACAGCCCCCACACAGGGCCAAACAGGCAGGATATAACCCCACCCACTTTGCCAAAGCACAGCCCCCACACAGGGCCAAACAGACAGGATATAACCCCACCCACTTTGCCAAAGCACAGCCCCCACACAGGGCCAAACAGGCAGGATATAACCCCACCCACTTTGCCAAAGCACAGCCCCCACACAGGGCCAAACAGGCAGGATATAACCCCACCCACTTTGCCAAAGCACAGCCCCCACACAGGGCCAAACAGGCAGGATATAACCCCACCCACTTTGCCAAAGCACAGCCCCCACATCACAAAAGGCTCTGACTGGCCATTTGAATGGGTTATTTCTGACTAAGATGCTTGTGCCATCCTTACCCATTTTAAGTCAGATTGCCATTAGTTCATTGACTCTGGCAAGGGAGAGTTGGGATCTGCAAAAAAACAGATTTCCAATTTACTCATGCATATTAATACACCCTTGCACATGTGTGAAATAGGACAAATATAAGCACCCATTGGATACTTATAGAGAGAGCAAAGGTCATGATATCAATCTGATCTGAGAACAGACAGGTCATGTGACTTTCTGCCAACCTGGAAGACTTGTTCGCTACACACTCTGAACTTCTCAATTGCATGCTCCTCGTGTCCTCTCTCTCTCCTCGTCTCCTTCTCAAAACCCATTGGAGGAGAAGGTCAGAGGGTTTTGAAGAGGAAACAGGACTCAAGAAGTATGCAATTGAGATCCTATAAATGTAGACCTTCTAAATAGAAAAATGATAATCTCTCCTCTCCTCAGGAGAAAGATCTCCTGTTCTTTCCTGTTTATTCCAGTCCAGTCCCTTCTTAGCAATGCAGTTGAAGGAAATTAGACATGGAGCCATTTAGAGTATTGAAATACCATTGGACTGACCACAGGGGTAAAACCGCAACAATCAATCGCCCGCAGCCACCTCATATCTACTCCATTCACTCACTTTATCGATCATTCTCCACTGACTCACTGGGAAAAACCTAAGCCCTCAATATAAAGTCCTCGTCCAACAAGCCTCCAAAGTAATTAGAGACAGTAAATAATTTATATCGAGAGAGAGGTGTTTATTAGAGTTCCTATAATGACTTGCATTATTCACGTAGACCCAGGTATTGAGGTAATGTCTTACTTTCACAATGTCTTACAGTCACATTAGAATCATTTCTGGGTTTGGGGAATTACCCCTGGCCCCAGAGGTCGTTAGTGACCTGGTTTAATCTCCTCTACTTGGCTTTGATGGAAGACCATGGCTGCGTGTTCCAAATGGCACCCTATTATGTACATAGTGCACTACTTTTATCTCGGCCAAAACTAGTGCACTAGGGAATAGGATGCCATTTGGCCCACAGTCCACGTTTCAGACTGCAGACACTTTCTGTCTGGTGGGAAATATAGTTGGACGGACGGCGCCCAGAGAGAGAAAGACAAGAACAAAGTGGCCATTGATTAAAGTGAATCACATGATTAAAACCAAAATGTCTTAATTTGCTTTTGGCGAGTGAAAAAAGCAACAAATTGGTCTTTGCCAATCGCCATTCATTTAAAATGTAACATCAATTAAAACATGATAAAAGGTAGACCAATACTTCTGCCAAGCCTTTTATAATTGGTATAAACAGAAACTCATTTAAAATACAGTAAGGGAACTTTAAACATGCATGCACAGTCACAGCATAATCCTACAACTCATTTAAAATACAGTAAGGGAACTTTAAACATGCATGCACAGTCACAGCATAATTCTACAACTCATTTAAAATACAGTAAGGGGAACTTTAAACATGCATGCACAGTCTCAGCATAATCCTACAACTCATTTAAAATACAGTAAGGGGAACTTTAAACATGCATGCACAGTCACAGCATAATTCTACAACTAATTTAAAATACAGTAAAGGAACTTTAAACATGCATGCACAGTCACAGCATAATCCTACAACTAATTTCAAATACAGTAAGGGGAACTTTAAACATGCATGCACAGTCACATCATAATCCTACAACTCATTTAAAATACAGTAAGAGGAACTTTAAACATGCATGCACAGTCACATCATAATCCTACAACTCATTTAAAATACAGTAAGGGAACTTTAAACATGCATGCACAGTCACAGCATAATCCTACAACTCATTTAAAATACAGTAAGGGGAACTTTAAACATGCATGCACAGTCACAGCATAATCCTACAACTGATTTCAAATACAGTAAGGGGAACTTTAAACATGCATGCACAGTCACAGCATAATTCTACAACTAATTTAAAATACAGTAAGGGAACTTTAAACATGCATGCACAGTCACAGCATAATCCTACAACTAATTTCTCCAGTGTCAGTGATATAGATTCTGAATCCTGTTATATTCTTTTATATTCTTACAAGGTAACTTCAGTATTTTGGGATTTTGCATTTTAATTACCTACTCAGACAAACGAATGGATAGCATTTTTATGTCTCTGCCTGCAGCTACTATCTACTAGCCAGCTCCTTTCAAAAGCAGGGACAAACTTAAATGTACCTAAAGCATGACAAAACTGTTTTGTCCAAATAAGTAGCTCTCATTTGTCACTTTTTGTCCTTTCTTGTCAAAAGTAGTTTTCCTCAACATTTGACATCTTTCTAACCTGATGAGACTCAGCAAAATACACGTTTGTTTTAATGTTGTTTTATGTTTGGGGTGGATTTTTTTTGGAATACATATATTTATTTATTTTGTATTGTATGAGCACCATAGTAGAAATAAGTAATTGTTTGACAGTAAATCTGAAAACTGTGGGTACAGTAGGCATAAACATAGTTGCTAGCTCTGCTGTCCACTACAGAAGACATTTATAAACAAGCTTTTATTTAGTTCTCATTTAATGTGGAAAAAAGATCACCAAACTATTCCTGGGATAATTGCTTACTAAAAGAAATTTGAATAACAAAGTCAAAAAATATATAATTACACAATAACACACACCTTTCTTCATACCATAAAATATGCTAATTGTGTTGGCAGCCATTTTAAAAAACCAGAAGGAGAAAATGATCCAGGTCACACATGTGATATCACTGAAAAGCCCAGAATGTCCTCTCAAAGGTACAGCAGTACTTAACACAGTGGCATGTATGGCCTTAGAGATGCGGAACAACAACGAATGTCCGCTAGAGAGGACATAAATTCATTGCTGGGTCTCAGGATGATATCAGTACTTTCTAAGTTCACTAACATCTGGTGATTTCTCTCTTGGTCTAAGGTATATTTAATAACCAAAGACCGCCATCTATTGGTCAAAAAACAGAATACAGCAACTCAGACTATACAATGAATAGCAGCAACAGTATAATTGAAACCAATCACTTTTGAAGATGGATCAACCAAAATGTAATGTTCTTAATATTTTAGAGAAATGACTTGGTTTGTAAAGCCTTGTTTATAAATATCCTACTTTTTAAGATATTAGTAGTGGTAAGCAATTAGTGCTTTTTGAGGTGGGTTCAGTTTCGGTTAGAATAGGTTATACAAAAATAATCATGGTTTTCTGGTTGACACAAAAAAAAACATGATGGTAGTGACTGCAAATGACTGCTAATCACTTATTAACCCTAATTTATTCACATGACTTTAATAAAATATTTCAGTTGCTGTGTATATTACATTTGTTTTATTTGATGACTTTATTATTTCATTCCAAGTCTTTATAGAGCTGCTGTCTATGCAGTCTGACAAAATGTTGTATTTCTTCAAAGTAAATAAGACATACTTTTCTGACTGCGGAATACCAACTATCAATCACTTTGATAATGTATTTTCAGGTAGAGACACCTAGTGAAGCAAAAGCTGCGTTATTGTCTCTTCCGTAGCAGGCATAAAAGAAACACAGACAAGTAGATGCACAATGGATTATGGTAATTGAAGTTAATTACCACATGTTATGCTATGTGGAATATTGGCCTGTTGGAAACTACAACTCCCTACTACATCACACAGTTCAGGCTTGATTTGATGTATCCATAGAGAAACTGTGTAACGTGTGCAATGAGCTCACAGAAAAAAAAGGATATGTTATTCTATATATATATCAATAAGAACATTATATAGGACTATTGAATATGATTGTAACTATCTACTTTACTTACAGTATGTCAGGTTAGAAAGAAACAAAGTTATGTCAAAAAAGTAGACATAAAGTGAAGAACTTGAGAACTTAAATACACACAATACAATGCAGGACTCCTGAGTGGTGCAGCGGTCTAAGGCACTGCATCTCAGTGCAAGAGGTGCCACTGCAGTCTCTGGTTTGAATCTGGGCTGCATCACATCCGGCTGTGATTGTGAGTCCCATAGGGTGGCGCACAATTGGCCCAGCGTCGTCCGGATTTGGCCCGGGGTAGGCTGTCATTGTAAATAAGAATTTGTTCTTAACTGAATTGCCTAGTTAAATAAAGGTTACATTTAAAAAGTGGCAGTGGGGTACATTCATTAGACTGAAGCGTTCACATACCGTATAACAGACAGTTGTGCCCCCAGCAGAACCAGCTGTCACAGAGTGCTGTGCAGCATATGGAGGCCTGGAAGTGGCTGATGGATAGTCTTGCCAATCAGAAAAGTGATCCAGCCCAAGAGGCCTAAACTGCTTATCTGGTTATCCCAGACCACAGAAGCAGCAGTGACAGAGGAAGAAGCCCATGACCGATACATCAGATGAGGCGTCTGGCAACAGGTGGCAGCAGAGCAGCCAGCCAGAGTGAAGGAGGAGACCTCAGCTCATTCAAGCGCTTCCTCAGTAGCCCCCTCAGCCAGAAAGAAGAGGGATGTAGTCACTGCTGTTCACTCATACTGATATGGATACATCAGAATTGTGGTCAATTCCATTTCAATTCAGTCAATTCTGGAAGTAAACTGAAATTCCAATTCTAAACGTACTCCTAGAGAGGCATTAAGGAAAATTGGAATTTAAATGATAGTTTACTTCCTGAATTGACTGAATTGAAAAGGAATTGACCGCAGCCGAGGCAAACAAACATGAGCATACATTAGTCAGTCATGTGTTTTTATTTACCATTTAGATTTGAGTTACATTTATGTAAAAGTAATGATTGTCATGAGCGATTAGAAGCACAGCGCATCAAAATGGCCCTGATAGCAAAAGAGCAGGGTTTTTCAACCATTTGTTGCCCAGGGACCCCTCCCAGGAAAACTGGCAACCCAGGGACTGCCATCATTATGTTAGCAAAACAATTTCACGTCTTGTATTATCATCAGGTGAATGATAATGACAAGGAGAAGTAGTTAACAATTTAGAATGAATACATTTGGTAGATAGTTTCCCATTATTTTGATCTCCCCACATTATAATCAAAGATACTGGTAAATAACACAAGATACACCACCGGTGAACAAGCAAGGAGGTGGGCAGAGCCAAGCACGAGCTAGTGCAATCCTATTGGTGCGTTCTAGCAGGTATTTACATATTTCCATTATGGAAAGCCTACTCTCTGAAGTGTGCATGTGCAGTAACTCCACTAGCCACATCACTCCAAAAACATTTTTTCCCTAACTTTTAGAAAGGGTCAAGTCTACAAAACATAGTGCACTCTGTTCACAACAGATTATAGTTTTGGGAGCAGAAAACACTTGCAGAATATTTGGCCAAATTTAATCTAGCTCCATCTCCCACTTCACGCCAGGGGACTTCCTCTCATCACCATATTTGGTGGTGAGTGGACGTTCTAAATGGAAGCTTCAGATTTATACATCCGTTGTAACATCTGTCTCCGACTTCTATCTGTGTTATAATTGGAAGAGGAAGTGTAAACTCTAACATAGTCTATTAGCTAGAAAGGTAACTCCAAACACATTTCAACTAAGAGCAGTTATAGCTGGTTAAACAAATGTGTTGGCAAAAATGGATGTTCAAGTCAAGAAAGCTTACCAGCATCCCTCTCACGCGTGCTTTTTCAAAGCCTATGTTAGATACTGCAGTGAGTGTATTGACTCCAACGAGTGTAATTTGGTCAATATTAGGAGTTGAGAAATAAAGTTGAGAAAAAAGATATTCTCTTATTTTCTACTGTAGGTATGCAAGTCAAAATGTGTTCTGTTGTTACTAGAGATATTCATAAAAACATTGAAATATGTTTAGTTTTTTTATTCATATTTTCGCGGACCCCTGGTTGAATACCTCGGCCATAGAGTGGTAAAATATCACTCTGAATGGAGTGACTGTGTAAAAACCAACTAGCTTTTATTAAAAAAACAATAAGGATCCGGACCAGGAAACACAATCAAAAGAATGTTGGCTCGTACTGGTCAGGGGTGAGTTTCCCAAAAACCTAAAGATCATGTTCAGCATTAAGATCATCATTCCTTAATTGCCTACCAATCTTAAAGCTATGTGCTGTAGTCTTAGTCTATTACCTCATCAGTGTAAGATATGAAGCCTATTTCTCCTCTTTACTGTTGTTCCCCTCAGGTGGACTGGGATAGCTGACAAATTATTACATCTGTGAAACACACTAAAAGACACAAACCATAAAATATGAAAGATGACCTTGCTGAGCCACCCTGTTGTGGCATCATACCTCACATACACATTTGTAATCTAAGGTGCTCTATATTGCATTTATGTCACACTGTGAACAGAGGTTTCTCCCACAGGCACAATCACATGACAATTCTTCCTATCTATGCTATCGAAGAAACAAGAAAGGGAAATGTATTAAAAATGCATACAGTCCATGCACTTTCAAAT
The DNA here is from genome assembly GCF_057628025.1 of Oncorhynchus mykiss. Classification (NCBI taxonomy): domain Eukaryota; kingdom Metazoa; phylum Chordata; class Actinopteri; order Salmoniformes; family Salmonidae; genus Oncorhynchus; species Oncorhynchus mykiss. The sequence continues at coordinate 33,289,113 of NC_143047.1, forward strand.
CCAATTGGATTTTTCAAATGGATGCATTCTTTGTTATTTCAAAGCTCAATCTGCTCACTATGATAGTACAGAAGGGTATTAAATTACTTTTTAGACACAGAGGCTATACAGTACCTGATGGATCATTTGCCTAAGTTACTTTCATTAGAGCCCAGCAGGTGTCATTTGAATGGTTTAACGTTTGCTCTGAGTACATTGGAACATCGAAAGGCAGTGCATGATGGGAAACCAACTCTAACAGGTATATTAATACATAATGTTTGTTTCATCTCAGATCGACGTGTGAGATAATACTTTCTATAAAATGTTCATCGTGACTTGTGATTAAAAGGCATAGTTAAAACCTTTTAAAGGGATAATTTACATTTGTCAAAGTTTTTCAGATCTCAAACCTTATCTAAAGAGTGAAGGTCATATGCACGTCATTTATTGCGTAGGTAGATGTACACCAGGAGGCCTTGCCATCCCAAATGAACAGTAAAAAATGTATACCATAAATCCAATATTAGGACATTCTCAGCAACTGAGTGTACATTTACCTTCACCACCAGCTGAGTGTACATTTACCTTCACCACCAGCAGAGTGTACATTTACCTTCACCACCAGCTGAGTGTACATTTACCTTCACCACCAGCTGAGTATACATTTACCTTCACCACCAGCTGAGTGTACATTTACCTTCACCACCAGCTGAGTGTACATTTACCTTCACCACCAGCAGAGGACAAAATCTGCTTTCCTTAAGTATTTATTTTGTAGAATTCCATATCATTTGGTTAAATGACTATTATGTAAACTTTAAAACATTAGACAAGAAGAGCTAAGGGTCTATCTTTTCCTGAATAAATTCTGCTGTATTAAAACTTTGTTGACAGTTGTTTGTGACGCAGTTACACAAGATTATGGTTCTGGCTTTCCGAGATTACATTAAAACTCATTAACCTAATTAGACTCTACATGGCATTGAATTACCGGCTTTGTCGCAAATGGTATCCTATTCCCTCTCCCCTATTTGGGACGTACTAACAGTCTTCTTTAATTCCATTACAATGTTTACGAAAGACTGGCTTATCACACCCTATGGAAATTAATAACACAATGTAATTAATTTTGCCACATGTATCTGTGCTGTAGAAATGGCTTTGAAAATTGAATAACCATATCATCCAAGTCACAAACCTCAATATCCGAGGGCTGTGCAATCCAAGCAAAGCAGGCCTTGTTAAATTAGTTAAAAATAAAGAGAGACTCTTTGTATAAACTCCCAGTCATTTATTGGGTAAACCACCAACGTTTCAGCATCAGCTTACCTTCTGCAAGGTCTTTTCTTATTAAATGCCTTGTTACCAATGAATCAGAGATACTCTGAACCTTTTTATCAATATATGTGGCATAAATGTCAAGACCTCTCGGGAGAAGTATTGTCTAAGGGGAAGCTATAGTATTGCCTGCAGAATGGGCAGAACAAACATTTCATATGAATTTCCAAAACACGGGGAAAAGTGAAGGGCGAAGATAGAAGCCTTACTGTAAGTGATATCATTCTCCTGGTCAGTTAACCCTTTACGGATACATTTCATTTCTTTCATGCTCCGTAAGAGATGCAGAAAACTGTTCATGTCAAAAGGTTCACATACCACCAGCTTATCAGAAGTTAAGTTGTTGGACGATGGTGGTCTTGTGAAACGCTGTGGTTTAGGCCTGCTTGAAGCTCACTCTTCTCTGGGGTGGGACTGCAGTATGGGGACAGCATTGACTTCTGCCGATATCTTCACCGCTTCCTATTCACAGTAGCTCTCCAGCTGCCTCTTGAGTTCTGAGACAGATTCCTTCACTGTCTTAAAATCACAAGGATGGTGGCAGGTAACTCTTCAGATACGGGGGGGGGGGGGGGGGGGGGTGTACTATGGTCTTTGAACCTCTGAAGGAACAGGATGTTGTCCTCAGTGTTTGAGAACTGCTCCATCTCAGCATGTCTCCTCCTGAGCTCAGTCACTTCCTGCTCCAGTTGCTCCAGGAGTCCTTCAGCCTGATTCACTTCATCCTTCTCCTGGGCTCTGATCAGCTCCTTCACTTCAGAGTGCCTTCTCTCAATGGAGAGAATCAGCTCAGTAAAGATCTTCTCACTGTCGTCCACTGCTGCCTGTGCAGATCGTTGTTAAGATACACAGAAAAGGAAGATGGATACATTTCAACCAGCCCACTCACTCACCCCGGACATGTAAATATTATAGACTTAATACACTGAGTGTACAAAACATTAGGAACACCATTCCTAATATTGAGTTGCACCACCTTTTGCCCTCAGAACAGACTCAATTTGTTGGGGCATGGACTCTACAAGGTGTCTAAAGCGTTCCACAGGGATGTTGGCCCATATTGACCTCAATGCTTCCCACAGTTGTGTCAAGTTGGCTGGATGTCCTTTGGGTGGTGGACCATTCTTGATATGCATGGGAAACTGTTGAGTGTGAAAAACCCATCAACTCAAACTGGTGCAACTGGCACCTACTAACATACCCCATTCAAAGGCACTTAAATATTTTGTCTTGATCATTCACCCTCTGAATGGCACACATACACAATTAATGTCTCCATTTTCTACAGGCTTAAAAATCCTTATTTAACCTGTCTCCTCCCCTTCATCTACACTGAATGAAGTGGATTTACCAAGTGACATCAATAAGGGATCATAGCTTTCACCTGGATTCACCTGGTCAGTCTGTGTCATGGAAAGAGCAGGTGTTCCTAATGTACACTCAGTGTACATAGACATATACTGTATATTTATACTATAAATGTGTGCCTAGTATGCATGAATTCCCACAGAAAGTGAAAAACTGGTTTTATAGAACAGCAAGGATGTAACCGCTTGTGAACCATTCTTTTGTTGATTAGTTATAACTGTTCTTTATAACTTTTTTAAAGCAAATCTAGAGAGTGGGACTGATGCTGCAAATCAGCACATTGCTAAAGCTTGATGGTGCAATGCATCTGACGGTTAATGATTCAATGTGTAAATGTTATATTTTCCTTGTTTCTGTCCCGAATAAAATACATATCTATTAACCAGATAGTTTGGTTCCTGGATGCTGATTGGCTGAAACAGCATTCCTGCCGTGTATTTCATTCAGACAATATACCACGGGTATGACACAAAACGACTTGTTTATTGTTATATTTATGATGGTAACCTATTTATAATAGCAATAAGGCACCTCAGGGGTTTGTGGTATATGGCCAATATACCACCACTAAGGCCTGTATCCAAGCTCCCCGCTGACAGTTATACCTAAAAACAGCCCTTAGGCGTGATATATTGGCCAATATACCGAAACTCCTCAGGCCTTATTGCTTAAGTCTAATAGAGCTCCCCAGCTTGTTTTAAAAACGCGGAAATGAGTTACCTCTGGTTTGTTCAGTCTTTCCTATGGGGAAAATTACTGCGGAAAGAATAAACGCCGAAAATAAGGTTTGAGGTTAGCACAGACTTAGGAGATGTTACAGGTTTTTGTCACACCCTGATCTGTTTCACCTGTCTTTGTGCACGTCTCCACCCCCCTCCAGGTGTCGCCCATCTTCCCCATTATCCCCTGGGTATTTATACCTGTATTAACTTTTTTCTTCGACCTTGTCTGCATCTAGGTCATACCTGAAATGTGATAGTTTTGTTCTATGAGACAATACTAGTCAGTTAACATGAACTTTTATGAAGCCTTTACGTGCTTTTTATGACTACATAAAGGCTTAAATTCCCAAAAAGTGAAGTTAGCTTATGAAGATGATCTCATAGAACTAAACTTAACCTAAGTCTGTTTACCACAGACATTATTTTTTAGAACTTATACAAATCCCTACATTAATTTTTCCATAGGTTTTGTCCAACGAACCTGGCGGAGTTAGTGCCTACAAAAAGATGCCATTACTATTGCTCTCTATGTAGATGGTCCCAACACTCACCTTCAGAGAGTCCACACACAGCCTGTCTCAGCTTCTGCATCTCCTTCTTTATCTTCTGGATTCTCTGCAGGGATTTCTGTTGATTTCCCCTCGCCTGCTTCTGTTTCTCAGTCCTTTCTCTTGTAGCTGAGACTGTATCATGGCCTTTATGTTTATCTATCATACACAGTAAACTTCCAGCAGTTTGTCATGATGAGAGCAGATCTTCTCCTGTAGTTATGTGGAGGCTTCGACCAGGTTGTGCTTCTTAAAGGCAGGAGATTGATAGTGAGGCTGGAGGTGAGTCTCACAGTAAGAGGCCAGACACACCAGACAGGATTTGGGTATGAACTGAATAGGTCTATTCTTGTCAACAACAGCCAGTGCAAGAATCACACTCCACGTTTCCAGGTTCAGCATAACAGTGTGCAGGAAAAGTAGCTTGAAGCAAAGTGTTTCTGCTCAGAACAGGTCTTGGGACAACTTGTCTGTCGGCACTCTGGGCAGCTGTAGACAGCCTTCAGATCATCCTGATCCCAACAGCCCTGAATACAGCCCATACAGTAGCTGTGTCCACAGGCAGTAGTTACCGGATCCTTCAGTAGATCTTTAAAAAATGCCTCTGCCATTTTGATACAGCACACTAACAAACTGTGCTGCCAAATAGGAGAGATAACTTTAGTTTTCCTTGTTTGTGCTGAGGAATAGGAGTGGCTGCCACATGGCTATTATATAACTTCCTGCTTCTATGTGTGTGCAGAGTGCAATGTTCAGTCAGTGCCTACAGGGGGGCATTTGAGTTATCCTGCCCCTGTTACTCTGTCTTTTCTGCTCTGGCTGAGACTGTTTCATCATGGCCTTTATGTTGATCCATCGTACACAGACAACAGATACACTGCTAATCGGTACGACAGTTAACCTCCAGCTGTTTGTCATGATGAGAGCAGATCTACTCCTGAAGACTGGCTGGCTTTGAGTTTTGCCTTAGTGCAGAGCAGAGGTCCCAATCCTCCTGGTCAGTGTCTTTCATGACTCAACAGAGGATTATGTACGTCCTGATCTCCAATAGACGGAATACACACACTACTGACCTGCTCTGTGCTACTACAGCACAGCATGGGAAGAGTTATTCTGGTGAAAAGTCAATAGACTCAATGCAGGGGTAGGGGGAAGTCAGAGACACAGTTCTTTCTGCATAGTTCACTGGGGAAATGGGATGGCGGTATAACTATTCAGATACCCTAGAGAGGTGAAAGAGAATGGACCTTAAAACAGATGGAATACCCTAGTAACAGTGTCACGTCCTGACCTTAGTTCCTTTTTTACGTCTCTATTTTGGTTTGGTCTGGGCGTGAGTTGGGGTGGGCATTCTATGTTTTTCATTCTATGTTTTTCATCCTATGTTTTGTTCTGTGTGTTGTATTTCTATGTGTTTGGCTCGGTATGGTTCCCAATCAGAGGCTGCTGTCAATCGTTGTCTATGATGAGAACCATACTTAGGTAGCCTGTTCCCACCTGTGTTTGTGGGTTGTTGTTTCCTGTTTTGTGTTTTTTCACCTTACAGGACTGTTTCGTGTCGTTCACTCTCTTTTGTCATTCAGTGTTCAGTTTATTTAATTAAATTCACTATGAACACTTACCACGCTGTGTGTTGGTCCGATGATTCCTATTCCTCATCATCAGACGAAGAGGAGAGCCGTTACAAACAGGAACACTAGTATCAGGAGAGATGTTTTCTTGCATTGGTAACTCTATTTTTAAGTCTGCTATAATATCCATCTGATATTAACTTAAAAATTACGTGGTTAAAAAGGTTAATTATATTATAATAAACCAATAATTACTTTTACATTTCTGGTGGATTCCTTACAACATCACTGTAAGCTACAGGTTATTCTATTTGACATTTGTCTAATCATTTTATTATTTCTATTTTTAGAATAACTTAATTTTTCCCGCTAAGGAACTTATTTTGTTTATATTTGAAGTATATATATAAATATATACATGTCTAATGCATGTGTATAATATTTACATATTGGGGTCCTGGTGAAAGCCGATTGAGTGGGCTGGTTGAAATGAATCCACCGTCTCTTTCTCTGTGTATCTTAAAAGCGCTCTGCACAGGCAGCAGTGAACGACAGTGAGAAGATCTTTACTGAGCTGATTCTCTCCATTGAGAGAAGGCACTCTGAAGTGAAGGAGCTGATCAGAGCCCAGGAGAAGGATGAAGTGAGTCAGGCTGAAGGACTCCTGGAGCAACTGGAGCAGGAAGTGACTGAGCTCAGGAGGAGACATGCTGAGATGGAGCAGTTCTCACACACTGAGGACAACATCCAGTTCCTTCAGAGGTTCAAAGACCATAGTACCACCCCCACACCCCCCCCCCCCCCCCCCTGTGTCTGAAGAGTTACATGCCACCATCCTTAACCAAGGTTGTGATTTTAAGACAGTGAAGGAATCTGTCTCAGAACTCAAGAGGCAGCTGGAGAGCTACTGTGAGAAGGAAGCAATGAAGTTATCAACAGAAGTGAAAGCTGTCCACATACTGCAGTCAACCAAGCCTAGCATCGGAGACCAACAATACGCACAAATCTTAAAATACACTGTAATGTCAAAGTGGAAGATAAATTCAATTTTTTTTAAAGATAAGATACATGGACTCACTCTGTGTGAAATAATAAAGGATATAATTTCTTACCCTTCCTCTGTCCCCCACACATACAACATTAGTATGTCAAGTATTGAATTTCAAGCATAGATTCAACTACAAAGACCAGGGAGCTTTTTGAAAGCCTCATAAAGGAAGGCAACGATTGGTAGATGGGTAACAATAACAAATCAGACATTGAATATCTCTTTAAGCATGGTCAAGGTAATAATGATGCTGTGGATGATGTATTAAACCACCAAGACACATCAAAGATGCAGTCATTCTTCTGAACTGAGCTGCAGGACAGGAAGGAAACTGCTTAGGGACGTCACCATGAGGCCATTGGTGATTTAAAAATATTTACAGAGTAAAAGAGGATGGATCAACAACATTGTAGTGACTCCACAATCATGACCTAAACGACGGAGTGAAAAGAAGAATACAAATATACAGAATATTCCAAAACATGCATCTTTTATCCAACAAGGCACTAAAGTAATACTGCAAAAAAACACTAAATGCACTAAATGCAAAGCCCTATTTATGCAAATCCAACACACCACTGAGTAACTGCCTCCTTATTTTCAAGCATGGTGGTGGCTGCATCATGGTATGGGTATGCTTGACATCAGCAAATACTTTGGAGTTTTTCAGGATAAGAAGAAACGGGATGGATCTATGCACAGGCAAAATTCTAGAGGAAAACCTTCTTCAGTCTGCTTTACACCAGACACTGGGAGAGGAATTCACCTTTCAGCAGGACAATAACCTACAACGCAAGGCCAAATATACACTGGAGTTGCCCACCAAGAAGACAGTGAATGTTCCTGAGTGGCCAAGTTACAGTTTTTTTCTTAAATCTGCTTGAAAATCTATGGCATGACTTGAAAATCGCTGTGTAGCCATGACCCCCAACATCTTGACAGAGCATGAAGCATTATGAGATATACCCAAGAAGACTCAAATCTATAATTGCTGCCAAAGGTGTTTCTAACATGTATTGATTCAGGGAGCTGAATACTCATGCAACAACTATATTTTAGTTTATTTCTAACCATCTTTAAAATAAAATACAAATGTATTCCACTTTCACATTACAGAGTATTTTGTGTAGATTGTTGACCAACAATTACAATTAAATCAATTTAAATCCCACTTTGTAGTACAATAAAATGTGAAGAAATCCAACGGGTATGAATACATCTGCAAGGTATTGATTCTTGAAGAATATTACTGATAGATGCCTCATGAGCTTAGTTTAACTGTCTTACCCCATCAGAACCCAGAATATAAACTTGTTTTACCTCAGTGTTTTTTAACAATATAATTGCAAAGAAACACTGTACAAAAAGTGTACACAAACCCTGGTTCAAAACACAAATATAATAAGAATAACATGTGCTGTGTACTATGACACAACTTAAAGCCAGCCAGTCTTCAGGAGTAGATCTGCTCTCATCATGGCAAACTGCTGGAGGTTTACTGTCGCACCAATCAGCAGTGTATCTGGATCCACTGACTACTGCCTGTGGACACAGCTACTGTATGGGCTGTATTCAGGGCTGTTGGGATCAGGATGATCTGAAGGCTGTCTACAGCTGCCCAGAGTGCCGACAGACACGTTGTCCCAAGACCTGTTCTGAGCAGAAACACTTTGCTTGCTAAAGTGGTGGAGAAACTGAAAAATACTGCTCTTTGAGTTGTTCCTCCTGCTCAATATCATAGCTACTTAAAATAACTAACAGTTCATTAACTGTAATTTGGGTTTCTGTATGATGATATACGTTTCATTAATCTTAAAATATGTACAGATTGTATGAAAATCAAAGATACAAATCAAAATTGTACTATATCCGTACAACGTGAAATGACTGTCCATTCTGATTCTAAGCAGGCAATAGTATAACCTTCCTGTAGACGCAATACTGCTTCTGCCACGTCCTGACCATAGAAAGTCTTTATTTTCTATGGGGGAGTAGGTCAGGGTGACTGGGGGGGTTAGTCTAGTTTATTCTTTCTTATGTGGGTGTTCTAGTTTTCATGTTTCTATGTTGGTGATTTGTATGATTCCCAATTAGAGGCAGCTGGTAATCGTTGTCTCTAATTGGGGATCATATTTAAGTAGTGTTTGTTCCCACCTGTGTTTGTGGGATATTGTGTTTTGAGTTAGTGCACGAAGCATCTCTGTAGTCACGGTTCGTTGTTAGTTTATTGTTTATTTGTCTTTGCTTAGTTTCACTTTCTAATAAATAATGTGGAACTCAACATCCGCTGCGTTTTGGTCCGACATTTATTCCAGCGAACGTGACAGCTTCTGCCAAGAAGTCTGGACTTTTATGGCACAGGAGGCAGTGTACTGTAACTGTAACCTGTAACTACAGGCTTGCATGTTGAAGCTCCACTATGGCGGTTCCCCCTTGATCACTACATTAGTGTTAGTCTGACAGACAGTGAGAGGATGGAACCCTGCCCCCACAGTCAGTATGATAGCCTCTCCTTACTTTAACATGATTAACACAGAGTCTCAGTCTGGTCCTTCCTGTCTCCATTGCTTTGACAGGAGCCCCGGCAGCGTGACGGGTGTGACAGACGTTAGTGAACACACAGGTCCTGTTGTGTCCCATCACCAGACCCTCACCAGACCATCACTAGAACACTGATGTAATAAGAGGGGTTGAGAGAAAAAGAGACCCAGGCTGTGTTCAGGCAGATTGGAGCCACATCTATAGACACTGTATAGTGAGGCTAACTGAAGACAAACAGGATCAAATTAGAGAAACGAGGGTAGTAGTTGTCTGTCGGCCATCTTAGGATAAGTCAAGGCCAACTGTTTCATCAAAGATAAGTTGAGATGAGGCCAACATGTGGCAATGAATATTCACATACTTTCAAAGAGATAATTGCTGGAGAGAAGAAGATTGCAAAAAGTGCATTAAAATCATATATTTTGATTATTACAAAAGGTGCATTAAAATCTTATGTTCATAAAGAAGCCTGGAGCGCCTGGCGTTGCAGAAGGTTCTCCAGAATGCCTGGAGACATTCGTCTACATTTCAGCGAGGTATTGCACAAACTGTTTTGGTTGGGCAGTTAGTGTGATTGACCATGAGGAAGTCAGAGATTTCACCACCCCATTTGCATGCTATGTCTTCACAGGAAACAGAATGGATCTTACTTTTATCCTATATGAATATCATATATGAAATAGATTATTAGTCTTACATAAAACGTTCAATTTGTATTTGATTTTATATATTTTTGTACATACCTTTTGCAATAGAGAGAATGAGAGAGAGAGAAAGAGGAAGAGAGAGAGAAAGAGAAAGACAGAGACCGTGAGAGAGAGAAAGAGATTCTCATTCACTTTAAGATACCCAATCTGGATGTCAGGATGCCTAGTTTCCCATCAACCAGATTCACATTTTTCTTGACACCTCCAATCCCAACAAATACATTTCTTCACATACACACACCAGACGCGCCACCACCCAGACGCATGCATTACAATGACACCCCTTAATAATGTATCGCTCACAGCAACAAATATCCGAAACAGAGCGACATTCAGCCATAAAGATGTATCATTATTGACATGGTTTTTTTTGCACACTGAAATGGTGCATCATGGTTGGAAAGGCAGTACCATGGGGTTTGTGCTTGACTCGCTATAATTTTCCCCCAAAGCAAGAAACCAGGGGATCTTTAAATGAGCCATGCTCTCTAACATTACTGTCCTTTTATGGACTTGTGGATGGAGACACTCTGAATTGCTGGGATGTGCACTCAATGCAGTCCGACAGCTAGGTTATGGCCCACTGTGTTTTATACCTGGTTTCAAGTAGTATTTTTTTTCTTTCAAATACATTGAGGGTTTGATTGAGCTTGGCTGGAGTGCCAGATGGGCAGAGGACACAGGGTTTGGACTTCTGGGACGATTTCATTGGTTCCATTAAGCCAGAAAAACTCAATCAAGTGCCGCTAAAGTATTTGAAAGGAAACCAAGACTGTTTGAACCCAAGTCCTTTCTGTTTAAAGATGTTGTGCATTTGAATGTTTGACCTGAATATTTACAGTAATGATGCATTATAAGAGGGTTTGGCTCATATCACAGCGGGAGGATATGGGTCCATTTCTGGTCACAGTGTGTAGTACTTAAGTGAAACAGTTTTGTGTGAATAAACAAACATTATACAGTGTGCAGAACCATGTGCACATGGCTCAATAACCATGGTATTGTGTGGAATGAGGGGTATCTACCAGGAATAAAAAGGACAGTCATTTATCCTAATCCATAAAAAAGCTTCCATACTTTCCACTGTTGTAAATATGTGTAGGCATGACTGTCATTTTCACAACAACAACAAATTAAACTAATTGACACCATATTCAGTTACATTTCCAACTGAATTAGGCAGGGATACAATCCAAGGTGCGTTATAGAGCAACACACTGACAATGTGACTTTTAAAGGCAATTTTACAGACGTTTGCGGAGATCGCATTAATGGAAAACAATGCGCATGTTGGCTCAAGCATAAATGACCTTTAAAGGTCAAGTGCAATGCCCTGCTCTATAACATGGTTTGGATGGAATACCGGCCTAAGGCTATTGATCGCAGTAGTGTTTTCACTCAAAAGAGAAGGATGACACTGAACTTCACTACCTGAGTCAGGCTGCTAAACAAGATGGCCGACTTTCCCCATGTCACATACTTATTTTTCTTTGGTATTATGGCGGTCTGCTAACAAATGATATAGGTGCATGTCGCCACCTACTGTTTTGGCTGTATATCAGCCTACTATTCTGTAATATGAATTAATTACACTTTGATAGAGAAAATAAATTCCCTACCAACTAACTCTACACCCATTAAAACCACTATTTCACTACTTTGGCCCTATCTGATCCTATCCCAGGCCAACAGCCTGGGAGAACGGGACACTATCATTCAAATCTGGGGCCTGAAAGGGATCTGCATCTTCAGACAACATTCACAGGAATTTTTCAGCAGATCCAGAAACATTTTCGCTGCATTCACAATTATGTAAAGTTTATTTGATTTCTTGTTAGTTTGACTTGTACAATTGATCACCTGTGCAATAAACACAACAAAATCCACCTTCTTCACTATCAGTACTTCAGGATCCCTCAACGGATGAACAACACTTTCTGCAGGCTGCGGGGCATCCAGTGCCATTTCTCCCTTCCGCTATTTGCGCTGCCTCTGCATAAGAGACCTGGTGAACAGCCCAGATTATTGCTACTTCGACCTCCTTCACCCTGACAGGGCATTCCAGGAACGTGGTTCCCACCACAATTGCAACACCGTGTATCCACCGACCCTTCCACAACATATTTATTCCATCTGCACATACTTGCCACGTGGCCAAACTTTTTACATTAACAACACTGCAATGGTCTGTTCACAGAAGCTCTCACTGTGTATCTCATATACCCCAGCTTTATATCTGTGGGAAGAGATATTCCATCAAATAGCAATAGCACCGATAGGCTTGTCTCTTTCCTTCACCATACAGTTCAATCATCATACATCCATTACTCCTGGTACATTGTATATGTTCAGCCTCAATTTCCACCGCGACGCCAGACATTTTATCTGTTCCCTCTTCAGAAAATATCCACTTTGAATTCTACTCCGATAATTCAGAGAGACACAATGCACTTTCCTTTTGTTCTTCTGACACAACAAATCAACACCATACCGCTCCTGGTCACTTTGATTGACACCACCTTTTCCAGTGGGTCCTCCACCATCTCCTTGACTGCTAATGGATCTCCCAAAAACACAGATTTTCCCATGAAACTAACTCCAACAAGGAACAGACCATTAATAGACCAAAGCCTGTCTTCATGAACAACTTTATCCCGTTTTGCTCCATTCCTCAACGTGACAGTTTTCCACTCATTTCCATTAACGTTACTTAACGCGTCATCCAACTCAGTGCTTCCTCTTCTGCCAACTTCCCCTCAGTTCGGAGGCCAAGAAGACGACCTTCCATGTCACATACTCCTTCACGTGTTTAAATGAAGGTGGGAAGCCGTAGTACTGACAGAATATTGGCACTGAAAATGACACCTCCTTTACACACAGCTCAGGCTACCAGTCATGCTGTACTGCCTTTTGTTACAGTGGCAAGCAAATAGGTGATGCAAATGTGTTTTGTTTGTGATACCCATGTAAATATTTGCTATGTCCAGGAGCAGCCGTCGGGTTACAGTTGTCTTATGGAACGATGGCATTGAGTTGTATTGATGTTTACTAGCAAACAGAACCATATCTAACCTCCTCATTAGTTTACATAATGGTTGGTTTTTCCTGTGCGCTGAAAGATGTCCTAAAAGGCAGGGTTGTGATTATTAGGCCATAACGTAGGAAAACATTTTGCAATGAAAACGTTTCTTATTGGACAAATTCAGATAGTCCTACCTCCCCGTTTTACTTTGTTTTCTTCAATGTTGTACCTAATGAACAACACCATGGGTCGTATTCATTGGAGCACATCATAGCAAAATGCTCAGGTAGTCCCTCCCTCCCGTTTTCTTCATTATGAACACGACCCTGAGGTGAACATGTCCTGGATCAACACAGGACACTGGAATGTAGATAGACTGCGAGACTCATAGACTGTGTTACATGATAATTCCAGCTATGACATTAAGAGACTATAGTAGATCTATGTGTTGAACTATTTTGTAATTGTGTTCTTAATGATAGCTGGAATGCATCATATCTTAAAGTGAATGATTTCTTTAAGTCACAGTTTGATCCCAAAATGACCTTTTTGATTTTTGCATTGAGGTATTGAAATAAGAACAGTAAATCCACAACAAGTGAGATGACCAACATGTTTATGTGTTTGACAGTCTAGAGCGCACATGCTGTAAATGCTTTCTGGGTTACAGAACACCTCCATGCTCCTCTTTCAATGGAAAGGACTTTATCAAAGCACAAGGACAAAACAAGACAACACTCAAGTGCCATAATGTTGGCCTACAGCATGTGGATGCTGCATATCCCTTGCGGTTGTGGACACAGTGGTTTGTCGCAAACTCCCCATATTCCCAAAATATTGCAATAATATTGACCAGAGCCCTTGGGGACATGATCTAAAGTAGTGGGAATAGGGTATCATTTGGGATACAGGTGATGATACAAGTTGATGATGATATTCCTCTGTCTTGGCTGGAGCGTTGGATGTGGTGGTTCTAGTGAAGTGTTTCTCCTTGAGGGAGTTTAGAGACATTTGAGGAGGAAGGAGTTGCAGCTGCTGACTCTGCCACAGTCACAGAGCTTCCCAATGCGGGGTCCATGCCTCAAGGCACACCGGTCGCCCATACCACACTGAGAGACCGAGAGAGAGTGAGGGAGGGGGGAGAGATAGATAGACGGAGAGAGAGAAAGAGATATAGAGAGGAAACACAAAGTAGCTTTATCGCAAAACACAGAACTTAACTAAAAACAACAACATTTAATTAGGGGAGAAAGAGTTAGTCAGCGATGGTAATGAAAGTTCTAATTAGTTTGCTGTATGAATGAAGCGGTGGTCGCTGGTTCTTTAGACTCTTCCTCCTTTCAGTTAATTAGACTTAGGGATGCTATCTAGAATAGGCTGCATAATTGCACTCAAATCAAAGGCTGTTGGCATTTCTCCGCTTGCATTTAATTATACTGACAGGTTATACTCGTTAATTGGTTTTACATAAACTTTCAATTGAACTGCATTGAAATGGGGCCAGACTATAACACAGAGTGGGAGAAACATGGGGGGCTTAAAGGGGATGTTCAGGATTTTACAAAAAAAAGCCAAATGCCCATGACATCAAATACAATATGGAGTTGATTTGAGTTGATTTCAGGTGATTTGGCCATTACAAAAAAAACAGCTCACATGCCACTATTATTGATTGTTAGCTTGTGGTGGCTAAAATAAGCTGAAATAGGGAATATTTCAAGAAAACCAAACCATGGATTAAAGCTTCTCCTGACCCATGGACAGCTTTCAGGGTGAGGAACTATCTAACATAAAGTTGTCAAATCCTAAACTTCCACGTTAATAACAGGCATCCACATTTTGTTCCAAATAAATAAACTCTATAAACTATATTTCAGCAATAAGGCCTGTGGTATATGGCCAATATACCATGGCTAAGGGCTGTTCTAATGCAAGACGCAACGCGGAGTGCTTGGACACAGCCATTAGCTGTGGTACATTGGCCATATATCACAAACCCCTAAAGTGCCTTATTGCTATTATAAACTGGCTACCAACTTAATTAGAGCAGTACAAATAAATGTTTTGTCAGACCAATGTTATACTCTGATATACCACAGCTTTCAGCCAATCAGCATTCAGGGTTCGAACCACCCAGTTTATAACACCCCTTTGATACTTGAAAAGTACTGAGGATTTTAAATGTAGTCATAACCTCCATTTGGTCAAAAATAACATTGGTAAAAGTTAGTTTTAACAGGAACATATTAGGACTCACAGGAGGGATCAACCCTCTCTTCTCATTAGAAGGCAGACGGCTCTGCATCTTCACTAGAAGAGCCTCCATCGCATCCACCTGTGACACGGAGTAAAGGAAACAGGGTCAATGGAATTTCTCATTGCTTTTCTCAAGGGGAGTTTTCAAATCTATACTCCTATATGAGTGCAATTTCCCCATGAGTTTATGTACTACCTAACGACAATGTCAGTGTTATAGAGGCTATATTTTTGTTTCCAGAAGATCCTCTTGTGGAACTTTATCTCTTCAGGTGTCACATTTGACATTTAGCGATATGTTCCAGAGGTTCAACCAGGGATGGACATTAAATAAGATAGCCAGCTAGACCGAGGCCGGTACTTTTCAGACGGGCTAGTATAAATGTTGGTTTACTAGCCCGGCTGGCCAGTGGACTAAATCTTTAGCTCCATCCCTGTGTTTAACCATGGATAAAAGTGATGGATAAATCGGATTCTCAAGGACACCTTTATCAGGACGAACTGCTGAATAAGGTTATGTTGACCATAATCCAATCATGGGCGAACATTTAGATTGCATTTATATTTCGAATTATATTGACTTAGATTTATATATTAAATTGAGAACCTGTAGTGCATGAATATATAGATCAGGACCAACATGCCAGGGTAGCCTGAAACAACAAAAGTGATTCCCTATATGAACTTACAAGTTCTTTCTCTGCGGCCGCGGCAGAGTTCTGCGCGCCAAAGTCCTCTGCGGAAACTTCATGTGACGCCTGTCCTCGGCACATAACGGACATCAGACCGATACACAGCAGTCGGAGCAGCACTCCTGAGCTATCCATGGTTCTGATGCGGTGCGTGGTAAATGCTGTGCAGTCGTGGCGGCAATAAGAGAGCGCAGGGGATCAAAGTGGAGGGTCGGAAGTTCAGAGTGAGTAAATGTGCAACGGACTGCCGGACCTCTGCATTTATACTAGCGAGTAGCCCCGCCTGTAAGGTCATTTAGCTGGGTTTCAAGACCCATTGCGAGGAACTCCAGTCTTCAATGCATCTTGAATGGTTTGAAGGATGACTCTTAATTGTGTTATTTGAACTGGTAGGTTCAAATCCCATACGTTACACTTGCATCCCATCACACGTTACACTTGAATCCCATCACACGTTACACTTACATCCCACCACACGTTACACTTACATCCCATCACACGTTACACTTACATCCCATCACACGTTACACTTGCATCCCATCACACGTTACAATTGCATCCCATCACACGTTACACTTACATCCCATCACACGTTACACTGGCATCCCATCACACGTTACACTTACATCCCATCACACGTTACACTTGCATCCCATCACACGTTACACTTACATCCCATCACACGTTACACTTGCATCCCATAGCTTCTTATTTTGTGAATTGTTCAGATTTAAACCCCCTCTATTTATAATGGTAGATTATGAAGTTGTTTTTCACTCTGTTGCAAGTCCCACCTCAATATATACCAATTACATTGCGTAAGGCAACTGTAGGCTATTAAATAAAATGTTCCTTGTAGGGGCCATTTCTCACGTTGAATGAGACAATTACAATCCCGCAATAGAATTTCAACGGTGATTTTAACTGAGTTGGGAATCAATTGTGATTTCAACATAATTAAAATATCTAATCACTGATATCCATTACAAAACAACCCCGTGTCTCATTTTTCCTTCACAAACCTAATATACAGTGAAATAGAGAAGGACAATGTTCTAATACTGAAGCTAATATAACGATATAAAAGCTCCATTCCCCTTCGACTTTGACTTTATAAATTATTGCTCAGTTTACACAAAGAGAAGTTACGTCATAAACTGTTGCATAAAAACACTTACCATACATAACACATAATACAGAACATACATAACACATAAAAACACTTACCATACATAACACATAATACAGAACATACATAACACATAATATAGAACATACATAACATATAATACAGAACATACATTACACATAATACAGAACATACATAACATATAATACAGAACATACATAACACATAATACAGAACATACATAACACATAAAAACACTTACCATACATAACACATAATACAGAACATACATAACACATAATATAGAACATACATAACACATAATACAGAACATACATAACATATAATACAGAACATACATAACACATAATACAGAACATACATAACACATAATACAGAACATACATAACATATAATACAGAACATACATAACACATAATACAGAACATACATAACACATAAAAACACTTACCATACATAACACATAATACAGAACATACATAACACATAATACAGAACATACATAACACATAAAAACACTTACCATACATAACACATAATACAGAACATACATAACACATAATACAGAACATACATAACACATAATACAGAACATACATAACACATAATACAGAACATACATAACACATAATACAGAACATACATAACACATAATACAGAACATACATAACACATAATACAGAACATACATAACACATAATACAGAACATACATAACACATAATACAGAACATACATAACACATAATACAGAACATACAACAAGAATCATGATACAGTTCTTTCACTGGGGGGCTCACAGAGCCATTACAGCTTGGAAAATTGACGTCATGGCTTTAGAAGCTTCTGATAGGCAAATTTACAAAATTTGAGTCAATTGGAGGTGTACCTGTGGATCTATTTCAAGGCCTACCTTCAAACTCAGTGCCTCTTTGCTTGACATCATGGGGAAATCACAAGAAATCAGCCAAGACCTCAGAAAAAAATGTGTAGACTTCCACAAGTCTGGTCCATCCTTGGGAGAAATGTTCAAACACCTGAAGGTACCACGTTTATCTGTACAAACAATAGTACGCAAGTATAAACACCATGGGACCACGCAGCCGTCATACCACTCAGGAAGGAGGCGCGTTCTGTCTTCTAGAGATCAACGTACTTTGGTGCGAAAAGTGCAAATCAATCCCAGAACAACAGCAAAGGACCTTGTGAAGATGCTGGAGGAAACAGGTACAAAAGTATCTATAACCACAGTAGAATGAGCCCTATATTGAGATAACCTGAAAGGCCACTCAGCAAGGAAGAAGCCACTGCTCCAAAACCACCATAAAAAAGCCAGACTACGGTTTGCAACTGCGCATGGGGACAAAGATCGTACTTTTTGGAGAAATCTCCTCTGGTCTGATGAAATACAAATAGAACTATTTGGCCATAATGACAATTGTTATTTTTGGAGGAAAAAGGGGGACGCTTGCAAGCCGAAGAACACCATCCCAACCATGAAGCACAGGGGTGGCAGCATCATGTTGTGGAGGTGCTTTGCTGCAGGAGGGACTGGTGCACTTCACAAAATAGATGGTATCATGAGGGGAAATTATGTGGATATATTGAAGCAACATCTCAAGACATCAGTCAGGAAGTTAAAGCTTGGTTGCAAATGGGTCTTCCAAATGGACAATGACCCCAAGCATACTTCCAAAATTGTGGCAAAATGGCTTAAAGGACAACAAAGTCAAAGTATTGGAGTGGCCATCACAAAGCCCTGACCTCAATCCTATAGAACATTTGTGGGCAGAACTGAAGAAGCGTGTATGAGCAAGGAGGCCTACAAACCTGACTCAGTTACACCAGCTCTGTCAGGAGGAATGGGCCAAAATTCACCCAACTTATTTTGGGAAGCTTGAGGAAGGCTACCTGAAATGTTTGACCAAAGTTAATAAATGTAAAGGCAATGCTACCAAATACTAATTGAGTGTATGTAAACTTCTAACCCACTGGGAATGTGATGAAAGAAATAAAAGCTGAAATAAATAATTCTCTCTACTATTATTCTGACATTTCACATTCTTAACATGAAGTGTTGATCCTAACTGACCTAAAACAGGGAATTTTTACTAGGATTAAATGTCAGGAATTGTGAAAAACTGAGTTTAAATGTATTTGGCTAAGGTGTATGTAAACTTCCGACTTCAACTGTATCTAACAATGACCTCTTATCGCTTCTGCAGTAGATAACCACCTTTGAACTGTGTTGCAGCTCGTTGCTTGTTGTCATTGTAGAGACATATTGCACAACGGTATTCCCAGGGAATAATGTCAAGTAGAAAACTCAGTAGTCTTAGAACAGCATTTACCAAATGTTGGGTAGAGACAAATAGGCTGTGGCTGATACCGTTTGAGTTTAAGCTTACATCGGAGTACTGGCTAGAACTGCAAACTGCAAACTTAACATGTGTAAATATTTGTATGAACACAACAAGATTCAACAACTGAGACAAACTGAACAAGTTCCATAGACATGTGACTAACAGAAATGGAAAAATGTGTCCCTGAACAAAGGGGGGGTCAAAATCTGGTGTGGCCACCAGCTGCATTAAGTACTGCAGTGCATCTCCTCCTCATGGACTGAACCAGATTTGCCAGTTCTTGCTGTGAGATGTTACCCCACTCTTCCACCAAGGCACCTGCAAGTTCCTAGACATTTCTGATGGGAATGGCTCTAGCCCTCACCCTTAGATCCAACAGGTCCCAGACGTGCTCAATGGGATTGAGAGGCTCTTTGCTGGCCATGGCAGAACACTGACATTTCCTGTCTTGCAGGAAATCACGCACAGAACGAGCAATATGGCTGGTGGTATTGTCATGCTGGAGGGTCATGTCAGGATGAGCTTGCAGGAAGGTTACCACATGAGGGAGGAGGATGTCTTCTCTTAAATGTACAGCATTGAGATTGCCTGCAATGACAACAAGCTCAGTCCGATGATGCTGTGTCACACTGCCCCAGACCATGACGGACCCTCCACCTTCAAATCGATCCCGCTCCAGAGTACAGGCCTCATTGTAATGCTCATTGCTTCGACAATAAAGGCGAATCCGACCATCACCCCCAGTGATACAAAACCGCGACTCGTCAGTGAAGAGCACTTTTTGCCAGTCCTGTCTGGTCCAGCGACGCTGGGTTTGTGCCCATAGGCGATGTTGTTGCCGGTGATGTCTGGTGAGGACCTGCCTTACAACAGGCCTACAAGCCCTCAGTCTGAGCACTGATTGTGCGTTCCTGGTGTAACTCGGGCAGTTGTTGTTGCCATCCTGTACCTGTCTGCAGGTGTGATGTTTGGATGTACCGATCCTGTGCAGGTGTTTTTACACGTGGTCTGCCACTGCGATGACGATCAGCTGTCCGTCCTGTGTCCCTGGAGCGCTGTCTTAGGCATCTCACAGTACGGACATTGCAAGTTATTGCCCTGGCCATATCTGCATTCCTCATGCTTCCTTGCAGCATGCCTAAGGCACGTTCACACAGATGAACAGGGACCCTGGGCATCTTTCTTTTGATGTTTTTTGATGTTTTTCAGTCAGTAGAAAGGCCTCTTTAGTGTCCTAAGTTTTCATAACTGTGACCTTAATTGCCTACTGTCTGTAAGCTGTTAGTGTCTTAACGACCGTTCCAGAGGTGCATGTTCATTAATTGTTTATGGTTCATTGAACAAGCATGGTAAACAGTGTTTAAACCCTTTACAATCTGTGAATTAATTTGGATTTTTACGAATTATCTTTGAACGACAGGGTCCTGGAAAAGGGACGTTTCTTATTTTCTGAGTTGAATCAGTGTCGATGCGTAGCGTGCCTTTAGGAAGGTTATTTCAGTGCCTGTAGTAGGCAGCAGAGGGCGCTGCGCCTGCAGTTTCGACGAGTGGCTGCTGATGGGTGTTTCCTCGAACGCATACTTTAGGATTTAGGAAGGAACACACACCCCAGTGACATCAGTTAGGTTTGAAGAAGAAAAAAAGTCTCAGCTTTCGACTCAAACCGTGCATTGGAGCAGCAAGGGGGCCGAGAGCGCCTTCCCGACTTTTTCAATTATATAGCCCGCAAAGAGAACTGGACGAAACTATAGGCTATCATCTCAACTACTATAACTTGACCTCGTCAACCCGGGGAGTGAGGATTATAACACTTATTCAGAGAATATGTCAACCTCAGACGAGGCAGACGGGCTTCGGCCGAGATATGGGTGTGAGTATCTAAAAACTTTTCCTGCTCGCTCACCTTGGGATCATATTTTACCTCCGTTTACAGAAGTTTAACAATTTAATTGTTTTCATCAATACATACATTTTCACAGGCGTTTTTTCTTCGTTCTATCTATATTCACATGTTTGACTTTGGTTAGACTTTTGACAGCGTGGTAGGTAGGCTCTGACTTCCGCGTTTTCATCTACATCGGCTACAATATTGCAATTTTACGTGGCTACATCGAATTAAATTAGCCCACATTGAATTTGGTCGATGCAATCCGGGATCCTTGAGACGTCATTGACGTAATAGAGTTTCAAATGGTTAGGTTTAGTCAAGGGTAAAGGTAGGGGTTAAGTTTTTAAGGTAGGGACGTCTATGGTAGGATCCGTATAGCACCAACTCATTGAATTTTGACATGTTTGCATTTTTCACAGTAAAGGATAAGGCGCTACATTGTTTTCTTATAGGGAATCTGAAGTAGCAAGACGATGCAATAGTTGAGTGGTTTACCTGGTCGATTCATTGACATCTATTGATGGCCTACTATAGTTTATTGATATGTGAACTAGTATCCATTGATCTTATCTTAATTAAAAACATTTACGTTCGGATATTGTCTTTTTCAATTATATTTTATAAAATAATTATAGAATTTTTGTATTGGTTTACATTTGTGATTTTTATGCACTTTGAAATGATTCTGTAATGAAAAGTTCTTTACAAATCTAATTTACTCGTTTTTAATTTTATTTATTCGTTATTTTACCAGGTAAGTTGACTGAGAACATGTTCTCATTTACAGCAACGACCTGAATAGTTACAGGGGAGAGGAGGGGGATGAATGAGCCAATTGTAAATTTGGGATTATTAGGTGACCGTGATGGTTTGAGGGCCAGATTGGGTATTTAGCCAGGACACCAGGGTTAACACCCCTACTCTTACGATAAGTGCCATGGGATCTTTTAGTGACCACAGAGAGTCAGGACACCCGTTTTACGTCCCATCCGAAAGACTGCACCCTACACAGTGCAATGTCCCCAATCACTGCCCTGGGGTATTGGGATATTTTTTAGACCAAAGGAAAGAGTGCCTCCTACTGGCCCTCCAACACCACTTCCAGCAGCACCTGGTCTCCCATCCAGGAACTAGACTTTCCTGAGGCAGTCGGTAGCCTTGGTTTAAGTGGGAACCATACCACTGTACTTGCTGGCTTGTCAACTGCTTTCAAGATTACTTCCACTGTAAATTACCAAGTTGTTTGATACATTTATTAGGCTAATAAATGAGATTAAGGCCGCACAATAATAATAATTGTAATCATAGTCAGTAGAATAAAACCCCACAATAAAATCCTGGAAATTGTAAGTGGCAATTTTTAGACTTTTCCATTCTCTAATGGTCACGTAGCCTAGGTTATAATGAATATGCTTGTTATTCAGAAGGCCTAGACATCACCAGAAGGAGCCTGAAACAATTAGCTCTTGTAATGCGAGTGCTCATGCCCACTTTTTTTTTCTCTCCCTCCCAGCTCTAAAAATATATTTCCAGCAACATTACCATGCAGGTCTCTTTAGCCTAGGCCAGTGGATCCCAACCAGGGGTACTTAGACCCCTGCTGGTACTTGGCCTATCCACAGGGGGTACTTGAGTTGACTCATGAGACCATAGGTCTACTGGTAAAATGCACACGAGGGGGTACTTCAGGGGTACTCCTGGCAGAGAGAAATTCAGTTGGTGGTAGAGTAACAGAAAAAGGTTGGGAACCAGCGGTCTAGACCCTAGCCTAGACCACAGAACTGTGAGCTACGAGCTTTGTTTACCTGCAGAATAGGTTTGATTTATTACGGTCTCTTCAGAGTTCTTTGAAAGAATGCCCATGCATTTCATTTGGCATATTTGCTAGATCACTTGAAGTGATAAAGACATTTTACACAGAAATAAAAAATGTCAAACAAACGCTGGAGATGTTTAAACAAAGTTTGCATAGACTAGCCTACATTTACCTAGCCTACATTTACCTACTGTGTAGTGAGTGACTAAAGCTAAGTTGTCCTCCCCAATCAGTAACCCTTGAATCATCTCATTATGTGGAACTGGCGGTGAGGCCAAGTTGTAACCAGACTGGGAGGGGATGGAGTAGCCTAGCGTTGAGGACAGTTCAACATGACAGCTGAGCTGAATCAGCCTGTCAATCAATCAACACATCATTTCTTGGGACTGTTTACATCTTTGTGATGGCGGCCAACACGACTATGTCAGTTGTGATATTCAGGATGGATGGGACAGTCTCTACCCCTCCTACATGCAGAATGAGAGAAGTCTGTCTCACTGTTCATTTGAAGGTTCTTGCATGTTATCTTGTTAATCGTCCCTACTTGTTTGTGTGTCTGTTAGTCTGTGTGTGTTTACTATAAATGTGAGTGTGAGCTAGACTCAACTCAGTGTGTGTACTGTGTATGTTTGTAAATGGAGTGTTTCTTGTACAGCTATGCTGAGCGAGCTAGTATTCACCTAGTGAGTGTTTCTTGTACAGCTATGCTGTTATGAGCGAGCTAGTATTCACCTAGTGGGTATTGTTTTCCAGCTGTTCTGGATGGTGTCGAGCGACTCACAGCAGAGGAGATGGACGAGAGGAGGCAGCAGAACATGGCCTACGAATACCTCTGTCATCTCGAGGAGGCTAAACGGTAAGACTGTGTTTTTCATTAGTTGGTAATTGCCTTTTCTTTTGGCTGGTATAAAAATGAATAAAAGCAGACAAATGTAAATTCTGCCGGATATGTACCTGGGGAGACTTCAACCCGCAGTAGGAAAGGAAGGGAAATGGCTCTCACCACAGTCTGTGAAGGACAGAGAATGCAAATAGTCTGCCATTGATCCACACTTCCAATGTGAGAGAATACAGAAGTGTTCTTAGGGAGTCTGGGGCCCTATAAGGAAACAGGGGCCATTGATCCACACTTCCAATGTGAGAGAATACAGAAGTGTTCTTAGGGAGTCTGGGGCCCTATAAGGAAACAGGGGCCATTGATCCACACTTCCAATGTGAGAGAATACAGAAGTGTTCTTAGGGAGTCTGGGGCCCTATAAGGAAACAGGGGCCATTGATCCACACTTCCAATGTGAGAGAATACAGAAGTGTTCTTAGGGAGTCTGGGGCCCTATAAGGAAACAGGGGCCATTGATCCACACTTCCAATGTGAGAGAATACAGAAGTGTTCTTAGGGAGTCTGGGGCCCTATAAGGAAACAGGGGCCCTGTTTCGTATTCTAGCTCCAGTGTTGCATCTCAGCTATTGCAATGGTGTTTGTTGTAATTGCTGTCATGGGCTTTACCTCAGAGTGTATCATAACATGTGGGTGAACTGCTCCCTATCGGACTTCCATGTTCAGACTTTAATTGCTTTATTCTTTTTTAGAGGAACAGATAGTTGGAATTCTCACATACTGCTGAGATCAACAATGGTTGGCAATGTGATCTTGAATAGAAAAGCTTAAGTGTTGTAGATTAAAACAAGGTTTAATGAGCGTCATGCAAGGTAAAAGTGTGTGTGCGTGTGAATATCCTTGTTAATTTCCAGCACCTGGAATGGAACCTGTTGTTCTGGCCTGGTAGTACAAATGTCAGTATTTTCTGAAACGTTGACTTCTGTAAGGTTAGACATGTTTTTATGTCCATTTCAGTCATAGTGCTCCCTAGGTATCACATTTCATATCATGTTTGGACTGCCTTATTTGGTGGTCATTATCACTCTGCTATGTGTGTTAGCAACCCCTCTTGAGGTTGAGCTTTTTGTATGTGTGTTGAAACCTGCTTGCAATGCTGCAGTTTCCACATTGGATGTGCTGTTTACTTTCTCCCTGTATAACATGTGGGGTGCCAGAACTAACATGCTATACTCATTCATTAATACCTGCTCACTGTCATGTGATGTTTGAAGTGTTTCATATTGTAGAAGTATTGAAAAGTGTGTTTTGTCTGTTGTGGTGATCAGGCCTACAGGTTAATGATGCCTGAAGTAGCTAGTGGCCTAGGTTTTGAGAGGACTCTGACACACACCCATCCCCTAGGTCCCCCAGTGGACTCTCACACTCAGAAGAGGAAGGAGTGAACGAGACAGGAAGTGACTAAGTCCCTGTTGAGTTTAGTATCTTCCGCTGTTGCCACAGAAACCCCTGGTCGTCATAGCAACGGGTTCCGGTGTGAGTGTTTGTTTGACTGTATGTTGTGAAGATAAAACAGCAGTGGTACGCTGGTCTGTTGGGTCTTCCTCCTCTCCTGTGTTTTACCACTGTCTACTAGTTCTCTAAACATGGCTTGACAAATATATTGCTAAAGAGGTGAGAAGAGTCTTATGTCAGGGCCTAGGTCATATGTTAAGTCTACATACAGCGTTTTCCAAACACCTCTGAAGTCGTCTGTGGTTCTCTTGCAGTTCTGTCCCTACAGTATCTTTAGCAGATGCGGTATCGCTAGCTGGTTAGCCTAGCACCAGAATGAGCGTTGTGTGGTGATGTCACCCTGCCTGAGAATTAAAGTAGTGTCACCCTTGCTCAACAGACTATAGTTTGTTGTAGCGATTGGTTAGAAGTTACAATGCTGCTAATTGAGTGTGAATTGTGATGTTCTGTGAAGTGCAGAAAGCCCTGCGTTGACTCCCAGGACAGAGACTGGACTTACTCTGTTATATATAATGAGACTCCAGCTCCTGATAGGTAGGTGCTTGTTGTTGTACAGTGTCAGGCTGGGGAGACCATTGTGTTCCAAATGGCAACCCAGCCCATAGGGCTCTGGTCAAAAGTAGGGCATTATGTAATGCACTAATGTAGGGAATATGGTGCCATTTGGGACACTCTAGAGAGAGCGAGAAAGTGAGTGTCAGGTGAAGGAGAGCGACAGACAGGTGAGAACTATTAGCTTGTGAACACCTCAGCCTGGAGGCAAGGAATGCTTATGCTCATGAACGTGATGTGTGGTATGATGGGAATGCTTCTCACACAGATATGAACACACTGTGTATGTGGACATGTGAGTAATTACTCTCCCTGTCTCTCTCTTTCTCTGTCATATATGCAAAAAATACCTTTTATCTGTACCAGTTATTTCCATGCATTGCAGTGTTTAGTTCTATAGCTGTCACTTCTGCCTGTAGATTTTGATGGTATCAGAGGAGATATTTGAATATTGCTCATCTCTCACTGACTATTTGAGGAATTTCCTAGGTGGCCAATGACCAATATCTGTAGACATACTGTGAGAAATAGGCCTACAGTTGCTGAAGTAAGGTTGCAGGTTTATTGAAGAGTACAGTACTACTGTTTGTTCTTGTCTTTGACACAACAACCACGTGAACCTGTTTTTTTTCTCTTCAACTTCTGTCTTCTTTAGTCTCGTTCTCTCCCTTTCTCTCTCTGTGGGAATGGTCTTTCCTGCATGTTACTTAATGCTTTACACGAGAGGCTGGCTGAGCTTTCTCTCTCTGTGGGAATGGTCTTTCCTGTTATTTATTCCTTTACACGAGAGGCTGGCTGAGCTTTCTCTCTCTGTGGGAATGGTCTTTCCTGCATGTTACTTAATGCTTTACACGAGAGGCTGGCTGAGCTTGCTCTCTCTGTGGGAATGGTCTTTCCTGTTATTTATTCCTTTACACGAGAGGCTGGCTGAGCTTTCTCTCTCTGTGGGAATGGTCTTTCCTGTTATTTATTCCTTTACACGAGAGGCTGGCTGAGCTTTCTCTCTCTGTGGGAATGGTCTTTCCTGCATGTTATTTATTCCTTTACACGAGAGGCTGGCTGAGCTTTCTCTGCCTCCAATTCAATCTGAAACTACATCTGGAGAAAGTAGTTAGCAGTCAGCTTCTAGGGTAAAGTGGTGAAGATGCTCTGTAAGAGGGTTCTCCTTGGGTTCCCGTTGGGTTCCCCTTGGATATAAAGAAAAGAAGGCTGATGCGTAACGTTAGTAAGTTGTACAACTGAATGCATTCAACAGTAATGTCTTCCTCATTTAACCCAACCCGAATCAGAGAGGTGTGGCGGGATGCCTTAATCGCCGTCCACGTCATCGGCGCCCAGGGGGCGGGTGTTGTTGGTGGTTAACTGCCTTGTTCAAGGGCAGAACACCCTTGCTGGCTCTGGGATTCGAACAAGCAACCTTTTAGGTTACTGTCCTAATGCTCGTAACCAACGCTCTGACCACTAGGCAACCTGTGACCAGAATACCATCTCATTAGTTATGTTAGTCTGTATAGACATGACAAATGGATACTTACAGTTCAACTGTACATGTGCAACAATGGCTCAACTAAACTACATTGAACAAAAACAAAGCTAATTGAAATGTGCAGTTTAAGGCTCCACCTACTGCTTCCGCTCAGTGTGTTCAGTATTACTAGTGTCTGATTGTCCAATCCCATCCTGGTATGAGGACATGCAACATCAGGTGGCAGTTGGAGGGTGGATGAAATCTGAAGGCAACACCAGGTTCTGGTCTTGTCAGGTTTTGATTGGGTCGTGTTCACTAGGCACCAAATGGAAGAAAATGTGTTGGAACATTGAGGGATCAACATGGACTTGTCCAATAAGAAACTATCATTTTAGTTTTCTGTTTAAAAATGTTTCTGTTGTGCCCTAATGAACACAACCTTGGTAAACCAGCTCCTAACCCTGAATTTAAGAACTTCCCTCTGTCATCTTAAGCCTGTGAGCTGGCCCTGTGAGCTGGCCCTGTGAGCTGGCCCTGTGAGCTGGCCCTGTGAGCTGGCCCTGTGAGCTGGCCCTGTGAGCTGGCCCTGTGAGCTGGCCCTGTGAATAGACAGCGTAACACTTTCAGATGTTTTATTGTGTACTTGTGTCCTGTTAGAATGTGGGATAGTTTAAGATAAGGACCAGTTTGCCTTCCCCATTTTGTGTGTTTAGCCTACCCATCCACCCTCTACATGTATCAGCAGTAGTTGTGGAGGGGCCTACCTCCGTTTAACAGTTAAGGAGAGATGTGGATAGCTGGTACATGAGATTACTGGGAGATCTACCCTGTATATACCTGACCTAGCAGCACAGACCAACGATGAACCAGAGAGATCATTCTGAGAGGGAGATCATTCCTTAGTACATCTCAGAACTATGTAGTGCCCTTAATCATCCTCCCTTCACTACAGTATATTATATACTCACTCCACAACCATGGAGATCATTCCTTAGTACATCTCAGAACTATGTAGTGCTCTTAATCCTCCTCCCTTCACTACAGTATATTATATACTCTCTCCACAGTACATCTCAGAACTATGTAGTGCTGTTAATCCTCCTCCCTTCACTACAGTATATTATATACTCACTCCACAGTACATCTCAGAACTATGTAGTGCTGTTAATCCTCCTCCCTTCACTACAGTATATTATATACTCTCTCCACAGTACATCTCAGAACTATGTAGTGCTGTTAATCCTCCTCCCTTCACTACAGTATATTATATACTCACTCCACAGTACATCTCAGAACTATGTAGTGCCCTTAATCCTCCTCCCTTCACTACAGTATATTATATACTCACTCCACAGTACATCTCAGAACTATGTAGTGCTGTTAATCCTCCTCCCTTCACTACAGTATATTATATACTCACTCCACAGTACATCTCAGAACTATGTAGTGCTGTTAATCCTCCTCCCTTCACTACAGTATATTATATACTCACTCCACAGTACATCTCAGAACTATGTAGTGCCCTTAATCCTCCTCCCTTCACTACAGTATATTATATACTCTCTCCACAGTACATCTCAGAACTATGTAGTGCCCTTAATCCTCCTCCCTTCACTACAGTATATTATATACTCTCTCCACAGTACATCTCAGAACTATGTAGTGCCCTTAATCCTCCTCCCTTCACTACAGTATATTATATACTCTCTCCACAGTACATCTCAGAACTATGTAGTGCCCTTAATCCTCCTCCCTTCACTACAGTATATTATATACTCTCTCCACAGTACATCTCAGAACTATGTAGTGCCCTTAATCCTCCTCCCTTCACTACAGTATATTATATACTCTCTCCACAGTACATCTCAGAACTATGTAGTGCTGTTAATCCTCCTCCCTTCACTACAGTATATTATATACTCACTCCACAGTACATCTCAGAACTATGTAGTGCTGTTAATCCTCCTCCCTTCACTACAGTATATTATATACTCTCTCCACAGTACATCTCAGAACTATGTAGTGCTGTTAATCCTCCTCCCTTCACTACAGTATATTATATACTCTCTCCACAGTACATCTCAGAACTATGTAGTGCTCTTAATCCTCCTCCCTTCACTACAGTATATTATATACTCTCTCCACAGTACATCTCAGAACTATGTAGTGCTCTTAATCCTCCTCCCTTCACTACAGTATATTATATACTCACTCCACAGTACATCTCAGAACTATGTAGTGCCCTTAATCCTCCTCCCTTCACTACAGTATATTATATACTCACTCCACAGTACATCTCAGAACTATGTAGTGCTCTTAATCCTCCTCCCTTCACTACAGTATATTATATACTCACTCCACAGTACATCTCAGAACTATGTAGTGCCCTTAATCCTCCTCCCTTCACTACAGTATATTATATACTCACTCCACAGTACATCTCAGAACTATGTAGTGCTCTTAATCCTCCTCCCTTCACTACAGTATATTATATACTCACTCCACAGTACATCTCAGAACTATGTAGTGCTGTTAATCCTCCTCCCTTCACTACAGTATATTATATACTCTCTCCACAGTACATCTCAGAACTATGTAGTGCTCTTAATCCTCCTCCCTTCACTACAGTATATTATATACTCTCTCCACAGTACATCTCAGAACTATGTAGTGCTCTTAATCCTCCTCCCTTCACTACAGTATATTATATACTCACTCCACAGTACATCTCAGAACTATGTAGTGCCCTTAATCCTCCTCCCTTCACTACAGTATATTATATACTCACTCCACAGTACATCTCAGAACTATGTAGTGCTGTTAATCCTCCTCCCTTCACTACAGTATATTATATACTCTCTCCACAGTACATCTCAGAACTATGTAGTGCTGTTAATCCTCCTCCCTTCACTACAGTATATTATATACTAACTCCACAGTACATCTCAGAACTATGTAGTGCCCTTAATCCTCCTCCCTTCACTACAGTATATTATATACTCACTCCACAGTACATCTCAGAACTATGTAGTGCTCTTAATCCTCCTCCCTTCACTACAGTATATTATATACTCCCTCCACAGTACATCTCAGAACTATGTAGTGCTCTTAATCCTCCTCCCTTCACTACAGTATATTATATACTCTCTCCACAGTACATCTCAGAACTATGTAGTGCTGTTAATCCTCCTCCCTTCACTACAGTATATTATATACTCACTCCACAGTACATCTCAGAACTATGTAGTGCTGTTAATCCTCCTCCCTTCACTACAGTATATTATATACTCACTCCACAGTACATCTCAGAACTATGTAGTGCTGTTAATCCTCCTCCCTTCACTACAGTATATTATATACTCTCTCCACAGTACATCTCAGAACTATGTAGTGCTGTTAATCCTCCTCCCTTCACTACAGTATATTATATACTCACTCCACAGTACATCTCAGAACTATGTAGTGCTGTTAATCCTCCTCCCTTCACTACAGTATATTATATACTCACTCCACAGTACATCTCAGAACTATGTAGTGCTGTTAATCCTCCTCCCTTCACTACAGTATATTATATACTCACTCCACAGTACATCTCAGAACTATGTAGTGCTGTTAATCCTCCTCCCTTCACTACAGTATATTATATACTCACTCCACAGTACATCTCAGAACTATGTAGTGCCCTTAATCCTCCTCCCTTCACTACAGTATATTATATACTCACTCCACAGTACATCTCAGAACTATGTAGTGCTCTTAATCCTCCTCCCTTCACTACAGTATATTATATACTCCCTCCACAGTACATCTCAGAACTATGTAGTGCTGTTAATCCTCCTCCCTTCACTACAGTATATTATATACTCACTCCACAGTACATCTCAGAACTATGTAGTGCTGTTAATCCTCCTCCCTTCACTACAGTATATTATATACTCACTCCACAGTACATCTCAGAACTATGTAGTGCTGTTAATCCTCCTCCCTTCACTACAGTATATTATATACTCTCTCCACAGTACATCTCAGAACTATGTAGTGCTGTTAATCCTCCTCCCTTCACTACAGTATATTATATACTCACTCCACAGTACATCTCAGAACTATGTAGTGCTGTTAATCCTCCTCCCTTCACTACAGTATATTATATACTCTCTCCACAGTACATCTCAGAACTATGTAGTGCTCTTAATCCTCCTCCCTTCACTACAGTATATTATATACTCACTCCACAGTACATCTCAGAACTATGTAGTGCTGTTAATCCTCCTCCCTTCACTACAGTATATTATATACTCACTCCACAGTACATCTCAGAACTATGTAGTGCTGTTAATCCTCCTCCCTTCACTACAGTATATTATATACTCACTCCACAGTACATCTCAGAACTATGTAGTGCTCTTAATCCTCCTCCCTTCACTACAGTATATTATATACTCACTCCACAGTACATCTCAGAACTATGTAGTGCTGTTAATCCTCCTCCCTTCACTACAGTATATTATATACTCTCTCCACAGTACATCTCAGAACTATGTAGTGCTGTTAATCCTCCTCCCTTCACTACAGTATATTATATACTCTCTCCACAGTACATCTCAGAACTATGTAGTGCTGTTAATCCTCCTCCCTTCACTACAGTATATTATATACTCACTCCACAGTACATCTCAGAACTATGTAGTGCTGTTAATCCTCCTCCCTTCACTACAGTATATTATATACTCCCTCCACAGTACATCTCAGAACTATGTAGTGCTGTTAATCCTCCTCCCTTCACTACAGTATATTATATACTCACTCCACAGTACATCTCAGAACTATGTAGTGCTGTTAATCCTCCTCCCTTCACTACAGTATATTATATACTCTCTCCACAGTACATCTCAGAACTATGTAGTGCTGTTAATCCTCCTCCCTTCACTACAGTATATTATATACTCACTCCACAGTACATCTCAGAACTATGTAGTGCTCTTAATCCTCCTCCCTTCACTACAGTATATTATATACTCACTCCACAGTACATCTCAGAACTATGTAGTGCTGTTAATCCTCCTCCCTTCACTACAGTATATTATATACTCTCTCCACAGTACATCTCAGAACTATGTAGTGCTGTTAATCCTCCTCCCTTCACTACAGTATATTATATACTCACTCCACAGTACATCTCAGAACTATGTAGTGCTGTTAATCCTCCTCCCTTCACTACAGTATATTATATACTCACTCCACAGTACATCTCAGAACTATGTAGTGCTCTTAATCCTCCTCCCTTCACTACAGTATATTATATACTCTCTCCACAGTACATCTCAGAACTATGTAGTGCTGTTAATCCTCCTCCCTTCACTACAGTATATTATATACTCACTCCACAGTACATCTCAGAACTATGTAGTGCTGTTAATCCTCCTCCCTTCACTACAGTATATTATATACTCACTCCACAGTACATCTCAGAACTATGTAGTGCTCTTAATCCTCCTCCCTTCACTACAGTATATTATATACTCACTCCACAGTACATCTCAGAACTATGTAGTGCTGTTAATCCTCCTCCCTTCACTACAGTATATTATATACTCACTCCACAGTACATCTCAGAACTATGTAGTGCTCTTAATCCTCCTCCCTTCACTACAGTATATTATATACTCACTCCACAGTACATCTCAGAACTATGTAGTGCTCTTAATCCTCCTCCCTTCACTACAGTATATTATATACTCACTCCACAGTACATCTCAGAACTATGTAGTGCTGTTAATCCTCCTCCCTTCACTACAGTATATTATATACTCACTCCACAGTACATCTCAGAACTATGTAGTGCCCTTAATCCTCCTCCCTTCACTACAGTATATTATATACTCACTCCACAGTACATCTCAGAACTATGTAGTGCTCTTAATCCTCCTCCCTTCACTACAGTATATTATATACTCACTCCACAGTACATCTCAGAACTATGTAGTGCTCTTAATCCTCCTCCCTTCACTACAGTATATTATATACTCACTCCACAGTACATCTCAGAACTATGTAGTGCTGTTAATCCTCCTCCCTTCACTACAGTATATTATATACTCTCTCCACAGTACATCTCAGAACTATGTAGTGCCCTTAATCCTCCTCCCTTCACTACAGTATATTATATACTCCCTCCACAGTACATCTCAGAACTATGTAGTGCTCTTAATCCTCCTCCCTTCACTACAGTATATTATATACTCTCTCCACAGTACATCTCAGAACTATGTAGTGCTGTTAATCCTCCTCCCTTCACTACAGTATATTATATACTCACTCCACAGTACATCTCAGAACTATGTAGTGCTGTTAATCCTCCTCCCTTCACTACAGTATATTATATACTCTCTCCACAGTACATCTCAGAACTATGTAGTGCTGTTAATCCTCCTCCCTTCACTACAGTATATTATATACTCACTCCACAGTACATCTCAGAACTATGTAGTGCTGTTAATCCTCCTCCCTTCACTACAGTATATTATATACTCACTCCACAGTACATCTCAGAACTATGTAGTGCTGTTAATCCTCCTCCCTTCACTACAGTATATTATATACTCACTCCACAGTACATCTCAGAACTATGTAGTGCCCTTAATCCTCCTCCCTTCACTACAGTATATTATATACTCACTCCACAGTACATCTCAGAACTATGTAGTGCTCTTAATCCTCCTCCCTTCACTACAGTATATTATATACTCACTCCACAGTACATCTCAGAACTATGTAGTGCTGTTAATCCTCCTCCCTTCACTACAGTATATTATATACTCACTCCACAACCATGGAGATCATTCCTTAGTACATCTCAGAACTATGTAGTGCTGTTAATCCTCCTCCCTTCACTACAGTATATTATATACTCTCTCCACAGTACATCTCAGAACTATGTAGTGCTGTTAATCCTCCTCCCTTCACTACAGTATATTATATACTCACTCCACAGTACATCTCAGAACTATGTAGTGCTGTTAATCCTCCTCCCTTCACTACAGTATATTATATACTCACTCCACAGTACATCTCAGAACTATGTAGTGCTGTTAATCCTCCTCCCTTCACTACAGTATATTATATACTCTCTCCACAGTACATCTCAGAACTATGTAGTGCTGTTAATCCTCCTCCCTTCACTACAGTATATTATATACTCACTCCACAGTACATCTCAGAACTATGTAGTGCTGTTAATCCTCCTCCCTTCACTACAGTATATTATATACTCACTCCACAGTACATCTCAGAACTATGTAGTGCTCTTAATCCTCCTCCCTTCACTACAGTATATTATATACTCACTCCACAGTACATCTCAGAACTATGTAGTGCTCTTAATCCTCCTCCCTTCACTACAGTATATTATATACTCACTCCACAGTACATCTCAGAACTATGTAGTGCTGTTAATCCTCCTCCCTTCACTACAGTATATTATATACTCACTCCACAGTACATCTCAGAACTATGTAGTGCTCTTAATCCTCCTCCCTTCACTACAGTATATTATATACTCTCTCCACAGTACATCTCAGAACTATGTAGTGCTGTTAATCCTCCTCCCTTCACTACAGTATATTATATACTCTCTCCACAGTACATCTCAGAACTATGTAGTGCTGTTAATCCTCCTCCCTTCACTACAGTATATTATATACTCACTCCACAGTACATCTCAGAACTATGTAGTGCTGTTAATCCTCCTCCCTTCACTACAGTATATTATATACTCACTCCACAGTACATCTCAGAACTATGTAGTGCTGTTAATCCTCCTCCCTTCACTACAGTATATTATATACTCACTCCACAGTACATCTCAGAACTATGTAGTGCCCTTAATCCTCCTCC
Organism: Oncorhynchus mykiss; assembly: GCF_057628025.1. Lineage (NCBI taxonomy): Eukaryota > Metazoa > Chordata > Actinopteri > Salmoniformes > Salmonidae > Oncorhynchus > Oncorhynchus mykiss. The sequence goes on from NC_143047.1 coordinate 33,324,386, forward strand.
CTTCACTACAGTATATTATATACTCTCTCCACAGTACATCTCAGAACTATGTAGTGCTCTTAATCCTCCTCCCTTCACTACAGTATATTATATACTCTCTCCACAGTACATCTCAGAACTATGTAGTGCTGTTAATCCTCCTCCCTTCACTACAGTATATTATATACTCACTCCACAGTACATCTCAGAACTATGTAGTGCTGTTAATCCTCCTCCCTTCACTACAGTATATTATATACTCTCTCCACAGTACATCTCAGAACTATGTAGTGCTGTTAATCCTCCTCCCTTCACTACAGTATATTATATACTCACTCCACAGTACATCTCAGAACTATGTAGTGCTGTTAATCCTCCTCCCTTCACTACAGTATATTATATACTCACTCCACAGTACATCTCAGAACTATGTAGTGCTGTTAATCCTCCTCCCTTCACTACAGTATATTATATACTCACTCCACAGTACATCTCAGAACTATGTAGTGCCCTTAATCCTCCTCCCTTCACTACAGTATATTATATACTCACTCCACAGTACATCTCAGAACTATGTAGTGCCCTTAATCCTCCTCCCTTCACTACAGTATATTATATACTCACTCCACAGTACATCTCAGAACTATGTAGTGCTCTTAATCCTCCTCCCTTCACTACAGTATATTATATACTCTCTCCACAGTACATCTCAGAACTATGTAGTGCTCTTAATCCTCCTCCCTTCACTACAGTATATTATATACTCACTCCACAGTACATCTCAGAACTATGTAGTGCCCTTAATCCTCCTCCCTTCACTACAGTATATTATATACTCACTCCACAGTACATCTCAGAACTATGTAGTGCTCTTAATCCTCCTCCCTTCACTACAGTATATTATATACTCTCTCCACAGTACATCTCAGAACTATGTAGTGCTCTTAATCCTCCTCCCTTCACTACAGTATATTATATACTCTCTCCACAGTACATCTCAGAACTATGTAGTGCTGTTAATCCTCCTCCCTTCACTACAGTATATTATATACTCTCTCCACAGTACATCTCAGAACTATGTAGTGCTGTTAATCCTCCTCCCTTCACTACAGTATATTATATACTCACTCCACAGTACATCTCAGAACTATGTAGTGCTGTTAATCCTCCTCCCTTCACTACAGTATATTATATACTCACTCCACAGTACATCTCAGAACTATGTAGTGCTCTTAATCCTCCTCCCTTCACTACAGTATATTATATACTCTCTCCACAGTACATCTCAGAACTATGTAGTGCTGTTAATCCTCCTCCCTTCACTACAGTATATTATATACTCTCTCCACAGTACATCTCAGAACTATGTAGTGCTCTTAATCCTCCTCCCTTCACTACAGTATATTATATACTCTCTCCACAGTACATCTCAGAACTATGTAGTGCTGTTAATCCTCCTCCCTTCACTACAGTATATTATATACTCTCTCCACAGTACATCTCAGAACTATGTAGTGCTGTTAATCCTCCTCCCTTCACTACAGTATATTATATACTCTCTCCACAGTACATCTCAGAACTATGTAGTGCTGTTAATCCTCCTCCCTTCACTACAGTATATTATATACTCACTCCACAGTACATCTCAGAACTATGTAGTGCTCTTAATCCTCCTCCCTTCACTACAGTATATTATATACTCACTCCACAGTACATCTCAGAACTATGTAGTGCCCTTAATCCTCCTCCCTTCACTACAGTATATTATATACTCACTCCACAGTACATCTCAGAACTATGTAGTGCCCTTAATCCTCCTCCCTTCACTACAGTATATTATATACTCCCTCCACAGTACATCTCAGAACTATGTAGTGCCCTTAATCCTCCTCCCTTCACTACAGTATATTATATACTCTCTCCACAGTACATCTCAGAACTATGTAGTGCTGTTAATCCTCCTCCCTTCACTACAGTATATTATATACTCACTCCACAGTACATCTCAGAACTATGTAGTGCCCTTAATCCTCCTCCCTTCACTACAGTATATTATATACTCACTCCACAGTACATCTCAGAACTATGTAGTGCTGTTAATCCTCCTCCCTTCACTACAGTATATTATATACTCTCTCCACAGTACATCTCAGAACTATGTAGTGCTGTTAATCCTCCTCCCTTCACTACAGTATATTATATACTCACTCCACAGTACATCTCAGAACTATGTAGTGCTGTTAATCCTCCTCCCTTCACTACAGTATATTATATACTCACTCCACAGTACATCTCAGAACTATGTAGTGCTGTTAATCCTCCTCCCTTCACTACAGTATATTATATACTCTCTCCACAGTACATCTCAGAACTATGTAGTGCTGTTAATCCTCCTCCCTTCACTACAGTATATTATATACTCACTCCACAGTACATCTCAGAACTATGTAGTGCTGTTAATCCTCCTCCCTTCACTACAGTATATTATATACTCTCTCCACAGTACATCTCAGAACTATGTAGTGCTGTTAATCCTCCTCCCTTCACTACAGTATATTATATACTCTCTCCACAGTACATCTCAGAACTATGTAGTGCCCTTAATCCTCCTCCCTTCACTACAGTATATTATATACTCTCTCCACAGTACATCTCAGAACTATGTAGTGCTGTTAATCCTCCTCCCTTCACTACAGTATATTATATACTCACTCCACAGTACATCTCAGAACTATGTAGTGCTGTTAATCCTCCTCCCTTCACTACAGTATATTATATACTCACTCCACAGTACATCTCAGAACTATGTAGTGCTGTTAATCCTCCTCCCTTCACTACAGTATATTATATACTCTCTCCACAGTACATCTCAGAACTATGTAGTGCTGTTAATCCTCCTCCCTTCACTACAGTATATTATATACTCACTCCACAGTACATCTCAGAACTATGTAGTGCTGTTAATCCTCCTCCCTTCACTACAGTATATTATATACTCTCTCCACAGTACATCTCAGAACTATGTAGTGCCCTTAATCCTCCTCACTTCACTACAGTATATTATATACTCACTCCACAGTACATCTCAGAACTATGTAGTGCTGTTAATCCTCCTCCCTTCACTACAGTATATTATATACTCTCTCCACAGTACATCTCAGAACTATGTAGTGCCCTTAATCCTCCTCCCTTCACTACAGTATATTATATACTCACTCCACAGTACATCTCAGAACTATGTAGTGCTGTTAATCCTCCTCCCTTCACTACAGTATATTATATACTCTCTCCACAGTACATCTCAGAACTATGTAGTGCTGTTAATCCTCCTCCCTTCACTACAGTATATTATATACTCTCTCCACAGTACATCTCAGAACTATGTAGTGCTGTTAATCCTCCTCCCTTCACTACAGTATATTATATACTCTCTCCACAGTACATCTCAGAACTATGTAGTGCTGTTAATCCTCCTCCCTTCACTACAGTATATTATATACTCACTCCACAGTACATCTCAGAACTATGTAGTGCTGTTAATCCTCCTCCCTTCACTACAGTATATTATATACTCTCTCCACAGTACATCTCAGAACTATGTAGTGCTGTTAATCCTCCTCCCTTCACTACAGTATATTATATACTCACTCCACAGTACATCTCAGAACTATGTAGTGCTCTTAATCCTCCTCCCTTCACTACAGTATATTATATACTCACTCCACAGTACATCTCAGAACTATGTAGTGCTGTTAATCCTCCTCCCTTCACTACAGTATATTATATACTCACTCCACAGTACATCTCAGAACTATGTAGTGCCCTTAATCCTCCTCCCTTCACTACAGTATATTATATACTCTCTCCACAGTACATCTCAGAACTATGTAGTGCTGTTAATCCTCCTCCCTTCACTACAGTATATTATATACTCTCTCCACAGTACATCTCAGAACTATGTAGTGCTGTTAATCCTCCTCCCTTCACTACAGTATATTATATACTCTCTCCACAGTACATCTCAGAACTATGTAGTGCTCTTAATCCTCCTCCCTTCACTACAGTATATTATATACTCTCTCCACAGTACATCTCAGAACTATGTAGTGCCCTTAATCCTCCTCCCTTCACTACAGTATATTATATACTCTCTCCACAGTACATCTCAGAACTATGTAGTGCTGTTAATCCTCCTCCCTTCACTACAGTATATTATATACTCTCTCCACAGTACATCTCAGAACTATGTAGTGCTGTTAATCCTCCTCCCTTCACTACAGTATATTATATACTCTCTCCACAGTACATCTCAGAACTATGTAGTGCTGTTAATCCTCCTCCCTTCACTACAGTATATTATATACTCTCTCCACAGTACATCTCAGAACTATGTAGTGCTGTTAATCCTCCTCCCTTCACTACAGTATATTATATACTCCCTCCACAGTACATCTCAGAACTATGTAGTGCTGTTAATCCTCCTCCCTTCACTACAGTATATTATATACTCTCTCCACAGTACATCTCAGAACTATGTAGTGCTGTTAATCCTCCTCCCTTCACTACAGTATATTATATACTCTCTCCACAGTACATCTCAGAACTATGTAGTGCTGTTAATCCTCCTCCCTTCTACAGTATATTATATACTCACTCCACAGTACATCTCAGAACTATGTAGTGCTCTTAATCCTCCTCCCTTCACTACAGTATATTATATACTCACTCCACAGTACATCTCAGAACTATGTAGTGCTGTTAATCCTCCTCCCTTCACTACAGTATATTATATACTCTCTCCACAGTACATCTCAGAACTATGTAGTGCTGTTAATCCTCCTCCCTTCACTACAGTATATTATATACTCTCTCCACAGTACATCTCAGAACTATGTAGTGCTGTTAATCCTCCTCCCTTCACTACAGTATATTATATACTCCCTCCACAGTACATCTCAGAACTATGTAGTGCCCTTAATCCTCCTCCCTTCACTACAGTATATTATATACTCTCTCCACAGTACATCTCAGAACTATGTAGTGCTGTTAATCCTCCTCCCTTCACTACAGTATATTATATACTCACTCCACAGTACATCTCAGAACTATGTAGTGCTCTTAATCCTCCTCCCTTCACTACAGTATATTATATACTCACTCCACAGTACATCTCAGAACTATGTAGTGCTGTTAATCCTCCTCCCTTCACTACAGTATATTATATACTCACTCCACAGTACATCTCAGAACTATGTAGTGCTGTTAATCCTCCTCCCTTCACTACAGTATATTATATACTCACTCCACAGTACATCTCAGAACTATGTAGTGCTCTTAATCCTCCTCCCTTCACTACAGTATATTATATACTCCCTCCACAGTACATCTCAGAACTATGTAGTGCTCTTAATCCTCCTCCCTTCACTACAGTATATTATATACTCTCTCCACAGTACATCTCAGAACTATGTAGTGCTGTTAATCCTCCTCCCTTCACTACAGTATATTATATACTCACTCCACAGTACATCTCAGAACTATGTAGTGCTGTTAATCCTCCTCCCTTCACTACAGTATATTATATACTCACTCCACAGTACATCTCAGAACTATGTAGTGCTCTTAATCCTCCTCCCTTCACTACAGTATATTATATACTCTCTCCACAGTACATCTCAGAACTATGTAGTGCTGTTAATCCTCCTCCCTTCACTACAGTATATTATATACTCACTCCACAGTACATCTCAGAACTATGTAGTGCCCTTAATCCTCCTCCCTTCACTACAGTATATTATATACTCTCTCCACAGTACATCTCAGAACTATGTAGTGCTGTTAATCCTCCTCCCTTCACTACAGTATATTATATACTCTCTCCACAGTACATCTCAGAACTATGTAGTGCTGTTAATCCTCCTCCCTTCACTACAGTATATTATATACTCACTCCACAGTACATCTCAGAACTATGTAGTGCTGTTAATCCTCCTCCCTTCACTACAGTATATTATATACTCACTCCACAGTACATCTCAGAACTATGTAGTGCTCTTAATCCTCCTCCCTTCACTACAGTATATTATATACTCACTCCACAGTACATCTCAGAACTATGTAGTGCTGTTAATCCTCCTCCCTTCACTACAGTATATTATATACTCTCTCCACAGTACATCTCAGAACTATGTAGTGCTGTTAATCCTCCTCCCTTCACTACAGTATATTATATACTCCCTCCACAGTACATCTCAGAACTATGTAGTGCTGTTAATCCTCCTCCCTTCACTACAGTATATTATATACTCACTCCACAGTACATCTCAGAACTATGTAGTGCTGTTAATCCTCCTCCCTTCACTACAGTATATTATATACTCTCTCCACAGTACATCTCAGAACTATGTAGTGCTGTTAATCCTCCTCCCTTCACTACAGTATATTATATACTCCCTCCACAACCACTTTATTTACCACCTTATTTCTGTGTTATTTCTCTCAAGACGCTGCTATTCATGGTATTTGTGCTCCCCTCTGTGGTGACGAGTTGGTGCCTGGTGCTCGTACACAAAACGGGTCTTTTTTTTTTTAGTGGAGTGAGAGCAGGACACACACACACACACACACACACAGGTCCGCAAACCATGTCTTCCCATAACTCTTCTGAGGCAAGGTCCCATCTGTGTGTTGCATACTGCCCTCCTGCTGTTGACAAAGATGCACAAGTGGAGTCCAATGTACATAGGTCTTTGATACCATATGGATTTTAGAGGGTTAAATGCACCATCTTGCAGGCATGTACAAGAACATCAATACACACTATTGTATTATCTACTGCTGTTTGGCTTTCATCTGCCAGTGTTTACATGTAATGAACATACAGCTAACCACTAAGCAGCATGTTATGCTCTCATGAATATATTTTCAATTGTTTGTACTAGTGTGTTGGTGTAAACCAACAGATTAATGTTAGATCCGCTGTCTGCTGTGAAAGGGTCTGTAACTACAGTATGTAACTGTAGTTAGCTCTGTCAAACACAACAGGCTTTGTGGAGAAGTATTGGTGAATGGAGGGATGTTTCATGGCAGATGAAGAGAAGACATGCAGAGTGAATGTGTGTGTTAAATCATACCGTTCTGACTGAGTTACTGTATTTCTTGAGAGCCCTCCATCTAATCTTCCCTCTTCGTTAGTTCTACAGTATAGTTGTTGCAACGCGTTATGGAAGCCCAGCCGTCAACATAAGACATCTGCTCGTATGTCCTCATTCCTTCCCTCGATGCCTCCCTCCTTCCCTTCTCTCTAGTTCTACAGTCATTTTATCGCTCTCCCTCCCTTCTCTCTGAACAGTATGTTCCTCTACTCTCTGTGTACAGTATTTGTTTCATCCTTCCATGTGAGAAACAAATTAGAATACTTTAATGAACTACAGTTGCTTAGCTGTACTAAACCACCAATCAACAGGAGATACACAACATAGTTGCATGCAGGTAGTGAATGCAGTAAATACCCCAGGTCTCTGGCTGTTGCCGTGAAGGAAGTCTACCGTGCTTAATGTCCAATACTTTCTCACACACTCTGAAATTAGGGTTGTTCATTTAGACACCAAGCGGAAGTAAACACTCAAACAGGGAAGGGACTTATTTGACTTGTCCAATAAGAAACACACATTTTTATTTTCCAGGGCATAACATTTTGAAAGGTTTTGCACTGTTCCCTAATTAGTGCTGAGGGATTCACTGAAATTGCTGTACATTTTCAGTTTTCAAACCACGTATTCACCAACGTTGGCTCAATAATTTGAATTCCATCTTGTCCATTTTTATTTTTTTACCCAAACCGACCTCAAAAGTAACTAATCGCTCAGCACTATTTTATTTTTTTAATTTAACCAGGTAGACCAGTTGAGAACAACTTCTTCTCATTTACAACTGCGACCTGGCCAAGATAAAGCAAAGCAGTGCGACCAAAAACAGAGTGTTTATTCCATGTGTAAAACGTACAGTCAATAACACAATAAATCTGTATACAGTGTGTGCAAATGAGGTAAGGCAATAAATAGGCCATAATGGTGAAGTAATTACAATTTAGGAATTAACACTGGAGTGATAGATGTACAAGTAGAAATACTGGTGTGCAAAAGAGCAGCAAACAAAATAAAAAAAAAAAAGAAAATATGGGGATGAGGTAGGTGGTTGGATGGGCTATTTACAGATGGGCTGTGTGCAGCTGTAGCGATCGGTAAGCTGCTCTGACAGCCGATGCTTGAAGTTAGTGAGGGAGATGTCTCCAACTTCAGTGATTTTTAAAAAAAATGTTTATTTCTATTTTTGTGATTTTTATTTTTTTTTTTGTGTGCAATTCGTTCCAGTCATTGGCAGCAGAGAACTGGAAGGAAAGGCGGCCAAAGGAGGTGTTGGCTTTGAGGATGACCAGTGAAATATACCTGCTGGAGTGTGTGCTACGGGTGGGTGTTGCTATGGTGACCAGTGAGCTGAGAAGGCAGAGCTTTTCCTAGCAAAGACTTATAGATGACCTGGAGCCAGTGCGTTTGTTGACGAATATGTAGCGAGGGCCAGCCATCGAGATCATACAGGTCGCAATGGTGGGTAGTACATGGGGCTTTGGTGACAACAGATGGCACTGTGATAGACTGCATCCAATTTGCTGAGTAGAGTATTGGAGGAAATTTTGTAAATGACATCGCTGAAGTCAAGGATTGGCAGAATAGTCAGTTTTACGAGGGTATGTTTGGCAGCATGAGTGAAGGAGGCTTTGTTGCAAAATAGAAAGCTGATTCTAGATTTAACTTTGGAGTTTACACTCTAGCCAGACACCTAGGTATTTATAGTTGTCCACATATTCTAAGAACTATCCCAAATGAACAGGACCCAGTGCTGCTCAGTCAGCCCAAGTTCCCCTTTACTGAAGCCATTTTCAAGTCATTTCCTGTTTCAGTCTTTTCCAGGCTGGAGTATAACAGCTGCATGGAGGATGATGTAATCACTGGGTTGTTCTAGTCAACAGAGCAGCAAGTAGAAGAATGCATCTAGGGCCTTGATGAAATCAAACTGTTTTGATAACATAATGATGCCATATCTCCTCAGGTGATTGTTGTGATGTCATGACAGAAATTGTATTGATTATTTATGAAGTCATTTTTGCATCAGCAGATGCCACACAGTGCTATACAGAAACCCAGCCTAAAACCCCAAACAACAAGCGATGTAGAAGCACGGTGACCTGGAAGAAACCTAGATAGGTTCCAGGCTCTGACGGATGGCCAGTCCTCGTCTGTGTTGGGTGGAGATTATAGGAGTACATGGCCAGAGTACATTGTACATTTAGATTGTAATTTACCTGAGATTATAAACTGGCACGGTCAAAACATATTCAATGGTGGTGAAGAAACTCCTGCAGGCTCTAGTTTTATCTTGATTATTGTCCAGTCATATGGTCGAGTGCTGAAGGAAAGACCTAGTTAAGCTGCAGCTGGCCCAGAACAGAGCGGCACGTCTTGCTCTTCATTGTAACCAGAGGGCTGATATAAATACTATGCTGCCAGTCTCTCTTGGTTAAGAGTTGAGAGACTCTGTTTATAAGAAACGTGTTGAAAATCCCAAATTGTTTGCATAGTCAACTTATCCCACCAGACATGCCACCAGGGGTCTTTTCACAGTCCCCATCCCATATTGCTCAAATAAACTGCAAACCTGGTTTGTTTAAAAAACAAAAACAAAGTGACACCTCAGGGCACAACACCTCTCCCGTATTTGACCTAGATAGTTTGTGTGCATTGATATGTTGGCCACATGTTCCTTTTTTAATGTACTTCTGTCCTTGAGCTGTTCTGGTCTATTTAATGTTCTGTATGATGTCATGTTTCGTGTGGACCCCAGGAAGAGTAGCTGCTGCTTTTACAACAGTTAATGGGGATCCTAATAAAATACCATGATGATGTCTTCAGGGGACTGTTGTGATGTATTATTCTGACAGTCAAATTGAGGTCATAAATCCTTAGTCATTGTTCAGTAAAGGCAGTCTGTACATAGCCACCACAAATATTAAACAATGGTCACATCCTAGTGTCAAATTTGAAGGTACAGCATAGTCATTTTCTATTGGCCCATAAATTAGAATCTGCAACGTAGTCCTTTTTGAATGGCCCTTAAACTTGGCCTGGTAATATTGTCCTGTTTGATTGGCCCTTAAATTTTGTCGTTGTAGGAGAGCCAACTCTGTTGTTCACTTGTGGGTGTCACTGGTTGCTTGGCAACAACAGTGAAAGCCTAACTGTTGTGATGACAGGTTCTAATAGTGTCCACCCTACATTATCTGCCTCCAAGGGAGAGATATGGAGGGAGAGAGGAACTGAGAGATGGTGAAAGGGACAGAGGGCAGGAGAAAAGAAACGAGAGAGGGAGGGGTCAGCACAGCAGTCTGTAGAAGACTAAACGAGAGAGGGAGGGGTCACCACAGTAGTCTGTAGAAGACTAAACGAGAGAGGGAGGGGTCAGCACAGTAGTCTGTAGAAGACTAAACGAGAGTGGGGAGGGGTCAGCACAGCAGTCTGTAGAAGACTAAACAAGAGAGGGAGGGGTCAGCACAGTCTGTAAAAGACTAAACGAGAGAGGGGTCAGCACAGTCTGTAGAAGACTAAACGAGAGAGGGAGGGGTCAGCATAGTAGTCTGTAGAAGACTAAATGAGAGACGGAGGGGTCAGCACAGTAGTCTGTAGAACACTAAATGAGAGAGGGAGGGGTCAGCACAGTAGTCTGTAGAAGACTAAATGAGAGAGGGAGGGGTCAGCACAGTAGTCTGTAGAAGACTAAACGAGAGAGGGAGGGGTCAGCACAGTAGTCTGTAGAACACTAGAAGTGACTTTTCCGGTTTGGATATCAGTTAGGGGTAAACCTCAGCGCTTGAACAAGACATGTTGATAAGACCAGGAAGGGAGGTGTGTGATAGGGGTAGAGAGAGGGGGGTAGTGATATGTTGCTGCAAAGTGTGTGATGGAGAAATGTGGTTTCATGATGTGACTGGTCTGTCCTTCCTCTTGCTTGATCAGCAAACTTTGCCTCGTCTGGTCTCCTCCCCTGTTTTGAAAAGACACACACACACACACACACACACACACACACACACACACACACACAGACACACAGACACACGTAACAAGAGAGTAGGACATAGAACTGTGTGTAGTATTCCTCTTGGCATTGATGGGTAGTCTGGCGTGAGTCAGGCAGGTTAGGGTCTGGCGTGAGTCAGGCAGGTTGGGCGGAGGGGAGATTTCAGACGAGACACTGACTGAATAGAAGAAATGCTTTGTCTCTTTGAACTGCTCTGATCTGGAGCGTGTGTGTGTGAGTTGTAAGCTTTTGAATGTGTGTTGAATGTGTTTCCCAGTCACTAGCCTCCATGAGTCAGTCAGGTGTCATCTCTCTATCCTAACCAACAGCTGGAAAACTCATGAATAGATGACCCCCCCCCCCCCCCCCCCCTGGTTCCTCCTGGTAGTTTGTGACAAGGGGAGGTCAGTCGAGTCCGAAGGATTCCTGTGTTGCAGCAAAGCATGTAATGGGCTATTTCGCTTCCTCCCCTCCCTCCCTCTCTCTTTCTCTCTCTCTCTCTTCTCTTCCCCCCCCCCCCCCCCCCCGGGCTCCGAAGACATGGACGTTGATTAAGGGAGCCCTCCACATCTCTGATTCAGAGGGGTTGGGTTAAATGCGGAAGACACATTTCAGCTGAATACATTCAGTTGTACAACTGACTAGGTATCCCCCTTTCGTTTTGCTCTCTCGTTCCATCTCGCTTTCTCTCTCTCGCATTCACTCTGGTGAATCACTGTGTAATTACTACAGGAACCTGGGATAAAGGCCCACTGTGTGGGGCCATCCAAGTGGAAGAGATTGGGTTACTCACTGTAAAATTATTTGCACATAATTGAATAATATTCTCCTCCAGTTTCCCATCAAAATACAAAGAGAGAACAGACAGCTGGGAGGAAGAGGAGAGGGTGAATAGAGATGTTTCTAGACCTCCACAACATTGTTCTCTAACTAGATAAGGAGCACCATGGATTTGCCTTTTCCTCCCATCTCAGCCCTCTATAAACATACCTGTCCACACAGACACACGCCTACGCAGACTTGACATTGTGCAGAAAGGAACTGGTCATTCAGATCAGTGATTTCATTAAGATAGAATTGTGCCACCCCTTGTCTCCTAAGTCCACAGCCTGATCAAATCATACGGATGGAAGGATGGATCTTCGAAGTGTTGGAACTGAGCCTGTAGCCTGATCGGATCAAAGGGAAACATTAATTAAAGCAAGAAGGGAAGAAAGGATGCACGTTTGAAGTATTGGAATGGCACCGGCGGCCTGCTCTGCTCATAGTGGCTATCATCCTGCTTGTGTTTGGAAACAGGCTGCGAGGCAGAATGTGTGTGTTTGTGGTCTGCTGCTCTGGGAGAAACACTCTGGTGTAAAGTTTCCCCTACGTACAGTTCTAGAATCATCTTCAATTCTCCCAATCCTAATATTACCATTAGTGGGGAAAATGCTAAACTGTCCCAGGATCAGTGTCTAGGGGCAACTTAATCCTGGGAGAGAGGAAGGATATAGGGAGTATGCTCTAGGGATTCTCCATAGCCACAGCAGCTAGCGCTACAGACTGTACCTGTCACCTGATTCAAATGGGGGAGGTACTAGTAACTTTCTTCCAGCAAGGTTCCAGCATCTTTGTTGGATGCGTAGCCAGGCCTGCACAATGCAGCTCTGCTCGGCACAGCTTTAGTATTGTGGTGTGAAAACGGTATTAAAGGGGACTGGCTAGGCTAACAGCTAGCGGTGCCATAGTGTCCAGTAGAGTCCAGTCCCCCTGCTCTCACACTTCCTGGTAGTGTACATCAGGAAGCTTCCCACAGCACAGAGGTCAGGGGTCAATCCAATAGGAAGAGACTGCTACCTGACGACTGTCTCCTCAGGAAGACATGCAGATTGTGGAGAAACACTGACTGTTTTCGGTACAGTGGAGGCTGGTGGAAGAAGACATTGAAAGACCATTTAATTGTAATGAATGAACGATTTGTTTAATACCGTTCTATGTAATCTATTCCAGACATTACAATGAGTCTGATTTAAAGTGACACCAGCCTCCACTGTTGCAGTCGTACCCTGTTGAAGACCGAGAGAAGACATGCTAGATAAAATAGTTCTAGTATCTAATAATAGGCTAGCCTCCAATGTTATCTCTCTGCATTCCTGACAACACTGCCATATTTCAGGTTGTCATTTTATCTCTGGAAATTTGCTTGTGTGTCATGTTCACAACTTTGACATTTCTTCTGGCATCTCTCCTGCGTGCGGAATTCAATTGTCATTGACATTCTGCAGTCCCATTCATAGGTGTGTGTTTGCTCTGGTCTGGCCCCTGTGCCTCTCTGATAAAATATCCATTAGTATGGCACCTTTATGAAGCCTTTCACTGTGGAGCAGTGAAAGGAGGAGTTGTTCCCCTCTGCCCACCACAGCCCCGTTACCTGTGGCCTGGCCACACTGGGCCTGTGTTGGGAGACCCAGAGTCATGACTTACTGGGAGGGAGGAGTTGTTTCAGCTGGAGGGTTTGGGTTTGTTGGCCTGTGTACTGCAAATCGTGTGTGTGTGTGTGCGCCTAATACAGGATGTGTGCCAAAAGTGGGAGTGTACCTTCAGTAAAGGATTCCTACACACTGAACAAGGCTGCAAAGCTGAAATGTTTGTGTTCTGTAACCCTGATGCAGTGAAAACAATACAAACCATAATAATAGAGTTAAGGGAGCTTCATACTACATTTTTTTGACCATCACACCTTTTTGCTTATCTGAATTCACCTGTTTTATGTACCAACCAAACTTCTGGGAGAGTGCCAGGGTCCCCTTTTTGAAAAGGGACGTACAGAAAAATTGTTTTCCTTCCTTCAAAGCTGATTTTTGACAAACTCACTTTGTCCTCCAACTGTGAAATGGCTTCTACCCAAGGATAGACTGGGCTTTCACAGCAGAGAACACACACTGCTATGGGTACTGGGACGTTACTAGAATGGTGACCAACTGGGAGGCATGGAACTAGAGGGTTACTGGGAGGGTTACTGGGAGGGTTACTGGGAGGGTTACTGGGAGGCATGGAACTACTGGGAGGGTTACTGGGAGGGTTACTGGGAGGCATGGAACTACTGGGAGGGTTACTGGGAGGCAGTTGGTATCCAGGCCCTCTGGTTCTTCAGTGGACTAGCACGATCACGTACACGCTGTAACGGGGGCCGAGCACCGTCGCGTACACGCTGTAACGGGGGCCGCTGTTGATAGTTTAAAAGTGGCGTTCTCTCATCTCTTCTGTCCCCTGTACCCAGAACTGCAGAACTGCAGGCTCCTCAGTGGCTTAGCACGACACAAACACACTAAGAATGTGTCTTCATGTCTGACATCAGGGGATTTACATGCCAAGAGGAATGCTGAGAATGTTTAGGTGTGGTTTGTTAGAGGTGAGAGTACTCTGCTGTACTACGTACTGGACTGGATGTAATCTGCTCCCCTAGTTGACATCTACAGTGGGAAGCAAAAGTATGTGAACCCTTTGGAATTACCTGGTTTTCTGCATAAATTGGTCATCAAATTTGATCTGCTCTTCATCTAAGTCACAACAATAGACACTGTGCTTAAACTAACACACAAATTATTGTATTTTTCTTGTCTATTGAATACATTTTTTAAACATTAAAAGGGTAGGTTGGAAAAAGTATGTGAACGCCCTAGGCTAATGTTTTCTCCAAAAGCTAATTGGAGTCAGGAGTCAGCTAACCTGAAGTCTAATCAATGAGATTGGAGATGTTTGCTAGAGCTGCCTTGCCCTCACAAAATTGGAGTTTGCTATTCACAAGAAGCATTGCCTGATGTGAACCATGCCTCCAACAAAAGATCTCAGAAGACATAAGATTAAGAATTGTTAACTTGCATAAAGCTGGAAAGGGTTACAAAAGTATCTCTAAAAGCCTTGATGTTCATCAGTCCACGATAAGACAAATTGTCTATAAATGGAGAAAGTTCAGCACTGTTGCTACTCTCCTAGGCCGTTTTGCAATGATGACTGCTAGAGCACAGCGCAGAATGCTCAATGAGGTTAAGAAGAATCCTAGTGTCAGCCTAAGATTTACAGAAATCTCTGGAACATGCTAACATCTCTGACGAGTCTACGATACGTCAAACACTAAACAAGAAGGGTGTTCATGGGAGGACACCACGGATGAAGCCACTGTTGTCCCCCCAAAAAGCATTGCTGCACGTCTGAAGTTTGCAAAGTGCACCTGGATCTTCCACAGCACTTCTGGCAAAATATTCAGTGGACAGATTAAACTATAGTCGAGTTGTTTGGAAGGAAAACACAATATTGTGTGGAGAAAAGGCACAGCACACCAACATCAAAATCTCATCCCAACTGTAAAGTATGGTGGCGGGAGCATCATGATTTGGGGCTGCTTTGCTGCCTCAGGGCCTGGACAGCTTGCTATCATCGGAAAAATGAATTCCCAAGTTTATCAAGACATTTTGCAGGAGAATGTAAGGCTATCTGTCCGCCAATTGAAGCTCAACAGAAGTTGGGTGATGCAACAGGACAACGACCCAAAAGACAGAAGTAAATCAAAAGAGTGGCTACAACAGAAGAAAATACGCCTTCTGGAGTGACCCAGTCAGACCTCAACCTGATATTAAAATGCTGTGTCATGACCTCGAGCGGTTCACACCAGACATCCCAAGAATATTGCTGAACTGAAACCGTTTTGTAAAGAGGAATGGTCCACAATTTCTCCTGACTGTTGTGCAGGTCTGATCTACAGAAAAGGTTTGAGGTTATTACTGCCAAAGGAGGGTCAACCAGTTATTAACTCCAAGGGTTCACATACTTTTCCCACCCTGCACTGTGAATGTTTACACTGTGTGTTCAATAAAGACATGAAAACATGTTATTAGTTTAAGTAGACTGTTTGTTGTGACTTAGATGAAGATCAAATTGTATGACCAATTTCTGCAGAAATCCAGGTATTTCCAAAGGGTTCACACAGTTTTTCTTGCCGCTGTAACTGAGGTTCAGTTGGTATGAATCTGGCACTGCCAATGTCATGGGTTCAATTCCTGCAGGGATTACATATTAGTGTTAGTACACAGATTTAATATACATTTCTGCAGTCCCTGTGTGACTGGATGAAATCGACTGCTAAGTGGCATCTTCTCTATGGTGATTTGAACACATGATTTGATGATATACTGTGTATTGGTTCAAATGTAGTGTACTAAACACACTGTTAGTTTTCTAACAGTAACAGAACTGATACTTTCAACTCCTAGGAAATGAAATGCTACACTGGTAACTAGAGGCAACAGGAGAGAAGAATAGTCCTCTCAGAGATTTACAAACTCTGGAGGGGTGAGGAGTTGAATGTCACTGAGTTTAGGGTGTGTGTGTGTACTGCATGTTTCGGGGCTTTAAGCTGACCTTTTTTACAAGGCGCCTGTGTGCTCCTAAGTTGAATAATGTAGGCGCACACACAAATGTAGGAGCACAATGAAAATGAGGTAGTAAACTAGAATCCTTAATTTTCTGTGTACTGTTGGTGTGTTTCTGAAGGCACTCGATTCTGTATATCATGCAGCTCTGAGGTTTATTACCAACCAAAAGCACCTGACTCACCGCTGTGATCTCTATAGTGATGTTGGCTGGTCTTCACACTGCTGTGATCTCTATAGTGATGTTGGCTGGTCTTCACACTGCTGTGATCTCTATAGTGAAGTTGGCTGGTCTTCACACTGCTGTGATCTCTATAGTGATGTTGGCTGGTCTTTACACCGCTGTGATCTCTATAGTGATGTTGGCTGGTCTTCACACTGCTGTGATCTCTATATAGTGATGTTGGCTGGTCTTCACACTGCTGTGATCTCTATAGTGATGTTGGCTGGTCTTCACACTGCTGTGATCTCTATAGTGATGTTGGCTGGTCTTCACACTGCTGTGATCTCTATAGTGATGTTGGCTGGTCTTCACACTGCTGTGATCTCTATAGTGATGTTGGCTGGTCTTCACACCGCTGTGATCTCTATAGTGATGTTGGCTGGTCTTCACACTGCTGTGATGTTGGCTGGTCTTCACACTGCTGTGATGTTGGCTGGTCTTCACACTGCTGTGATGTTGGCTGGTCTTCACACTGCTGTGATGTTGGCTGGTCTTCACACTGCTGTGATGTTGGCTGGTCTTCACACTGCTGTGATGTTGGCTGGTCTTCACACTGCTGTGATGTTGGCTGGTCTTCACACTGCTGTGATGTTGGCTGGTCTTCACACTGCTGTGATGTTGGCTGGTCTTCACACTGCTGTGATGTTGGCTGGTCTTCACACTGCTGTGATGTTGGCTGGTCTTCACACTGCTGTGATGTTGGCTGGTCTTCACACCGCTGTGATGTTGGCTGGTCTTCACACCGCTGTGATGTTGGCTGGTCTTCACACCGCTGTGATCTCTATAGTGATGTTGGCTGGTCTTCACACTGCTGTGATCTCTATAGTGATGTTGGCTGGTCTTCACACCGCTGTGATCTCTATAGTGATGTTGGCTGGTCTTCACACTGCTGTGATCTCTATAGTGATGTTGGCTGGTCTTCACACCGCTGTGATCTCTATAGTGATGTTGGCTGGTCTTCACACTGTTGTGATGTTGGCTGGTCTTCACACTGCGGTGATGTTGGCTGGTCTTCACACTGCGGTGATGTTGGCTGGTCTTCACACTGCGGTGATGTTGGCTGGTCTTCACACTGCTGTGATGTTGGCTGGTCTTCACACTGCTGTGATGTTGGCTGGTCTTCACACTGCTGTGATGTTGGCTGGTCTTCACACTGCTGTGATCGCTATAGTGATGTTGGCTGGTCTTCACACTGCTGTGATCTCTATATAGTGATGTTGGCTGGTCTTCACACTGCTGTGATCTCTATAGTGATGTTGGCTGGTCTTCACACCGCTGTGATCTCTATAGTGATGTTGGCTGGTCTTCACACTGCTGTGATCTCTATAGTGATGTTGGCTGGTCTTCACACTGCTGTGATCTCTATAGTGATGTTGGCTGGTCTTCACACCGCTGTGATCTCTATAGTGATGTTGGCTGGTCTTTACACTGCTGTGATGTTGGCTGGCCTTCACACTGCTGTGATGTTGGCTGGTCTTCACACTGCTGTGATCTCTATAGTGATGTTGGCTGGTCTTCACACCGCTGTGATCTCTATAGTGATGTTGGCTGGTCGTCACACTGCTGTGATCGCTATAGTGATGTTGGCTGGTCTTCACACTGCTGTGATCTCTATAGTGATGTTGGCTGGTCTTCACACTGCTGTGATCTCTATAGTGATGTTGGCTGGTCTTCACACCGCTGTGATCTCTATAGTGATGTTGGCTGGTCTTCACACTGCTGTGATCGCTATAGTGATGTTGGCTGGTCTTCACACTGCTGTGATCGCTATAGTGATGTTGGCTGGTCTTCACACTGCTGTGATCTCTATAGTGATGTTGGCTGGTCTTCACACCGCTGTGATCTCTATAGTGATGTTGGCTGGTCGTCACACTGCTGTGATCGCTATAGTGATGTTGGCTGGTCTTCACACTGCTGTGATCTCTATAGTGATGTTGGCTGGTCTTCACACTGCTGTGATCTCTCTATAGTGATGTTGGCTGGTCGTCACACTACTGTGATCTCTATAGTGATGTTGGCTGGTCTTCACACTGCTGTGATGTTGTCTTTACACTGCTGTGATGTTGGCTGGTCTTCACACTGCTGTGATCTCTATAGTGATGTTGGCTGGTCTTCACACTGCTGTGATGTTGGCTGGTCTTCACACTGCTGTGATGTTGGCTGGTCTTCACACTGCTGTGATGTTGGCTGGTCTTCACACTGCTGTGATGTTGGCTGGTCTTCACACTGCTGTGATGTTGGCTGGTCTTCACACTGCTGTGATGTTGGCTGGTCTTCACACTGCTGTGATGTTGGCTGGTCTTCACACTGCTGTGATGTTGGCTGGTCTTCACACTGCTGTGATGTTGGCTGGTCTTCACACTGCTGTGATCTCTATAGTGATGTTGGCTGGTCTTCACACTGCTGTGATCTCTATAGTGATGTTGGCTGGTCTTTACACTGCTGTGATGTTGGCTGGTCTTCACACTGCTGTGATGTTGGCTGGTCTTCACACTGCTGTGATCTCTATAGTGATGTTGGCTGGTCTTCACACTGCTGTAATCTCTATAGTGATGTTGGCTGGTCTTCACACTGCTGTGATCTCTATAGTGATGTTGGCTGGTCTTCACACTGCTGTGATCTCTATAGTGATGTTGGCTGGTCTTCACACTACTGTGATCTCTATAGTGATGTTGGCTGGTCTTCACACCGCTGTGATCTCTATAGTGATGTTGGCTGGTCTTCACACTGCTGTGATGTTGGCTGGCCTTCACACTGCTGTGATGTTGGCTGGTCTTCACACTGCTGTGATCGCTATAGTGATGTTGGCTGGTCTTCACACCGCTGTGATCTCTATAGTGATGTTGGCTGGTCGTCACACTGCTGTGATCGCTATAGTGATGTTGGCTGGTCTTCACACTGCTGTGATCTCTATAGTGATGTTGGCTGGTCTTCACACCGCTGTGATCTCTATAGTGATGTTGGCTGGTCTTTACACTGCTGTGATGTTGGCTGGTCTTCACACTGCTGTGATGTTGGCTGGTCTTCACACTGCTGTGATCTCTATAGTGATGTTGGCTGGTCTTCACACTGCTGTGATCTCTATAGTGATGTTGGCTGGTCTTCACACTGCTGTGATCTCTATAGTGATGTTGGCTGGTCTTCACACCGCTGTGATCTCTATAGTGATGTTGGCTGGTCGTCACACTGCTCTGATCGCTATAGTGATGTTGGCTGGTCTTCACACCGCTGTGATCTCTATAGTGATGTTGGCTGGTCGTCACACTGCTGTGATCGCTATAGTGATGTTGGCTGGTCTTCACACTGCTGTGATCTCTATAGTGATGTTGGCTGGTCTTCACACTGCTGTGATCTCTCTAGTGATGTTGGCTGGTCTTCACACTGCTGTGATGTTGGCTGGTCTTCACACTGCTGTGATGTTGGCTGGTCTTCACACCGCTGTGATCTCTATAGTGATGTTGGCTGGTCTTCACACTGCTGTGATCTCTATAGTGATGTTGGCTGGTCTTCACACTGCTGTGATCTCTATAGTGATGTTGGCTGGTCTTCACACTGCTGTGATCTCTATAGTGATGTTGGCTGGTCTTCACACTGCTGTGATCTCTATAGTGAAGTTGGCTGGTCTTCACACTGCTGTGATCTCTATAGTGATGTTGGCTGGTCTTCACACTGCTGTGATCTCTATAGTGATGTTGGCTGGTCTTCACACTGCTGTGATCTCTATAGTGATGTTGGCTGGTCTTCACACTGCTGTGATCTCTATAGTGAAGTTGGCTGGTTTTCATTGACTCAGGCTTAAACATTGCCATACTATCAGGTCTCACTCCTTCTTACTTTTAACGGTTACTAAAATCCAGAATGGATCATGGAAAAGGTGTTTTTAGCTACTCCGTTCTGTGGTCTTGGAATCCTCTCCAGACTAGCTTGAAACCCGGCATCTTGTTTCCTTGGAGTTTAAATGTTTGGTTGACTTACATGTTACTGAGACATGATAGTCATTAGGACTTTACGTGGTTTTACTTAGGTTTTTATCATATCTGTGACGCATGTATGGTTCTGGAATTCTAATAAATGTGGGTTTACGTAAAAAAAAATGTCTAAAGTTGTTAGTTTGACTATTTGTTCCAAACATTGTTCCTTTCTGCTGCCATCCTGGATGGACCAGGTCTCTTGAAAAATATTTTTTTTTCTTAATGAGACGAACCTGGATAAATCAAGGTTAAATAAAAGCTCTTTGTCCTCCAGGTGGATGGAGGCGTGTCTGGACGAGGAGCTCCCGCCCACCACAGAGCTGGAGGAAGGGCTTAGGAACGGGGTGTACCTGGCCAAACTCGGCAACTTCTTCGCCCCACAAACCGTTTCCATCAAGAAAATCTACGACCGCGAGCAGACCCGCTACAAGGTGAGGACCGAGGAGATGCACTGCAGACTGTAACACACACGCAACCAGACGCGCGCGCGCGCACACACACACACACACACACACACACACACACACACACACACACACACACTCCAGATAAGTGCAGGTTAAAGGGACAAAGATGTTCTTATATTCATTCAGTTACCAGAGGAGACAAACTCACACCGGACTATCCATCAAGGTGTAGGGGCAAGTTGCACCTAGACACTGATCTGGGGTCAGTTTAGCATTTTTCACCAATACTAGTCAAGTTTATGATTGCGGGAGGTGACGCTGATCCTAGATCTGTTTCTAGGGAAAACTTCACCCCGCAGCACCTATCAATGCCCCGAGGAACAGACATGCATCAATGGTCCTATTCTATCAACACAGTTTGACTTAAGTTAAATAACCAAAAACAGACATTGTTATTACACTGCAAGAATGCGCCCAAGAAATCCCCCATCTCCAGTCTTACCTTGGAAATGTTTTAGTTGAATAGGACCCCAGGTTACTGTGACTCACTGTCTGAGTCAGGCTTGATTTACTCCATGGGGAAGGAATGAATCATGTGTGTGTTACTATAACTGTAATTGTTTGTTTATGTGTGTGTCACATTGTAACTCACTATGTTTTGTGTTTCATTCCTGCAGGCCACTGGGCTTCATTTTAGACATACAGACAATGTCATCCAGTGGCTAAACGCCATGACAGAGAAGGGCCTGCCAAAGGTGAGTGATGGGCTCACACACACACACACACACACACACACACACACACACACAGACATGGCAGTCACTGTATTCTCAATACCAGAGAAGGGTATTTTCCCCGTACCACTCCTGTGTAACAAGCCGGGGGTTGACAGGATCCCACTCCCAGACTGCTGAACTCTCAGACCTGGGTCACGTTCAATAGGAACAAACGGAAGAATGTTTTGAAACATTCTTATTGGACAAGTCCAGGTAATATGTAATTTCCTAGCGTTTTAGCATGTTTCGTGCCTAATGAAGATGTCCATCTGTCCGCAGATATTCTATCCAGAGACTACAGACATCTATGATAGGAAGAACATGCCGCGCTGCATCTACTGCATACATGCTCTCAGGTACACACACACACACACACACACACACACACACACACACACACACACACACACAATGAATTTAAATTTGTATAGATTTTCTGAATACTCTAGGAAAACCTTTCATCACAAATCAGAGATGGCAGTGGTTCAAACTGTAGAACCCAGTTCCTACATCTGAATATCAAAATGTATTTTATCAAACAAAACTATGTTCCATTTTATCTCTGGGACCCTCAGGATGACAGATCAGAGATGGCAGTGGTTCAAACTGTAGAACCCAGTTCCTACATCTGAATATCAAAATGTATTTTATCAAACAACTATGTTCCATTTTATCTCTGGGACCCTCAGGATGACAGATCAGAGATGGCAGTGGTTCAAACTGTAGAACCCAGTTCCTACATCTGAATATCAAAATGTATTTTATCAAACAACTATGTTCCATTTTATCTCTGGGACCCTCAGGATGACAGATCAGAGATGGCAGTGGTTCAAACTGTAGAACCCAGTTCCTACATCTGAATATCAAAATGTATTTTATCAAACAACTATGTTCCATTTTATCTCTGGGACCCTCAGGATGACAAATCAGAGATGGCAGTGGTTCAAACTGTAGAACCCAGTTCCTACATCTGAATATCAAAATGTATTTTATCAAACAACTATGTTCCATTTTATCTCTGGGACCCTCAGGATGACAGATCAGAGATGGCAGTGGTTCAAACTGTAGAACCCAGTTCCTACATCTGAATATCAAAATGTATTTTATCAAACAACTATGTTCCATTTTATCTCTGGGACCCTCAGGATGACAGATCAGAGCAAGATTACTGAGTGCATGTTATTTACCTTCAGAGATGAATGTATCAAACCAGTTGATAAGTGATCAGTTTGTTGTTGTTGTGCTCTCAACCATATCATGCTATTTCTTTCACTATAATAGCTACTGTAAATTGGACAGTGCAGTTAGATTAACACGAATTTAAGCTTTCTGTCCGTGTAAGACATATCTATGTCCTGGAAATGTTGCTGTTACTAATAATGTAATTCTAGTCATATTAGCGCCCTTTAGCAACAACCGTCCCGGTATAGGGACACCGATCCCATAGATCCTTAAGAGGTTTAAAATTATATTAAACCCTGATCTGCCTCTCACAGTGCTACCTGAACTCTCACAGAAAAGTCACAATAGACAAATTGTCTATCGTAATATTTTATCTCAGTGAAAAATGTTCAACATTTTCTGCTTCGCTCTGTCCTACTCAATACTGCCTGTATGTGAAGTTGAAAACGTAGACTGGATTTGTGCATGTTTACTCTCAGAACTAGGTTTTTGGAAACCTGACACGTTTATGAGGTGAATGGTACGATTTTGGACTGGTGAGGTATTCAGCACCAAGAAGAAACTCCCAACCGCCTCAGCCTTGCGATAGCAGTTCATGTCCCAAATGGCACCCGGTTCCCTATAAAGTGCACTACTTTTCACCAGAGCCCTATTGGCCCTGGTCAGAAGTAGTGTACTAAATAGGGAATAGGGGGCCATTTGGGACACAATAAGTCTGTGTTAATAGAACATTCCAGCTGCATGTAAAATGGATGCTGAGCATGTTCCGTCCAGAGGCTGTACATCTACTGATCCATGTCCCAGATTGCACCGTATTTCCTTTGTAGTGCACAATAGAGGGAACAGGGTGCAATTTGGGAAGGGTCCTTGGCCTTTTAGAGTCAGGAAGTCAACACTACAGGACTGGGTGGCAGAGGGGGGTAGGAGGTGTGTGTGTGTGTGTGTGTGTGTGTAACCCCCAGCTCCAGTCCACACTAGATGAATGGCTGTTGACTACAATGCCTTCTGGCCCCCTCCCCTGGTGCCGAACACATGCCAGAACACAGCTCCAACAGCATGTTTATCTCTTTCTCTTTCCCCCACACAGTTTGTACCTGTTCAAGCTGGGTCTAGCCCCTCAGATCCAAGACCTGTATGGCAAGGTGGACTTCACAGGTGAGTGTGTCCCAATACCACAGTGTTCAATTTTCTTTCACTCAACTCATTCACTGTCATTGTTAATTTTTTTGTTTTAAAGTCAAACAGTTAACACGACTAACATAACATATGATGTTAAACATGATATGTGGTCCTCTGTGGTTCAGTTGCAAGCCAAGGTTGTGGGTTCAACTCCCGCAGGGATCCCAGACACATACTAAACATGGATACATGTACTGTTAGTGACTTTAGATAAAGTGTCTTCTAAGTGACACACAGGCATAGTGGTGGCTCCAGTCCTAAATTACAGTTCCACAGGGAAGGGGTTTTACCAGGCAGCTAGCAACAATGTGAAAGTCATTAGTGATAGATGGTGTTTCCTGTTGCTGCTTTGTTCTGCTCTGTCTGCCAAACGCCTGACCAGGGGGTATGTGTATTACTCTCAGGCCAGGAACAATCACCGTCTCCTGTCTGTTTAGCCTCTAATATACAGTTAGCCTACTATTTACAGTATGAAGGGTACTTATGTCCATTATGTACAGCGTTTGGCTCCAACCTAGCACTAAAAAGTCTGATTCTACGAATCGCATACTCATCAAGAGATAATTAGTTGAATCTCTCTAGTCTGTCTATAATCTACAGTTTGAAGGGTACTGTACTTTAGCCAGTGTGGTCCAGTATGTGTAGGGTGTGGTTCCAACCCAGCACTAAAGAAATCTGATTCTAATCTGGTACTAATGACCTAATCAGATAGGACATTGAATCATGCATTTGGGCGCAGAGCTGGAACAATAACCTACACACTATCTAGTTTTCCAGGACCAGAGTTGGTTGTCACTACCTTGCCCATTACCTTCACCAAGCTCTCTCTCAGCCTCTAGCTCCTCTCTCTCCAGTCTCTACCCTCAGTCTTAGCCATGCTCCTCTCTCTCCAGTCTCTAGCCTCAGTCTTAGCCATGCTCCTCTCTCTCCAGACTATACCCTCAGTCTTAGCCATGCTCCTCTCTCTCCAGTCTCTAGCCTCAGTCTTAGCCATGCTCCTCTCTCTCCAGACTATACCCTCAGTCTTAGCCATGCTCCTCTCTCTCCAGACTATACCCTCAGTCTTAGCCATGCTCTCTGTCCAGTCTCAGTCTTAGCCAAGCTATGCAGAGACACCTACAGCTCAGGGAACACCCACTCCCCAGTGCCTGATACCATTTCCCTCCAAGTGCAAGAAATACACTCCCCTTTTGTACCATGATTGTTTACAGAACAACCCCTGCCCTCTCTCAGTACTCCCACCAAACAACTGTTGATAGACCTAATGCCTAACCAACTCTTTCTCCCTCCCCTCCTTTATACCTCACTCTTCCCCTCCTTTCCACCACTCAGAGGAGGAGATTAACAACATGAAGAGTGAACTGGAGAAGTACGGAATCCAGATGCCTGCCTTCAGCAAGATTGGTGGCATCCTGGCCAATGAGCTGTCAGTGGATGAGGCTGCGTGTAAGCATCTATCAGATATCACAGAGGGGCGGGTCTAACTGCCTGTTTGGTTGAGTTCAACACTTTATAACAAATTGAAAATGATGGTATAATATTACGTAACTTCTTTCCTTTTAAATCCATTTCTGAAAATATTCCACATTTCTGGTAATGAACTCCTCTCCTCCAGTGCATGCAGCAGTGATAGCCATCAATGAGGCCATAGACCAGGGGGTTCCCGAGGGCACCATGGCTGCCATGCAGAACCCCAACGCCATGCTGCTTCAGATGAACACCTGCTCTGCCCAGCACTACCAGGACATGCTGCACAGTGCCAAGGCTGAGAAGGTGGCCAACTCACGCAAACGGGTATGAGAGCTTGCTGTAAATACGGGGATAGAGAATGAGTGGCAGGGTTGGGGAGTCAATTCCATTTAAATTCTATCAATTCAGAAAGTAAACCGAAAGTCAAATTCCAATTGTTTTCAGTAATTCAGTTGACTGTCTGAATTGATTGAATTGGAATCCACTTTTTGACTTGACTGATTTGAATTGGAATCCACCCCAATATTGGCTGCTGTAGTAGTAGTGTTTTCTTTTAAAAGTGTATTTGGCTTTCTCCAGCTGTATAGTTCCTGTAAAGCGGTGACCCTCAATATTTCTCCTGGCGAGCTGGACTACAGTAGTGTTTTGGCCTCCGCTAAGTGCTATTTTAAATAATCATCTGATGGTCAACACCCTGATTAGCTGAATCAGCTGTTTCACTGCTGAGCTAGGACAAAAACCTGCAATACATTGTTTTTCATTGAGCAGACTTCAGGATCACTGGTTTAAATGTACAATGTTGACGTCACAAATCCATGCTTCCATGTGCAACAGAACTAAAATATATGTATCTTGATGAGCAAGTTCAGATGGTACCTCCCGGTTTCGGAGTGTTTTGTTCCGTTTCATGCCTATTGAACACTACCCTGATGTTGCTCCTGTTGCGCTGTCCCTCCTACTGTAGCTGGGGGAGAACTCTGGCGCAGAGAGAGATGTCTATGAAGAGCTCCTCACACAGGCTGAGATCCAGGGCAACGTCAACAAGGTCAACTGTGAGTAACACACACACACACACACCATTTTGTATGTTGATGAATCCACATGAGAATGCAGACATGTTTTTAAATGTTTATTAAGTTTGTAGTCAACAGACTCACAGATCTAACATCCCTGCATTGTTCGTTTTTTGATTCACTGAAGTGAGTTTTGCTTCTAGCTGATCTGGGGTCAGTTTTAAAACCTGATCCTAGATTTGTACCTAGAGGAAATTTCATCTCAGAGGGTTCTAATAGGTTTTTCTAACGCTTTCCTCCCCCATCAGTGACCAGTTCCCTGAGTGCAGCCGAGCAGGCCCTGCTGAGTGGTGATGAAGACCGGCTGTATGAGGCACTTCGCTCCCAGGCTTTGGGCCTACACCGCCTGCAGGCCCAGAACAAGGGCTGGTACCTCAAACAGCTGATGGCTGCCCGCGAGGACAAAGAACAGGTACAGTAGGTGGAATTATTCCAGGTTATTTGTGATTCATCCCACGTTGGGATATCTGGAAGACTATTGCTTACAGCGGGGTTGTGTTCATTAGGGCAATAGACATTTGATAATGTTTTGAAACAGAAAATTAAAAAAATGTCTGCTATTGGACAAGGTAGTCACTCCCTGTTTGTCCGTTTTCTTCCTTTTGGTGCTTAATGAGCACGACCCTGGTTGATTTTCTATGTGATGTTGATCACCTCCCCCATATCTTAGATGTGAGCTTGTTCACAGGTTTACACTGTTGAAAATTAAACTGAATATTCCACAACCCTGTTTAGAGTAGTTCCTTTCTTTGTCTTTCCCAGAATTCTCCAGGGGAGGTGCTGACTAAAGATGAGTTGCAAACTGGAGTAGATGCAGCCAATGGGATTGCAGCAGGCTACCAGAAAAGTAAGCAGCGGTCACTGCTTGGTCTGGGGTGAGGTGTACCCTAGGTACACATCTAGGATGTGCTTCTCTCGCCCAATCCTAACCTTAAAGGTCCAATGCAGACGCTTTTATCTCCAAAATCATTTCTTAGTTGGGTAATAAATGAAGTGCCTTGCTGTTCTATTAAAATTGTCAAAAATAAACAAAAATAGCTTCTAAGCAAAGAGCCATTTCTCAAGCAAGAATTGAGACTGTCTGGGAGTGGTCTGAGTGGAGAGGGGAAAACTAGCTGTTATTGTCGAAGAGGTTTGGAACATAATAATATTCACAGTATTATTCATAATATTCACAGTATTATTCATAATATTCACATATTATTCCAACCTCATTTGTATATCTATCTATCTCAGAGTACCATTCAAAAGACACCTACTCATTCAAGGATTTTTCCTTATTTTTTTTTACTATTTTCTGCATTGTAGAATAATAGTGAAGACATCAACACTATGAATAACACATATGGAATCATGTAGTCACCAAAAAAGTGTTAAACAAATATTTGAGATTCTTCAAAGTAGCCACCCTTTGCCTTGATTACTGCTTTGCACACACTTGGTATTCTCTCAACCAGCTTCACCTAGAATGCTTTTTCCAACAGTCTTGAAGGAGTTCCCACATATGCTGAGCACTTGTTGGCTGCTTTTCTTTCAATCTGCGGTCCAACTCATCCCAAACCATCTCAATTGGGTTGAGGTTCGGTGGTTGGAGGCACAGTCATCTGATGTAGCACTCCGTCGCTCTCCTTCTTGGTCAAATAGCCCTTACAAAGCCTGGAGGTGTGTTGGGTCATTTGTCCTGTTGAAAAACAAATGATAGTCCCACAAAGCATGAAACGGATGGGATGGCGTATTGCTGCAGAATGCTGTGGTAGACATGCTGGTTAAGTGTGCCTTGATTTCTAAATAAATCACAGACAGTGTCACCAGAAAAGCACCTCCACACCACCACTCCTCCATGCTTCACGTGGGAACCACACATGCGGAGATCATCCGTTCACCTACTATGTGTCTCACAAAGACATGGCGGTTGGAACCAAAAATCTCAAACCTGGACTCATCAGACCAAAGGACAGATTTCCAACGGTCTAATATCCATTGTTCGTGTTTCTTGGCCCAAGCAAGTCTCTTCTTATTATTGGTGTCCTTTAGTAGTGGTTTCTTTGCAGAAATTCGACCATGAAGGCCTGATTCACGCAGTCTCCTCTGAACAGTAGATGTTGAGATGTGTCTGTTACTTGAACTCGGGGAAGCATTGATCTTGGATGCAATTTCTGAGGCTGGTAACTCTAATAGATTTATCCTCTGCAGCTGAGGTACCTCTGGGTCTTCCTTTCCTGTGGCAGTCCTATCTTCTGTATACCCCCCACACCTTGTCACAACACAACTGATTGGCTCAAACACATTACGAAAGAAAGCAATTCCACAAATGAACTTTTAACAAGGCACAACTGTTAATTGAAATGCATTCCAGTTGACTACCTCATGAAGCTGGTTGAGAGAATGCCAAGACTGCAAAGCTGTCTTCAAGGCAAAGGGGGGCTACTTTGAAGAATCTGAAATATAAAATATGTTTTGATTTAACACTTTTTGGTTACAACATGCTTCCATATGTGTAATTTCATAGTTTTGATGTCTTCACTGTTATTCTGCACTGTAGAAACTAGTACAAATAAAGAAAAACCCTTGAATGAGTAGGTGTCTGGTACTGTGTGTAAGAAAATAAATAAAAAATATGTTTTACATACAGTACCAGTCAAAAGTTTGGACCCACCCACTCATTCAAGGGTTTTAATTTATTAGAACTTTTATATTCATAAATAAGTGTCTTCAGACCCCTTCACTTTGTCCACATTTTGTTACGACAGACGTTTTCTAAAATGTATGATTTTTATTTAATTTAATCCATCTACACACAATACCCCATAATGACAGAATGTAAAAACAGTTTTTTTTAGAAATGTTTGTAAATGTATTAAAAATAAACATACCTTATTTACATAAGTATTTAGACCCTTTGCTATGAGACTTGAAATTGAGCTCGGGTGCATCCTGTTTCCATTGATCATCCTTGATGTTTCTACAACTTGATTGGAGTCCACCTGCGGTACATTTTATTGATGGGACATGATTTGGAAAGGGACACAGCTGTCTACATAAGGTCCCACAGATGACAGTGCATGTCAATGCAAAAACCAAGCCATGAGGTCGAAGGAATTTTCCGTAGAGCTCTGAGACAGGATTGTGTCAAAGCACAGGATCTGGGTAAGGGTACCAAAACAACTCTGCAACATTTTGAAGGTCCACAAGAACACAGTGGCCTCCATCATTCTTAAATGGAAGAAGTTTGGAACCACCAAGACTCTTCTTAGAGCTGTCTGCCTGGCCAAACTGATCAATCAGGGGAGAAGGGCTTTGGTCAGGGAGGTGACCAAGAACCCGATGGTCACTCTGACAGAGCTCCAGAGTTCCTCTGTGGAAATGGGAGTCCATCTGGAAGGTTCTCCTATCTCTGCAGCACTTTACCAATCAGGCCTTTATGGTAGAGTGGCCAGACGGAAGCCACTCCTCAGTAAAAGGCAGATGACAGCCTGCTTGGAGCCTGCCAAAAGGCACCTAAAGGACTCTTGGACCATGAGAAACACAATTCTGGGGTCTGATGAAACCAAGATTGAACTCTTTGGGCTAAATGCCAAGCATCACGTCTGGCGGAAACTTTGCACCATCCCTACGGTAAAGCATGGTGATGGCAGCATCAAGCTGTTGGGATGTTTTTCAGCGGCAGTAATTGGGAGACTAGTCAGGATCGAGGGAAAGATGAATGGAGCAAAGTACAGAGATCCTTGATGAAATTCTTCTCCAGAGTGCTCAGGACCTGACTGGGGAGAAGGCTCACCTTCCAACAAGACAATGACCCTCAGCACCCAGCCAAGACAACGCAGGAGTGGCTTCAGGAAAAGTCTCAATGTCCTTGAGTGGCCCAGCCAGAGCCCAGACTTGAACCCGATCGAACATCTCTGGAGAGACCTGAAAATAGCTGTGCAGCGACGATCCCCATCCAACTTGACAGAGCTTGAGAGGATCTGCAGAGAAGAATGGGAGAAACTCCCCAAATACAGGTGTGCCACGCTTGTAGCGTCATAACCAAGAACTCGGGTCTGTAATCGCTGCCAAAGGTGCTTCAACAAAGGAGTAGAGGGTCTGATTACTTATGTAAATGTGATATTTAAAAAAACATTTATTCTAAAAACCTGTTTTTGCTTTGTCATAATGGGGTATTGTGTGTAGATTGAGTGAAAAAACCAATGTAATCCGTTTTAAGAATACATGTGTAACGTAAGTGTGGTTAAAATAAAGGTCTGAATACTTCCAGAATGTGCTGTACACACACAACACAGGATAATCACTTTTAACTGCACTGGTGGGGAACCTACCTTAGGGTTAGGGTTACCTCTTCACTCATTACCAACTGGTGTTCACGTTATCCTCATGAGGACATGGCCTGCAGCAGAACACTGCAGTTTACCCTTTAGTTACCCACATCACTGGCTGTTTCATGTTCCTGTGCTGATTGCAGTATGCTTATCACGTGTCTTTTCCACATGCTTTTTAACCCTACTGATAGTCAGGCTACTCTGTGTTCCGTTTGTGGGTTTGACCCTTTGTGTCTCTCTCTTTGTGCTGTGTATTTAAAGAAGGTTTATTTTTGCTTGTTGACGTTTTAGCTTATTTTTCACTTCACAACTGCCGTAAGGATTGAGTTACACTTCCCCTCTACCTCTCTTCCCCTATATACAACCACTTACTGATTCAATCTGTTTCCACTAGTATTGCTACAGAACATGCTCAAAAAATACTTGCCACCCTGTATCGCTCTGTGTCTAGTGTGTTAGTCCTGTCTCTGTTGTATTTAATCATGTTCCTCACCCTGTCTCTGTGTGTAGTGTATTTAATCATGTCCCTCACCCTGTCTCTGTGTAGTGTATTTAATCATGTTCCTCACCCTGTCTCTCTGTGTTGTGTATTTAATCATGTCCCTCACCCTGTCTCTGTTGTATTTAATCATGTCCCTCACCCTGTCTCTCTGTGTAGTGTATTTAATCATGTTCCTCACCCTGTCTCTCTGTGTAGTGTATTTAATCATGTCCCTCACCCTGTCTCTCTGTGTTGTGTATTTAATCATGTCCCTCACCCTGTCTCTCTGTGTTGTGTATTTAATCATGTTCCTCACCCTGTCTCTGTGTAGTGTATTTAATCATGTTCCTCACCCTGTCTCTGTGTAGTGTATTTAATCATGTTCCTCACCCTGTCTCTCTGTGTTGTGTATTTAATCATGTTCCTCACCCTGTCTCTGTGTAGTGTATTTAATCATGTCCCTCACCCTGTCTCTCTGTGTAGTGTATTTAATCATGTCCCTCACCCTGTCTCTCTGTGTAGTGTATTTAATCATGTTCCTCACCCTGTCTCTGTTGTATTTAATCATGTCCCTCACCCTGTCTCTCTGTGTAGTGTATTTAATCATGTTCCTCACCCTGTCTATCTGTGTAGTGTATTTAATCATGTTCCTCACCCTGTCTATCTGTGTAGTGTATTTAATCATGTCCCTCACCCTGTCTCTCTGTGTAGTGTATTTAATCATGTCCCTCACCCTGTCTCTCTGTGTTGTGTATTTAATCATGTCCCTCACCCTGTCTCTCTGTGTAGTGTATTTAATCATGTTCCTCACCCTGTCTCTCTGTGTAGTGTATTTAATCATGTCCCTCACCCTGTCTCTGTTGTATTTAATCATGTTCCTCACCCTGTCTCTCTGTGTAGTGTATTTAATCATGTCCCTCACCCTGTCTCTCTGTGTTGTGTATTTAATCATGTTCCTCACCCTGTCTCTCTGTGTTGTGTATTTAATCATGTCCCTCACCCTGTCTCTGTTGTATTTAATCATGTCCCTCACCCTGTCTCTCTGTTGTATTTAATCATGTTCCTCACCCTGTCTCTCTGTGTTGTGTATTTAATCATGTTCCTCACCCTGTCTCTCTGTGTAGTGTATTTAATCATGTCCCTCACCCTGTCTCTCTGTGTTGTGTATTTAATCATGTTCCTCACCCTGTCTCTCTGTGTTGTGTATTTAATCATGTCCCTCACCCTGTCTCTGTTGTATTTAATCATGTTCCTCACCCTGTCTCTCTGTGTTGTGTATTTAATCATGTTCCTCACCCTGTCTCTCTGTGTAGTGTATTTAATCATGTCCCTCACCCTGTCTCTCTGTGTTGTGTATTTAATCATGTTCCTCACCCTGTCTCTCTGTGTAGTGTATTTAATCATGTTCCTCACCCTGTCTCTCTGTGTAGTGTATTTAATCATGTCCCTCACCCTGTCTCTCTGTGTAGTGTATTTAATCATGTCCCTCACCCTGTCTCTCTGTGTAGTGTATTTAATCATGTCCCTCACCCTGTCTCTGTGTTGTGTATTTAATCATTTTCCCTCACCCTGTCTCTGTGTTGTGTATTTAATCATGTTCCTCACCCTGTCTCTCTGTTGTATTTAATCATGTTCCTCACCCTGTCTCTGTGTTGTGTATTTAATCATGTTCCTCACCCTGTCTCTGTGTTGTGTATTTAATCATGTCCCTCACCCTGTCTCTCTGTTGTATTTAATCATGTTCCTCACCCTGTCTCTCTGTTGTGTATTTAATCATGTTCCTCACCCTGTCTCTCTGTGTAGTGTATTTAATCATGTCCCTCACCCTGTCTCTCTGTGTTGTGTATTTAATCATGTTCCTCACCCTGTCTCTCTGTGTAGTGTATTTAATCATGTCCCTCACCCTGTCTCTCTGTGTTGTGTATTTAATCATGTTCCTCACCCTGTCTCTCTGTGTAGTGTATTTAATCATGTTCCTCACCCTGTCTCTCTGTGTAGTGTATTTAATCATGTCCCTCACCCTGTCTCTCTGTGTAGTGTATTTAATCATGTCCCTCACCCTGTCTCTCTGTGTAGTGTATTTAATCATGTCCCTCACCCTGTCTCTCTGTGTAGTGTATTTAATCATGTTCCTCACCCTGTCTCTCTGTGTAGTGTATTTAATCATGTTCCTCACCCTGTCTCTCTGTGTAGTGTATTTAATCATGTTCCTCACCCTGTCTCTCTGTGTAGTGTATTTAATCATGTCCCTCACCCTGTCTCTGTGTTGTGTATTTAATCATGTTCCTCACCCTGTCTCTCTGTGTAGTGTATTTAATCATGTCCCTCACCCTGTCTCTCTGTTGTATTTAATCATGTTCCTCACCCTGTCTCTCTGTGTATATAGTGTTGCAGGCGGTGGAGAGGATAAACGCGGCCGTCAGAGCGGGTGTGCCCGAGAACACGGCAGCAGAGCTGATGAACCCTGATGCCCAGCTGCCCGAGGTCTACCCCAGCGCTGCCGACCTCTATCAGAGAGAGCTGACCAGCCTGCAGCAGCAGAGTCCAGATGTACGCGCGCACACACACTAATGCACACACACGTCTCAATCGATGTGAGACAGTTGGACATTGTCAGGCATTACAACTGTATTGATGATTGTACTTATTGACAATACATCTTGAAATATATTTTCAGAAAGACATATTAGTTAGCTAAACTGTCAGTGATCCACAGGGTTCAACATGGTTGTGCATTATATTGATGCAACTATATTGATGTTGATGACTATATTATATTGATGCAACTATATTGATGACTTAAGTACAATATATTGATAAATGTATCAGAGGTATGGATTAGTTAAACGTTCTGGTTGTGTTCCCCAAGGGTTCTCTGTCCCATCCGGAGCTGCTGGTTGCCGTGGAGATGTTGTCGTCGGTGGTGTTGATAAATAGGGCGTTGGACGTGGGCGACCGGAATTCCATGTGGAGACAACTGGCCAGCGCCGTTACTGGACTCAGTAACGTAGAGGACGAATACGCACAGAGGTACGCACAAAGACAGACCGTGACAGACACTTGTCTGTCACTAGTTGTGTAGATCCTGCTGTATGCCTTTGAAGACATCTTCAGGCCTCGATCCCAGATGTGGATAGACGGGCACCATCTACAGTAACCTCAGAGATATGAAACTATAAATTATGTATTAATGTGTTTTCTACCCGTCTAACCAGATCTTGTAATTCAGTAATTCATTTTCTGGCACTCAATAAATGTCCCGGTTTGATGTTGTCTGTTCAGTTGACTGGTTAGTCTGTAACTATGAGGTTTAATGTCTGTTCAGTTGACTGGTTAGTCTGTAACTATGAGGTTTAATGTCTGTTCAGTTGACTGGTTAGTCTGTAACTATGAGGTTTAATGTTGTCTGTTCAGTTGACTGGTTAGTCTGTAACTATGAGGTTTAATGTTGTCTGTTCAGTTGACTGGTTAGTCTGTAACTATGAGGTTTAATGTCTGTTCAGTTGACTGGTTAGTCTGTAACTATGAGGTTTAATGTCTGTTCAGTTGACTGGTTAGTCTGTAACTATGAGGTTTAATGTCTGTTCAGTTGACTGGTTAGTCTGTAACTATGAGGTTTAATGTCTGTTCAGTTGACTGGTTAGTCTGTAACTATGAGGTTTAATGTTGTCTGTTCAGTTGACTGGTTAGTCTGTAACTATGAGGTTTAATGTTGTCTGTTCATTTGACTGGTTAGTCTGTAACTATGAGGTTTGATGTTGTCTGTTCAGTTGACTGGTTAGTCTGTAACTATGAGGTTTAATGTTGTCTGTTCATTTGACTGGTTAGTCTGTAACTGAGGTTTGATATTGTCTGTTCAGTTGACTGGTTAGTCTGTAACTATGAGGTTTAATGTTGTCTGTTCATTTGACTGGTTAGTCTGTAACTGAGGTTTGATATTGTCTGTTCAGTTGACTGGTTAGTCTGTAACTATGAGGTTTAATGTTGTCTGTTCATTTGACTGGTTAGTCTGTAACTATGAGGTTTAATGTTGTCTGTTCAGTTGACTGGTTAGTCTGTAACTATGAGGTTTAATGTTGTCTGTTCAGTTGACTGGTTAGTCTGTAACTATGAGGTTTAATGTTGTCTGTTCAGTTGACTGGTTAGTCTGTAACTATGAGGTTTAATGTTGTCTGTTCATTTGACTGGTTAGTCTGTAACTGAGGTTTGATATTGTCTGTTCAGTTGACTGGTTAGTCTGTAACTATGAGGTTAATTCGAATTAGAAGAAATGAGATGGTAACAATAATTCTCATTAATGTAGGATCGGCACTCATTAACCCTGGTGTTGGTGTCTCAGGTATATGGATGAATTGATGCGGCTGAAGGCAGTGGCCAGGGAGGAAGGCAGTGACTATCTGACCTGGAACGACATCCAGGCCTGTGTTGACCAGGTCAACTTGACCATACAGGAGGAGCACGAACGTGAGTGGACCACACACTTGCATGCACACGTACAAACATGTACACAAACACACGTGCGCACACATGCAGGAACACACATGCACATACTTGCCAGAATGCATGTACACCCACACACACACACACAGCAGAACTCTACTTCCAAGACTTGTAACCATAAAATAGGTCTAAAAGAGGAGACCACTGATAATGAGTCCCTCCACCTCATTTATTTGGCTTTTCAAGATCACTTGACCTCAGTATTCCTCAACATGTTTGAAAGTCTGAGACATTCCCATAGGAGATGAGCTCTAATGTACTTCTCTATCTTTATAATGTCCTCTAGTGTGACATTGGCAGTGCTGTGAAAGCACTCAACGGTGATGCCCATGCTAAACAGGCTTTGGGCCAAGGGCACCCTCTATGCAACTCTATGGACATTCCTCATCAGTCTGAATTCTGAGTTGAAAAAGAGAACATAACGGTGATGTCATAGAAACAGTGGTGTCATAAGATCTTTAAAAAGATAGCATTACTTTTTCAAAAATAGATCTCTTCCACTAATAGATGGACAATGCTAACATATGGGTTTTAAAGTGTCTAACATACCAGATTGTCTCTTCTACCTTCCCATATCTATGTCTCAGGCTAATCCTTATGTTTGTGACTTGTGATGTATTATATGCCCTTGTGCTCATAAATGTTTATAAATGCTTCAAAGGATTTGTCCTTTGCTAACAATAAAGATGTGTTATCTTAATCAACCCTTTGGTGTGTGTGTGTGTGTGTGTGTGTGTGTAGGTATTGTGGCCATCGGTCAGATCAACGAAGCTCTGGATGGGGGAGACCCACAGAACACCCTAGAAGCCCTCCTGCACTCTGCAGCCAAGCTAACAGACGTAGACCCATCTGTCGCCCAGCACTACTACGACAAACTGCTTGAGGCCCGCAGGGAGAAGGCACATGTAAGGACCAATTGATGTGTGTACACACACACACAAAATGGGTGTGTTTTGGCACAGAGCTGCTTGACTGGGTGGGTTTTGGCACTGAGCTGCTTGACTCATGTCACACCTTAAACACACTTTACGTAGCGCTCAAACACATATTACACACCCTCTCCTTTCTGCTTGACTGGGACTGTGTCTTTCTCACCTCATTGTAATGAACTGGACCAGTCACCTGGGTGGAGGTGTTAGACTCCTCCACTTTCTCCTTCTGTGCTTGTCTCTGGTTTCAGAGCATTACTGACTGATGGGAGTCTATCTGGTTTCAGAGCATTACTGACTGATGGGAGTCTCTGGTTCCAGAGCATTACTGACTGATGGGAGTCTGTCTGGTTTCAGAGCATTACTGACTGATGGGAGTCTCTGGTTCCAGAGCATTACTGACTGATGGGAGTCTGTCTGGTTCCAGAGCATTACTGACTGATGGGAGTCTGTCTGATTTCAGAGCATTACTGACTGATGGGAGTCTGTCTGGTTTCAGAGCATTACTGACTGATGGGAGTCTGTCTGGTTTCAGAGCATTACTGACTGATGGGAGTTTGAGCATCGGTGTTGGATGCCCTTGAATCACACTAGCATAGAGCTAGCCCTGCAGATGTTTTCATCTGATAGGCTTTTTTGACCTAAAATTACAGAAAATTGAAAAAGTGATGCAAAAACACACTTGACCCAACTATTTACATGTAATATGCGAAGTAGAAGCAGATCATTTGGTACTGTAGATATTTAACTGACACTTGTTTACAGTTGAGTAGAGCAGCAGTT
Organism: Oncorhynchus mykiss; assembly: GCF_057628025.1. Classification (NCBI taxonomy): domain Eukaryota; kingdom Metazoa; phylum Chordata; class Actinopteri; order Salmoniformes; family Salmonidae; genus Oncorhynchus; species Oncorhynchus mykiss. The sequence continues at coordinate 33,362,199 of NC_143047.1, forward strand.
TCTCGTCAAAACGTCTGTTTGCTTGGTGATGGATAGGTCCCGAGGTCGGCAGGGGTGTGTTGGAGTGCACAATGCTACGTCGGCATTATACAAACACCCGAGGCACTGTATGCAAATATAGCTCATCTACAGTTAGTTCACAGGTGTTTTTTCAATAGGTTGTTGAGTGTGTCTCTAAGACAGACCTTCAAATATAGTGCCTAATCTCTGTTCCAACCTACGCTTAATAAGTATGGTGTATAAAAATTGGCAACATTGGTGTCAGAAGTGGGATGGGGCTACCTTAAGGACTACAGGCTCTGTACTATAAGTAAACATTTATCTTGAACTTTCTTTTAATATACACATCTCTAAACAACCAGAATATTATTGTAGTCATGCGTAAATATAATTGTTAGTCTGTGTATAAATATTATTTTTGAGTGGTGTTTTCTTGGCTGATGTCCTGAGGGACAGTGGACTGACTCCATGTGATTCAGCCCCATCATCCCCACATGACTCCCACTAAACCCCCTCAGTGATGTCATGGTGTGATCATGCTTTCTGCTCCCCCGGCTGGTCCTGCTTACCCCTCCCACTCACTTCCTGTCTGTCTCGCACCCCCATCTTTTCTTTCATTTTCATTCTCTCTCTTTTTGACTCTCCTTCCCTTGGTCTTTTCCCTCTATCATTTGAATTGAATTCAAGGGCTTTATTGGCATGAGAACCATATTAATATTGCCAAAGCAAGTGAACTCTCTTTCCCTCCTTTTTCTCTTTCATCTCGCTCCCTCTTTCTTTCTCCTTTCTTTCAACTTAACAACAAAAGGACTGACTAAAATAGCCTTTATGTACAGCAGTCAAACTGTATAGGCCAATTCAAAGCCAAACGGGCTGACCGAGACTGTCAGTCTTGTTACTGGGAAGTAGATTAGTGTAGATACAAGCCATAAACTCATTAGACCTGACACACACACACACACACACACACACACACACACGGCCTCTGACTAACTTAACTGTGTTATCTTGCCTGGGTGGGGTGATGAGTGTCGTTGTTCTTGTATGTGCACATCTATGTAATGGTCCCATATGATGTCACCACTCTAGTCCCACATTTGGTTGTGTTTGCTGGTGAAACAGAAACAAGACTGTAGAAGATGCAGGTGGGGTCAAAAGGGTAAGGGCCATGGTTTACCACAGACAAAAGTGCCGATGTGAACTGCTGTGGGGAAGACTGTAGATGTAGAACCACACAGAGAAGTCACATATTAGGACATTCTGATATAGTTATTGGGCTAAAGCTTTAGTTTAGCTCAGTGAGCTGCACTTTCCACAGAAGCTGGCTTGCCCAAGTTTTTAACCAGAATGACTCATCATTGCTAAAACTTAAGGCCAGAAGCATTAAATAGAAAGTGTCCACAGTGTGTGTATTTCTCACAGTTTTTCCTGTTAGAAGTTGGCCTATAGAAGTTGGCCTCCGCCCTTGTACTCTCACAGCCAGTGTACGGGAGAATGTTTTAATTGTCAACAATGGGCCGGTCACATCTCAAGCGTTCCCGTCGTGGCAATGTGACGTTTGTTTGCTAAGACCTTTTTCCAAATCACGCTTTTAGGGAAAGAAGGAAGGAAGGAGAGCGAGGGAGGAGGGGAGTGGTAGGGGCGGTAAAGAAAGCAAGCCATTTCCCTGGTGATCTTTTTCACAGGCATAGGAAATAACAAGCCAGGACTACTCTGTCTGCTTCCTTAAAAGGGCACAAAGCTGAGCACTACATCAGAAGGGGACTTTTCATAGTAGACCCATTTAGTTGGTTTCACCTGGGCCCTCTGGGGCTCTCGTGGCCCCTCCATGGGTCTGATAGCTGAGGGGAGCATTCTCCTTTGTGGTGCGTTGGTTTTGGACAAGACCGACAGACATACACTGAGTGTACAAAACATTACGAACACCTGCTCTTTCCATGACAGACTGACCAGGTGAATCCAGGTGAAAGATACGATCCCTTACTGATGACACCTGTTAAATCCACTTTAATCAGTGTAGATGAAGGGGAGGAGACGGGATAAAGAAGGATTTTTGAGCCTTGAGACAATTCAGACATTAATTGTTTATCTGTGCCATTCAGAGGGTGATTGGGCGAGACAAAATATTTAAGTCCCTTTTGAACAGGGTATGGTAGTTGGTGCCAGGTGCACCGGTTTGTGTCAAGAACTGCAACGCTGGTGGGTTTTCACTCAACAGTTTCCTATGTGTATCAACAAGAGTCCGACACCTAATGGACATCCAGGCAACTTCACACAAATGTGAGAAGCACTGGAGTCAACATGGGCCAGCATCCCCATGGAACACTTGAGTCCCTGCCTCTGTGAATTAAGGCTGTTCTGAGGGCAAAAGGAGGGGGGTGCAACTCAATATTAGGAAGATGTTCCTAATGTTTGGTATACTCCGTAGGGGTCAATTATCTTCATTGTCTCCAAAGGATCAAATCCATGGCTGAAAGTCCTGCTCTAGGAGTGACTCTACTACGGTGCGTTCAGATTTGGATGACTCAGTCAGACACGCGGCACAGACACAGGAAGTTGTTAGAAACAAGAGGTTCCGGCTTGATTTCAAAGGCCTGATGCTGCTCATGTGCTCCACAGCTGCAGGTGGAGGGGGTTGATGGGACATGGGGATAGTAGCAGATGGGAAGGAATGGGAGCTGTTGAAGGAGAATGAACACAGGGGTATATTCATTATGGTGGAACTTTCAGATCATATCTGGCTGTATCTGTTCTATTCTTTTCTGTAACATCACGCCCTCCTGAACAGGCCCCAGGTTAATACATAGAATTTGATTTCAGATCCTAGACCTACTGTAGATCTATACTTTTGTGCAATGATTCACTAATTAATTCTTTAGCCTTTTGGTGGACCATAGAGCAATAGGTTTGAGATATAGTTTTGTATACACATCTAGGTTTCTAGTGTGTGACTAGGCCCCTGTTCGTTAGAGCACGCCGCAGCAAAATGTTTGTAACAGAAAAATAATACGAGTTTCTTATTGGACAAGTTCAGATAGTGTGTCCCTGTTTCACTCCACGTCGTGCCTTCTGAACACGGCCCAGATTTCTTTCTCAGACGCTGATGTTTCATCAGGGATTGTTCATGTGATGCCAGACATCCATGTACAGCCTGTGATATATTTTTCTGTGCCAGTCTTGTGGTCTGAGGGTTCAGCTTGACGGCCAAAGTAAACACGGTGGGGGGACAAGTCTGGAGCTCTGTACGAGTCCAGCTTCATCGCTCACATCATCATTAAAGCATGTACTCATGCTCACTGTGTGTGTGTGACTCATGCTCACTGTGTGTGTCCGTGGGGTGCATGTGCACTGATGTGTTGTGATGTATATGTTTACAAGCTGTGTTGTGATGTTTTTATGTTATGTATATGTTTACAAGCTGTGTTGTGATGTTTTTATGTTATGTATATGTTTACAAGCTGTGTTGTGATGTTTTTATGTGATGTATATGTTTACAAGCTGTGTTGTGACCACTGACTCCTCTGATACCAGTCAACATCCTGGAATAGAGGACTTCTGTAGGAAGACTTTATATAAGGACATGTAGGGACTAGACTGCATTACTGAGGCAATGAAGGGAGGGTTCACTGGCTAAGAACACCACCCTATCGGCTTTCACTTCCTCTATTCTGATCAGGGGTCTGTTCATAAGGGCACACACAGTGAAAAACATTTAAAAAACCTATTGTAGCAAATTGAGCGTTTCAGTCCGTCCCTGTTTTAGTCTGTTTTCTTCTGTTGGGTGCCTAATGAACACAACCCAGCAGTTGTGTGTTTGTCAGGAGTCCTAGTTAATAAGATGCGTCCTTCTACTCCCATCCCCTCTCTGGCACCACACCCTTTCTGTATCGCTTACCTGCCCCCAGCTGCAAGGCTGATTTCCAAACCAATATGAATTAGCACTAACCCCTTAATTACTGTCAATAAAGCTATCCTGCCACTGACGGATTGCAAGCCAGTGTTTCCTTTAGGTAGAGCTCTAGGATCTGCTTCCCCACCCCAATCCTAACCTTCACCATTTGTGGGGGAAAATACAAAACTGACCCTGTATCAGCATCTAGGGGAAACTTCACCCTGAATGTTGCTAGCGCAGCCACTACCTGCCTACCTGGCTTGCACAAGGAACCACACCTACCTTGAGTTTTGGTATCGGTCTCCCCCAGCCCCCCTCCCCTGAAACACTGCAGGAGGAGGGAGGGGCAGATAGGTGGGGGTGGGGGAGGGGCAGGTAGGTGGGGGAGTCACAAAGAGGGCCTGTCCTGTTGGCCTATTAGCAGCTAGCCCCGCTCCCTCCGGAAACCAGCTAGCAGAGAGAGAGTTAGCTGTCTGTGCTACTGCGTACTTAAAACACAGAGACTTGACAAAGTGTTTCGAACTGTCATGGTTTCAGTTAGCTAATATGCTCATCCAATTGACTTGTCATGATGGTCAAGAGTGTACACGGGGAGGGAATGCTGTTGCAGGAATGTGGACTGATATGAGAGGGTATTTCATACTTCTGCAACTTAGATTTCAGACTAAAGATGTAGTTTCTCACTGCCTGCTGTAGACCTTTGCACTAAGCAGGTGTTTACTGCTATCAGATGTTTGGTTTATAACATCAGCCATGATTGACTTCTGTTCTCCATCTCCTGAGATTGGATTTCTGTTGAAATAAGTGGAATGACCAATGTCTCTGATTTTCATTTGCAGTTCTGTTGTGTGGGGGTGACACCTTGTACTAGTCTACAGAGTTCCCTTTCATGTGGTCTCATGCCATTGTGGTTGGATGCCATTTAGACCCAAGTCCTCTCATTCAGCAGGAGGAGATCGCCCTCCAGTGGTAATTCAGTAGAATGGCAGTAAATATGCTGCAGACCCGGTGGGTGGGTGTGTGCTGTTTTGGAGTTAGACTGACCGCCTCACTGTGTGTTCTTCCAGGAGACCGAGGACCCCTCTGCTGTGCTCTGGTTGGATGAGATCCAGAACGCCGTACTGATGTCCAATAAGGATACCCAGGAGGCCTTGCAGTGTAAGAATAGTACACACCCTAGCTGTCCCACAAGCACCTTTTCCTCAGGGTTTCAAGCAGACCTGGGTTTACATAGTATCAGATTTATTTCAAATACATTTGATTGACTGCCTGAAGTGTCATATGGGCAAGCTTAGCACATTTGGGACTATTCCATTGGTTCCAGCGTTTCAGAAGGGCAAGCTTAGCACATTTGGGACTATTCCATTTTTCCAGCGTGTCAGAAGGGCAAGCTTAGCACATTTGGGACTATTCCATTTTTCCAGCGTGTCAGAAGGGCAAGCTTAGCACATTTGGGACTATTCCATTGGTTCCAGCGTTTCAGAAGGGCAAGCTTAGCACATTTGGGACTATTCCATTTTTCCAGCGTGTCAGAAGGGCAAGCTTAGCACATTTGGGACTATTCCATTTTTCCAGCGTGTCAGAAGGGCAAGCTTAGCACATTTGGGACTATTCCATTTTTCCAGCGTGTCAGAAGGGCAAGCTTAGCACATTTGGGACTATTCCATTTTTCCAGCGTGTCAGAAGGGCAAGCTTAGCACATTTGGGACTATTCCATTTTTCCAGCGTGTCAGAAGGGCAAGCTTAGCACATTTGGGACTATTCCATTTTTCCAGCGTGTCAGAAGGGCAAGCTTAGCACATTTGGGACTATTCCATTTTTCCAGCGTTTCAGAAGGGCAAGCTTAGCACATTTGGGACTATTCCATTTTTCCAGCGTGTCAGAAGGGCAAGCTTAGCACATTTGGGACTATTCCATTGGTTCCAGCGTTTCAGAAGGGCAAGCTTAGCACATTTGGGACTATTCCATTTTTCCAGCGTGTCAGAAGGGCAAGCTTAGCACATTTGGGACTATTCCATTTTTCCAGCGTGTCAGAAGGGCAAGCTTAGCACATTTGGGACTATTCCATTTTTCCAGCATGTCAGAAGGGCAAGCTTAGCACATTTGGGACTATTCCATTGGTTCCAGCGTTTCAGAAGGGCAAGCTTAGCACATTTGGGACTATTCCATTGGTTCCAGCGTTTCAGAAGGGCAAGCTTAGCACATTTGGGACTATTCCATTGGTTCCAGCGTGTCAGAAGGGCAAGCTTAGCACATTTGGGACTATTCCATTTTTCCAGCGTGTCAGAAGGGCAAGCTTAGCACATTTGGGACTATTCCATTTTCCCAGCGTTTCAGAAGGGCAAGCTTAGCACATTTGGGACTATTCCATTGGTTCCAGCGTTTCAGAAGGGCAAGCTTAGCACATTTGGGACTATTCCATTGGTTCCATCGTGTCAGGCAATCTCAATCAAACACAGCGAAGGTATTTGAAAGAACACATACTATTTGATCACAGGTTTGGTTCCAAGCTATTTCCTGTAAGTAGAGCATGATGAAATACTGAAAAACCAAGTAAAAAAAGAATCACTCGTCTCCCTGTTTCCTCGTCAGTCTCCCAGGCCATCCAGGCCATTAACAGAGCGGTGGACAGTGGCGAGGCGCCTAAGACCCTGGCTGCACTGCGCTCCCCTGGGGCCGGCCTCTACGGAGTCACCCCTGAGTGTGTCCAGAACTACCAGGACGACCTGGCCAAGATCAAACAGGACAAGACCCAGGATGGTGAGGAGGATGGTCATGGCTGCATCCCAAATTGCACCCTTTTCCCTACATAGTGCACTGTTGACCAGACCCCTATGGAGGGGGATATACTGTATATGCCCTATATAGGGCATTGGCTGCCATTGGGCCACAGTCACACACTGTGGCCAGTTTTCTTTCATTACTTTAATTGTTTTGTGTTCATTACCTGCAATTAGTTTGTTCTACAATGAGTTAGTACAGGAACATGTAGGTTCCATTAGTAGATGTGACTAAATGGCATCAGCCAGAGCAAGTTAATGTTCATAGTCAAAAGATGTTTCTTACCCAGGAACTGCAGATATATAAAGGAGCTTGATCACTTGCTTTAGTACAACAGACAAGGTATACATGGTTCCCTGACTGACAGATGGAGCTAGATATATCAAGATGTACAGTCTGTAAATAACTTGCTGAGAAATATGTCCATAACGCTGTGTGTTCATGCTCCAGGTGACAACGGCAGTGACTGGATGAAGCACTGGGTGAAGGGAGGACACAACTACTACTACAACCTGAAGACAGGAGAGGGCTCCTGGACTGAACCTGCAGACTTCCTACAGAACAACACCCAGCTCAACAAGGAGGACATCCAGGTAGGCTAAGATGGATACTGGGAGCCCTGGGTGAAGTTTCCCCTGTGTACAGAGCTAGGATCAGTTCCTCCTGCCCAAATCATAACGTCAACCATTAGTGGGGAAAATGTAAGACTGGCCGTGTCTAGGGGCAGTTTCACCCTACACCATACAGGGCTTTGCCTCTTCCTCTCTGGCTGTATTCATTGAGCTGAAACATTCAGAACCTTGTAGATAGAATTGTAATGAATAGAACGTGCATGATTCCCTCTTACATGAGACTCCTCTGTTCTACAAAATGCATTTCTATGTGGACGATCTATAACGCTGCACCCAGCTGAACAGGCCGCAGTACTGTGGTGTTGTAGTGATGTAGCTTTGTGGAGCATGCTAACAGCGCTCCTCCTACCACTCCCATTGTTTTTAAAGGAAATGCTAATACTAAACTCCTCCGTAGCTAAGTGGACAACCTCAAGTCTTACATTGTTTATGCTCATGCAGGCGAATGTATAGTTGAGATCATTGTGCGCAACTCAGATCTTAATATAAATCATTCAATAATATCAATAGTAGACTTGCCAAAAAACTAGTAGTTAAGTGCGTGGATCCCAAGTGTGAATACTGTCATGGTCCATACAGACTACCTTCTTGGTATTTGTACGATTAGGTGAATTTGCCATTTGAGATTTTCCTTTATCATTCTCACTTAACTCCCATCTCTTTTGCTAAAAACAGACACACCTTCCACTGCCACCCCTAAAGCTGTGTTGATACTATGTCATTATGTAAGTGGGCCTGTGTGTGACTGGCTCTCTGTTGTCAATCAGTCTGTGGTTTCCGGGGTGACCACCACCTACAACCGGGAGCAGCTGTGGCTGGCCAATGAGAGCCTGATTGCCAAGCTGCAGGCCGGATGCCGTGGCTACCTGGTGAGGAAAGGCCTGAAGGAGAGAAAAGACTTCCTGAAATCTCAGGACCCAGCCATTACCACCATACAGGTCAGAGGTCAAACTCTTCCCTTCCTTTGGACATGGAGTGAATCTCAGTATTTCCTTGATTCTTCACATCCTTTCTCCTCATCTCCTTCTCAAAGTCCATTGGAGCAGAAGACTTGAGCTTCCTCCACTCGGATCTTCTCCTCCAATGCGCTTTGAGAAGGAGGCGAGGAGAGGGGGCGCGAGCAATCAAGGAAATACAATTGAGATTCACCCATAGTCATTACACATTTCACATTTCACAGTACACACTTTGAAAATGTATATATTTTAAATGTGACCTTTATTTAACTTGGCAAGTCAGTTGAGAACAAATTCTTATTTACAATGATGGCCTAAACCCGGCCGACGCCAGCCTATGGGACTCCTAATTCTATATGCCTATGGGACTCCAGGGGCGGCAGGTAGAGCTTGGACTAGTAACCGAAAAGTTGCTGGATCGAATCCCCGAGCTTGTCGTGGTAATTTCCTGTATTACTAAGTGAAAGGAGAGTTTACAAACCACACACAAGTCAGAGTTATACTTTAAACTTAATCTTTTAGTAATATGAGCTTCACCATAGCCCTTTAACTCTCAGATCAATTCAGTGTCAATAAATTAATTCTGAGAGTGTCAACATAATGGCAACAGATCTTTTATAGCAAAGATCCACCCCTCTCAACTCACAATGACGAACCACAGGTCTTAGGAAAACTGCATAAAGGAAGACTTTTACTTGAGAGAGGAGTATCCCATAGCCAGACAGCATTAGCTATAAATTATCGTTCAGTTTGCTCTCTTAGACGAGGTTCTACTTCTCGTTCTTGATATTACCAAAACATTACCTCATCCAATGGCATATATCAATTGTCAATTCTAGATACTCCCATCTCAAATACAATCCCTCCAGGACAAGCTCACAGAGAGGAGTGAGCCTCTAGGTCATATACCATGAAAGATAAGTTTGGACATCAGAGGGGACATACAGTGGTTCCAGACACTGTCCTACTCCTCCCCCCAAATGGGAAAAGTAGGGAGTGACTGGCACACAGACATTGTGGAGCCAAGAGATAATTATTCCCCCTCAATCATCCCTTCACATGGTTTAAAAGACACGTTTTAGAAGACAAGCCTGACCTCTCCCCTCTCTGGGCCCAAGTGACTTTCCCACATAAGCATATTTCTGAAAGTTGATAAAACATCTTATTTATCAATGTTACCTAACTGATTCTGCTACGACAAGCTGACGAGGTTAAAATCTGTAGTTCTGCCCCTGAACAAGGCAGTTAACCCACTGTTCCTAGAGCGTCATTGTAAATAAGAATTTGTTCTCAACTGACTTGCCTAGTTAAATAAAAGAATCATGTCTGGATGTGATAGAACATACACAACCCCAGTGCTACACAGCCAGTCTCAAATCATTCCCTTAGCCCTAAGCCTTCAACAGTATCTACCCAGTTCTGCAAACACTGAAGGGTTTGGGCCAAGTGGGAACTGCTGACATTTTAAAGAAAACATTCTACCACTTTATTGCCATGTTTAACTTTAAGGGACAGTTTCTCAGACTGGTCTAAGAGCACTTTCAATGGTGATTCTTCATTGAGCATGATTTTTAATCTAGGACTCAGACTGTCTGTGAATTTGGCCCTAAAAATGCTCTTGTGCTTCTTAACACTGGTCCTGTATATTTATCTGTATCTTACAGGCTCATTTTAGAGGCTACAAGCAGAGGAAGGTCTACATAAAGAGGAAGGAGTACCTGAATGACCACAGCGAGGATGCTGTAAAGGTAAGGTCTCCACCTACTGTACGTGTAGCCATCTTTATAATAAAACAACAATACATGACCTTGATTGGTGGGTCCTGTTCATTGGGGCATGCAACGTTCTAAACGCTTTGCAAAATAAACATTTACTCTTCTTATTGGACAAGGCCAGGTTGTCCCTCCCTGTTTCAGTCCATTTACTCTTCTTATTGGACAAGGCCAGGTTGTCCCTCCCTGTTTCAGTCCATTTACTCTTCTTATTGGACAAGGCCAGGTTGTCCCTCCCTGTTTCAGTCCATTTACTTTTCTTATTGGACAAGGCCAGGTTGTCCCTCCCTGTTTCAGTCCATTTACTTTTCTTATTGGACAAGGCCAGGTTGTCCCTCCCTGTTTCAGTCCATTTACTTTTCTTATTGGACAAGGCCAGGTTGTCCCTCCCTGTTTCAGTCCATTTACTCTTCTTATTGGACAAGGCCAGGTTGTCCCTCCCTGTTTCAGTCCATTTACTTTTCTTATTGGACAAGGCCAGGTTGTCCCTCCCTGTTTCAGTCCATTTACTTTTCTTATTGGACAAGGCCAGGTTGTCCCTCCCTGTTTCAGTCCATTTACTTTTCTTATTGGACAAGGCCAGGTTGTCCCTCCCTGTTTCAGTCCATTTACTTTTCTTATTGGACAAGGCCAGGTTGTCCCTCCCTGTTTCAGTCCATTTACTTTTCTTATTGGACAAGGCCAGGTTGTCCCTCCCTGTTTCAGTCCATTTTCTTTTATTTTGGGCCTTAATGAACATGAGCCTGTGTTGCTGCTTTTCCTTTAAGTCTGAGGTTTTTGGTGAATTTCAAATCTTTTTTAGTATTGACCTAGTTGAGTTATTGTTTTAGATCCAGTCGATGGTGAGGATGCACCAAGCTCGCAAGAAGTACAGAGACCGCCTGAAGCACTTCAAGGACCATGTGAGTTGATGTATTTAGTTAACCCTTATTTTACAAGATACGCCTAGTGGTTAGGGCGTTGGACTAGTAACCGGAAGGTTGCAAGTTCAAATCCCCGAGCTGACAAGGTACAAATCTGTCGTTCTGCCCAAGAACAAGGCAGTTAACCCACTGTTCCTAGGCTGTCATTGAAAATAAGAATTTGTTCTTAACTGACTTTCCTAGTTAAATAAAGTTTTTTTTTTATGTATTAGTAGCGGGTAGTTTGAATCCCAGATTGAACAAATGTTAACTATTTGATATATTAGGGGTACCCAACCTTACGAGATCTGGAGCCTGATGATTTTCTGTTCTACCTGATAATTAATTGCTGGTGTCCCAGGTCTAAATCAGTCCCTGATTAGAGGGGAATCACCCACCTGGTGTCCCAGGTCTAAATCAGTCCATGATTAGAGGGGAATCACCCACCTGGTGTCCCAGGTCTAAATCAGTCCCTGATTAGAGGGGAATCACCCACCTGGTGTCCCAGGTCTAAATCAGTCCCTGATTAGAGGGGAATCACCCACCTGGTGTCCCAGGTCTAAATCAGTCCCTGATTAGAGGGGAATCACCCACCTGGTGTCCCAGGTCTAAATCAGTCCCTGATTAGAGGGGAATCACCCACCTGGTGTCCCAGGTCTAAATCAGTCCCTGATTAGAGGGGAATCACCCACCTGGTGTCCCAGGTCTAAATCAGTCCCTGATTAGAGGGGAATCACCCACCTGGTGTCCCAGGTCTAAATCAGTCCCTGATTAGAGGGGAATCACCCACCTGGTGTCCCAGGTCTAAATCAGTTCCTGATTAAAGGGGAACAATGAAAAAACGCAGTGGAACTGGCTTCCAGGTCCAGAGTTGAGTTTGAGGGTGAATTACTATAAAAAAAAGAGGTATTTCTGGAAAATGAGTGATCTTTGACGAAAGACAAGTAGCTAGAAGGTCCAGTAGCTTGTAGAGTCTGGTTCCTGTTAAGGTTTCCTGCTCTCAGGGAATGTTGCCTTGTTACTATGCTACTACTTGACTCTAGCCCAGCTAACAGCAAAGCACGTTGTCAATTTTGTGAAAAGCGCTACATAAATGTGACTGAGGTGAGTTGTAGTTTTTGGTGTGCCCAGGGCTGTCTGTTCTCTAGTCTTCTGTATTCACTGTATGATGTCACATCTAACTCTTTATATCCTCGCCTGACACATCCACTGACATTTACTCTCTCTGCGTCCCAATGGCACCCTATTCCCTAAATAGTGCACTACTTTCAAATAGTGCACTACTTTTGACCAGAGCCCTATGGGCCCTGGTCATAGTAGTGTACTATATAGGAAATTGGGTGCCATGTGGGACACACTCGTCCCACATTTTAAATGTCCTTTCAGCTTAATGAGGCTACTAGGCTAGATGGCTCACTTAACTCTGTACCCTGACTAACTACAGATCACCAATGTAATCTTTCTCTTTAGAAAAGTGCTGCTTCCCAAATGGCACCCTGTTCCCTATATAGTGCACTACTTTTGACCAGAGCTCTATTAAGGGAATGGGGTGCCATTTGGGACACAGTCATGTTTTTGATCAGTGAAGTGACTGCTGTTTGCTCTGTTGCAGATCAATGATGTGGTGAAGATCCAGGCGTTCATCAGAGCCAACAAAGCCAGAGACGACTACAAGACACTCAGTGAGTATGATGATGATGATGAGAACCCTCACCCACCACTGGCTTTCTCTTTTCTCCATCTTCTCTCTGTACTGAGTCTCGTCTCCCAGCTGTTCTTTCTGCCACATACGACTCCATCCTGACTGAATCCCTCTCTCTCACTGTCTCTCACTGTCTCTCACTGTCTCTCACTGTCTCTCTCACACAGTCAACGCTGACGATCCTCCCATGGCGGTGGTGCGCAAGTTCGTCCACCTCCTGGACCACAGCGACCAGGACTTTCAGGAAGAGCTGGACTTGATGAGGCTCCGGGAGGAGGTGGTCACCAACATCCGCTCCAACCAGCAGCTGGAGAATGACCTGAACCTGATGGACATCAAGATCGGCCTGCTGGTCAAGAACAAGATCACCCTGCAGGAGGTGGTGTCCCACAGCAACAAGCTGACCAAGAAGAACAAGGGCGAGCTGTCCAACCTGATGATGATGAACAAACAGAGAGGAGGCCTGAAGGCTCTGAGCAAGGAGAAGAGGCTCAAGCTGGAGGCCTATCAGTATCTTTTCTACCTGCTGCAGGTACTGTAGATGCTGTGTGTCAACGCATATATGTATCGATCTCCTCAAACAGTTAGCAAAGCTGTACTGCAAAGGGAATCACACTCGCAAACAGTTGAGAAACATAAAACACTGTAGGTGACAGTAAGCAGACTAGAAACAGACCAGGAAAACATCCAATCTAACCGTAGTTAACGTGTTTCCTTTCTGTCCTCCCTGCAGACCAACCCCACCTACCTGGCCAAGCTCATCTTCCAGATGCCCCAGAATAAGTCCACTAAGTTCATGGACTCTGTGATCTTCACCCTGTATAACTACGCCTCCAACCAGAGAGAGGAGTACCTGCTGCTCAAACTCTTCAAGACCGCCCTGCAGGAGGAGATCAAGTAAGGAGCTAATACTTGAAACAATAGGATTCATCAATAAGGCCTGGGGAGGTGTGGTATATGGCCAATATACCACGGATAAGGGTTGTTCTTACGCATGACGCAACGCAGAGTGCCTGGATACAGCCTTTAGCCATGGTATATTGGCTATATACCACAAACCCCCATGGTACCGTATTGCTTTTATGAACTGGTTACCAATGTAATTACAGCAGTAAAAAGGGTTTTGTCATACCTGTGGTATACGGTCTGATATACCACGGCTGTCAGCCAACCAGCATTCAGGGATCGAACCACCCAGTTTATAACTTAGCATATGCCACTTACAGTCATGCATATTTCATATGGGTAGCCCTAGCGGGAATCGAACACATGAGCCTTGGCGATGAAGCGCTATGCTCTACCAACTGAGTCACACAGAAACACTTATACAGTCTAGCAGTGTCTCACCATGTTCCTAACCTTGGGTTCTCAGATCCAAAGTGGATCAGATCCAGGAGATCGTCACGGGCAACCCCACAGTCATCAAGATGGTGGTGAGTTTCAACCGCGGCGCCCGAGGCCAGAATGCACTGCGTCAGATCCTGGCACCTGTCGTCAAGGAAATCATGGAAGACAAGACGCTGAACATCAAGACTGACCCGGTGGACATCTACAAGAGCTGGGTCAACCAGATGGAGACACAAACTGGAGAGGCCAGGTGAGTGGAGGAGGAGTCTGGGTAATGGAGTTCAGAGGAGACTGTCAGAGAGGAGTTGGAGTTTGGCGTCAACTGTTCAAAGATGGAAAGTATTAGAGCTGTCGTTACAATTTCTGAGTGAAATTGTATGACTGTGTACCTTTCTCTCGCTCTTTCCCTCCCCCCCTTTCTGTACCACCTCTTGCCCCTCCCCTTCTCTTCTCCAACAGTAAACTACCCTATGAGGTAACACCAGAGCAGGCTATGAGTCACGAGGAGGTGCGCACTCGCCTGGAAGCGTCCATCAAGAACATGAGGACGGTCACAGACAAGTTCCTGTCCGCCATCATTGTCTCTGTGGACAAAATCCCGTAAGTGTCTCTAGCTCTGTTCTCAATAGAATTACGAGAAGGGACAGAGCCCTTCAGACCACAGCAATTTGATTGGAACACTCGTGGCTACACTCAATATGGCTGCCTGTCCACCCGTCATCTGGAATGGGAATGTCCATTCTAGTCATTTATATTTCCATGCTGCTCTCATTTAATAGGGGTCGGTCCAAACTACTACTGCCCTCGAGGGCCACATCTACTAGTTCTCAACCTTGCCTTTTTATCAACAGGTGATTTAGACCTGGAATCTGTGACATGAATTGATAGTTGTACATGTTGTAAAGGAGAAGCAGCAGACATTAGATGTAGCCTGTGTGACTCCGTTTTTCATCCCTGCTCTACAGAACATGAACCAGCAACTGTGGGTTATGATGCTTATCACTTCTATGAGAGAGGGTCACTTATAGGGAATAAACCAGTTCTAAATACATTCTAGAAAAGTAAAGAAATGGGTCTTTGTGTGTGTCAGGTATGGGATGCGTTTCACCTCCAAGGTGCTGAAGGACACACTCCATGAGAAGTTCCCCGACGCTACAGAGGACGAGCTTCTAAAGGTGTCATTATATCATTCTTATACCATAGTCAACTGTTATACTGTACTGCTAGAACGGTGCTCTGCTCTACGGTGCTCTGCTCTACGGTGCTCTGCTCTACGGTGCTCTGCTCTACGGTGCTCTGCTCTACGGTGCTCTGCTCTACGGTGCTCTGCTCTACGGTGCTCTGCTCTACGGTGCTCTGCTCTACGGTGCTCTGCTCTACGGTGCTCTGCTCTGCTCTACGGTGCTCTGCTCTGCTCTACGGTGCTCTGCTCTGCTCTACGGTGCTCTGCTCTGCTCTACTGTGCTCTGCTCTGCTCTACTGTGCTGGCTCTGCTCTACGGGGCGGGCTCTGCTCTACGGGGCGGGCTCTGCTCTACGGGGCGGGCTCTGCTCTACGGGGCGGGCTCTGCTCTACGGGGCGGGCTCTGCTCTACGGGGCGGGCTCTGCTCTACGGGGCGGGCTCTGCTCTACGGGGCGGGCTCTGCTCTACGGGGCGGGCTCTGCTCTACGGGGCTCTGCTCTGCTCTACGGGGCTCTGCTCTGCTCTACGGGACTCTGCTCTGCTCTACGGGGCTCTGCTCTGCTCTACGGGGCTCTGCTCTGCTCTACGGGGCTCTGCTCTGCTACTTGCACTGTTATCCTGGTGAGCTTGACTTGGTATCACTCTTCTTCTACTGAATGTGGTTTCCTCCTTTCTCTTCCCTCTCCTTAACTCCATCTCTCCTCTCTCCCTTGTTCTCCTTCTCTCTTCCTCCCCTTTCTACAGCTATGCTCTCCTCCCTTGTCTTCTCTCCTCTGTTGGAACATGTCTTTCTGTACTCCTGCTGAGACAAGGTGAGACAGTCCCCCCTCCTTCTCTACAAACACCCAGGCTGCATACCAATTCTGTTAAAAACCTTCCTTCCTCTTCGCTGCAAACTTCCCTCGTCTCCTTTTCTCCCTGACTAGTAAGTTTGAATCTCTGAACATTACTTAACTTTTTCAAGTCCAAGATTAGTGGATATAATGTATTGGCTATAAAGAAAAGGAGTCCAAGATTACTGGGACACAGCAACAGTTTTATACAATCAGTAAAACCCTGTCCACTGGTGTCCCTTGACAGGCTTGGTGTTGCCTGTGATGCCTACAGGAGGTACAGTGCTCTATCTAACGGGGGTGTGTCTGTTCAGATCGTGGGTAACCTGCTGTACTACCGCTACATGAATCCGGCCATCGTGGCGCCCGACGCCTTCGACATCATCGACCTGTCGGCCGGAGGTCAGCTGACCACAGACCAACGGCGGAACCTGGGCTCCATCGCCAAGATGCTGCAGCACGCCGCGTCCAATAAGATGTTCTTGGGGGACAACGCCCACCTCAACCCCATCAACGAGTACCTCAGCAGCTCCTACCAGAAGTTCAGGTGCAGTGGAGGACGGTCTTTATGGGTCGTGTTCATTAGGGCATGCTGTGGAAAATGTTAAAATGGAAAACATTTATCACTCTCTGTCTTGTGCTATAAATATTATCTTGGTGCGTTTAATCCCCATCTAAGCATCGACATTGAAATGGATGCAGATTAAAAAACACGTTCCATTGTTGATCCTTTGAAGGGGCCTGGCATGTGTTTGAAGGGGCCTGGCATGTGTTTGAAGGGGCCTGGCATGTGTTTGAAGGGGCCTGGCATGTGTTTGAAGGGGCCTGGCATGTGTTTGAAGGGTCAGAAGACATTTACAGGATCATAAAAACATGAAATTGTGCTTTGTACAAGCAAGAGTTAGAATATGTGTTGCTTCTCTTTTTTAAATAAATCGTCAACCAAAGATTGTGACACGTGAATTTACATCTAACTTAAACGTGGAAATAATGGCTGGTAAGAGGGCGTCCTGAGGTGTGTAGCTTCTTACCCTCCTTGAATCTCTGTTCCTCCGCAGGCGTTTCTTCTTCCTGGTAAGAGGGCGTCCTGAGGTGGGCGGGGCATGTGTGTAGCTTCTCACCCTCCTTGTATCTCTGTTCCTCCGCAGGCGTTTCTTCTTGGCGGCGTGTGACGTCCCGTCATTGGAGGACAAGTTCAACGTGGATCAGTACTCTGACCTGGTCACGCTTCAGAAACCTGTCATCTACATCTCTATAGGGGAGGTCATCAACACACACACGGTCAGTCTCTCTCACACACACACACACACACACACACACACACACACACACACACACACACACACACACACACACGCTTATTTCTGCCCTCATAAATAAAAATGAGTACTCTCTTACACACTTCTCAGTGAGTTTACTTTTTCTCTGTTGTGAAAAACCAAATTATATGTGGAGGAGTCATTTTGTACAATTTTGTGACTAAGTACTAGTGTATTTTCTCATAGCCAGTACCACAGAGGGATAATGTGTTTGCTCCCATATGAAGCCAAAGGCAAATGTCCACATTGTGTGAACAATAAAGATTTTTACATTGTAATGTTCTTGCTCGTTCCCCCACCCCAGCTGCTGTTGGACCACCAGGATGCCATCGCCTCGGAGCACAACGACCCCATCCACGAGCTGCTGGAAGACCTGGGAGAGGTGCCCACCATAGAGTCCCTCATCGGTCAGTACCGTAGATATTCCATAGTCCCCCATGGGTCAGTACCGTAGATGTTCCATAGTCCCTCGGTCAGTACCGTAGATATTCCAGAGTCCCTCATCGGTCAGTACCGTAGATATTCCAGAGTCCCTCATCGGTCAGTACCGTAGATATTCCAGAGTCCCTCATCGGTCAGTACTGTAGATATTCCAGAGTCCCTCATCGGTCAGTACCGTAGATATTCCAGAGTCCCTCATCGGTCAGTACCGTAGATGTTCCATAGTCCCTCGGTCAGTACCGTAGATATTCCAGAGTCCCTCATCGGTCAGTACCGTAGATATTCCAGAGTCCCTCATTGGTCAGTACCGTAGATATTCCAGAGTCCCTCATCGGTCAGTACCGTAGATATTCCAGAGTCCCTCATCGGTCAGTACCGTAGATATTCCAGAGTCCCTCATCGGTCAGTACCGTAGATATGCCATGTAGTCCCTCGGTCAGTACCGTAGATGTTCCATCTAGTCCCTCATCGGTCAGTACCGTAGATGTTCCATAGTCCCTCATCGGTCAGTACCGTAGATGTTCCATAGTCCATCGGTCAGTACAGTAGATATGCCATATAGTCCCTCGGTCAGTACCGTAGATGTTCCATAGTCCCTCATCGGTCAGTACCGTAGATGTTCCATAGTCCCTCATCGGTCAGTACCGTAGATGTTCCAGAGTCCCTCATCGGTCAGTACCGTAGATGTTCCATAGTCCATCGGTCAGTACTGTAGATGTTCCATAGTCCATGGGTCAGTACCGTAGATGTTCCATAGTCCATCGGTCAGTACCGTAGATGTTCCATAGTCCATCGGTCAGTACCGTAGATGTTCCATAGTCCATCGGTCAGTACCGTAGATGTTCCATAGTCCATCGGTCAGTACCGTAGATGTTCCATAGTCCATCGGTCAGTACCGTAGATGTTCCATAGTCCATCGGTCAGTACCGTAGATGTTCCATAGTCCATCGGTCAGTACCGTAGATGTTCCATAGTCCATCGGTCAGTACCGTAGATGTTCCATAGTCCATCGGTCAGTACCGTAGATGTTCCATAGTCCATCGGTCAGTACCGTAGATGTTCCATAGTCCATCGGTCAGTACCGTAGATGTTCCATAGTCCATCGGTCAGTACCGTAGATGTTCCATAGTCCATCGGTCAGTACCGTAGATGTTCCATAGTCCATCGGTCAGTACCGTAGATGTTCCATAGTCCATCGGTCAGTACCGTAGATGTTCCATAGTCCATCGGTCAGTACCGTAGATGTTCCATAGTCCATCGGTCAGTACCGTAGATGTTCCATAGTCCATCGGTCAGTACCGTAGATGTTCCATATAGTCCATCGGTCAGTACCGTAGGAATGCCATAGAGTCCCCCATGGGTCAGTACCGTAGACAAAAGTATGCTGTGTTCATATTTTCATACATGTAAAATGTAGAGGGGCAAGATGAGAAAGGAACAGGCCTAATAAATGTTTCCTATGTGTCCGTGGTGTATCTGCTCTGTCCTACTCCATCAGTGAAGAAACCATAGTCTTCTAAATGTCTCCCCGGTCATCGCTCTCCCCTCTTAGAGCTCCCTTCCACCCTCCCCACAACTTCATGGGATTCTACAGTGGATGTGAATGACACAACTTCCTCTCCTCTAACTGTCCCCTGTTCTCCCTCCAGGTGAGAACCCCCTCCCCCCAGGGGACCCCAACAGGGAGACGATGGGGAAGACAGAGGTGTCCCTCACCCTCGCCAACAAGTTTGATGTTCCCGGAGAGGCCAATGCCGAGATGGACGCCAGGACTCTACTGCTTAAGTAAGAGTAATATTAGTATACAATAAAAATATACACACTTTCTTAGGGCTCTTTCTCAATTGTCTAAATCGGTCCTCGCTTCGCCTTCTCGACTGCTCTTATCTGAAAGAACTGACCGGGTGGAAGCCAGCCTAATAATAAGCTGCCACCATATTGTTTTCACCTGCCAAGTTTCATTTCCAATCCGTGCAGATGATGGAGAGGACAGATTTTTAAGCAATTAGATCCAAGGTGTTAGTTCAAAAGGAGGCCAAATTGAGTTCCCGGACTCCTCAGTCGTTTGTGCATTCCCAGCTGAACCTTATCTTCCCTCTTTCTGGCCTGCTACACTAGAGGCGTAACCTTTGCAGAGCGTGAGACGCTTCAATTAATTTAAATGAAACCTGGGTGTTAGCGCCGGCTCCGGGAGGCTCACGCTGCTCAGAATGTTTTTTTCGCTCTGGTTGTAATTTCCAGATTTCGACTCACAGCTCACACCCAAGAACAATAGCATAAAGTGGCTTTCGCTCTGCTCACACCGGCTAAAAGTTACGCTTCCAGTCTAGCAGCTAAAAATAAACCTACTGTTGTCTTGACACCCTAGAATAGCTCCTATGTCTCTTTCCCCCTATCTTTCTCTCTCCAGCACCAAGCGGCTGATCGTGGATGTGATCCGGTTCCAACCTGGAGAAACACTCACTGAGATTCTGGAGGGTGCTGCCAATCCTGAACAGGTGAGGCACTGAGGAGGTAGGGATGAATGAGGGAGACCTGGACAAAACGTTTCAGTGCAATAGTGAACGTGTAAACTTGGCAGTATAACGCCTAAACAGTACACTGAGCTCAAAGTATTGGGACGGTGACACATTCAGTTGTTTTGGCTCTGTACTCCAGCACTTTGATTTGAAATGATACAATGACTGAGGTTAAAGTACTGACTGTCAGCTTTTAATTTGAGGGTATTTTCATCCAAATTACAGCGCTTTTTGTACATAGTCCCCCCATTTTTAGGGGACCTATTAAAGTAGTCTCAACTTTATTATTTGTTCCCATGTTCCTAGCATGCAATGATGATAAAATCAAGCTTGGGACTCTACGACCTTGTTGGATGCAGTTGCTGTCTTGGTTGTGTTTTGATTATTTTGTGCCCAATATAAATGAATGGTAAATAATTGAAGTCACTTTAAGTGTCTTGTTTTGAACACTTCTACATTGTGGATGCTGCCATGATTACAGGTAGTCCTGAATGAACCGTGATGAATGAGGAAGTTAGAGGCATAAATATCATACCCTCCGTTATTGTAATGGTGAGAGGTTAGCATGTCTTGGGGTATGATACTTGTGCGCCTAACTTTTGTACCCTGCACACACTAATTGACAAAGAAACAAAACAAAGGCAAAGTCTTCTCAACAAAGCATGAGATCAAAAAGGCTTTAGGCACCGAGTGGTGCAGCGGTGTAAGGCTCTGCAGGGCTTGAGGTGTCACTACAGATCCGGGTTCGATCCCAGGCTGTGTCGCAGCTGGCTGCAACCGGGAGGCCCATGATGCCGCACAATTGGCCCAGCGTCGTCTGGGTTAGGGGAGGTTTTGGCCTTGTCCCATTGCGCTCTAGTGACTCCTGTGGGGGGTCGGGCACATGCACGCTGACACGGTCACCAGCTAGCTGTACAGTGTTTCCTTCGACACATTGGGTTAATGGAGCAGTGTGTCGAAGCAGTGCGGCTTGGCAGGGCCGTGTTTTGGAGGACACATGGCTCTCGACCTTTGCTTCCCCCGAGTCCGTACGGGAGTTGCAGCGATGGGACAAGACTAACTACCATTTGGGTACTTTTTCCAACACTGCAAAACAAGGTAGAAACTGAGATGCACTTCCTAACCTCCTTCCAAATGTATGACCATATTAGAGACACATATTTGCCTCAGATTACACAGAACCACAAAGGATTTGAAAACAAATCAAATGTTGATCAACTCCCATA
Organism: Oncorhynchus mykiss; assembly: GCF_057628025.1. NCBI lineage: Eukaryota > Metazoa > Chordata > Actinopteri > Salmoniformes > Salmonidae > Oncorhynchus > Oncorhynchus mykiss. Next base: position 33,383,704 of record NC_143047.1, read on the forward strand.
TCTATTAGGTGAAATACCACAGTGTGCCATCACAGTAGCAAGATTTGTGACCTGTTGCCACAAAAAAGAGCAACCAGTGAGGCACAAACACCACTGTAAATACAACCCATATTTACTTTTTATTGATTTTCCCTTTTGTACTTCAACTATTTGCTCATTTTGACAACACTGTACATAGCCATAATAACATTTGAAATTTCTCTATTCTTTTAACTTGTGTGTAATGTTTACTGTTCATTTTGGATTGGCAATGTAAACACATGTTTCCCATGCAAATAAATTCCTTTGAATTGAGGGAGAGGGAAGGATGCAAACCTGTAATATTAGTTAGCAGCTCACTAACACTTAATCTTTGTTTTTTATTATATTGTTGTGCCATAGAGTTAAAGCAGAGAGGGCACACCACTAAAGACTGGTAGCTTGCACCAGTTTAAAGTAGTCAACTGAGTAGGACTTCCTCTGGGTTCGGGAGTTATCACTTTTGCTTGGCTTTATTCAACTATGATTTGTGCACAATGACAGTATAGGGTGAAGTAGCCCCTAGACGCTGATCTGCAGTCAGTTTAGCATTTTCCCCACTACTGTTTAGGTTAGAATTGGGGGAAGGGAAGCTGATCCTAGATCTGTGCCTTGGGGAATCTTCCCCCCAGTGCCACAGCAACACATGACACCACCCCTGTTTTCCCCCTTCCAGGAAGTGGAGTACCAGCGTGCTATGCAGCGACGGGCCATCCGCGACGCCAAAACCCCAGAGAAGATGAAGCAGGCCAAGCCGGTGGTGGATGACAGCCTGACGCTGCAGGGCAAGAAGGACAAGATCAGGAGCAACCTGCAGCGCCTGGCAGAGCTGGGCAAGGTGCACCCTGAGAACCGCTACCAGGACCTCATCAACGACATCGCCAAGGTACTGTACAGCTCGCTAGTTGAAGCTGTGTGTGTCTCCACCCCTTGAACCACTTCTAGGACCCTAATCAACGACATCGCCATGGTACTGTGTGAGAGAGAGTCAGTGTTTCTGTGTCTGTCACGTGATGTGTGTGTGGTACTTATAGTATACGTGTTTTTGTGGATGTGCCACATAAAATATAACGTGTTTGTTCCAGGACATCCGAAACCAGCGGCGGTATCGGCAGCGGAGGAAGGCGGAGCTGGTGAAGCTCCAACAGACAAATGCCGCCCTCAACTCCAAGACCGCCTTCTACAACGTCCAGATTGACTACTACAATCAGTACATCAAGACCTGCATGGACAACCTGGCCAGCAACAAGGGCAAGTGAGTGGCCTTTGTCTTCATACCAGAGGGAAGACGCTAGCCTCCAGGTTTGAGAGGTGGGCAGGTGACTGGAGGGATGCAGGTTGGAATCCCAGGGTTCACGGAGGATGTTTTGTGTGTCAGTAGAATAAAGGATCAAGAGCTCAACTCTGAATTCTTATTACAGAAATGTTGTTTGGTGTAAGTGAATAAGATAGATGGGGAAACTTGCACTGCGGAGGTCAAGGGTTTGAACCTATTAGAGGGCTGGGTGGAGCCATTGTCATACTTTTTACATCTGGGTTGTGTTCATTAGGACACACGTTAACAAAATGTTGAAAAACGTAACAAGTGTTTGTTATTGGGCAAGTCTAGGAAGTACCTCCATTTTATTAAGTTTTAATTCCATGCCTAGACCCTGAAATGGAATGGAACTACCAAAATGTTAAGTTTCTAGCAGAAGGCAACTGCAACTTAGGTTGCAGGAACGTCATTACATGGACTGCTATTTCCTCTGTTACAATGTGTGACAGTGTTATGGACACTATTCTCTCCCTCCCTCAGGCTGTCAAAGAAACCAGGCGACACCAAGGCCAAGAAGAGTAAACAGGTGTCTCAGAAGTACACCGCGGCTCGCCTCCATGAGAAGGGTGTGCTGATCGAGATTGAAGACCTGCAGACAAACCAGTAAGTTAAAGATAGACCTTGGATGTTTAGTTAATAATTGTTTACCAAATGTTGTCTTGATAGTTAGCTGTATGGGATTTATGATGTAATATGGATACATCTCATGACATCACACAAATCCTTAGTTTTAGGCAAACAATTGTGACATCCCCCTCCCCCACACACAGGTTTAAAAACGTTATCTTTGAGATCTCTCCATCGGAGGCGGTTGGAGTGTTCGATGTGAAGGCCAAGTTCATGGGAGTGCACTTGGAGACGTTACAGTTGGAATACCAGGTATACATGTGAATGATGTACAGTGATGCTGGGATGTGAAAAAGGTGGTCCAATGGGATTTTATGGTTGATATTTCTGTCTTTTTTTAAATACTTTTTCAAATTATTCCTTCTCCATTTCTCCTCATCTCCCTCGCTCTCCCCTTTCTCTGCTCCTCTCCCTCTTCCTGCCTCTCGTGCTCTCCCTTCCTCTCCATCTCATCTCTCTTACTCATCTCTTACTCTCCCTTCTCTTCTCTCTCCCAGGACCTCCTGCAGCTGCAGTATGAGGGTGTGGCTGTGATGAAGCTCTTCGACAGGGCCACCATCAATGTCAACCTGCTCATCTTCCTGCTCAACAAGAAGTTTTACGGGAAATAGATGGATGAGACGGGGAGATGGATGGAAAGAGAAGGAGAGGGGGCTACAGACACTGTTGAGAACAGAACATCTAACAGAGGGCCTTGGCTCTATGCTGTCTTAGCTCGGTTTCCCCCTCTTCCGCACTACTTTAAGTATATGTATTCATTATGTGCCTTATTGAGATGGAATATTCACCGTACGGTATGTGCCTTATTCGCCAAAGAAAAGTCCCCCGGAAGCCTGCTGGATGCTCCAAGTGTATCCTCGTCAGGATCCAGAGTGCTTGTTGCGTTTTGTGTTACTGTGTTACTGTAAGACTGTCAAAGGTATAAGATATGGATTTGTCTGTCAGGCGCTTGTTTTCCGGTTATTTGAAACGCAATTCAACAGTCGCATGTTGATGACATCGCAAGCAATTTTGTCATACAGTATAACTTTAAGGAACTTGCAAATCCACTATTGGCATAGGAAATAGCCTTTCAAGAGTAGACTGAACAATCAATGTAGAAAAGATGTGTTATGCTTTGTGTTGAATAAATTTATAAAAGAAAACTGTTATTATTTATTCTTTGTCAGTCCTCCAAGTATAGTTAAGGTTACTTTCTTTTATTTTCCTTTTAAGGAGCATAGTTGTCAGATCAAATCACGCTTCATAGTTCTTTAGTCACACATTCACTATTAATTGAAAATACGGTGACTTCAGTTGATTTAACTCCGTTCACCACTGAAGGAGACCGTTCATACACTCAGTCTAGAGTGAGGTATTATATAACAATGACGAGAGATATGCTTTAGGTTCCAGTAGATGTCACTCACTGTACACTAAACAAACCGTCTCGGCACAGAATCCTTATGACAATCTGCTCCATTTCAGAAGACTGGAAAGCGTGATCTACAGTAATGCCCTGTCAGAATAGTTTTGAAATGTTTGTTTTAACCAGTGTACCCTTGTATTGAAGTTAATTTACACTGGGCCTAACCAGGATATAGTTATCTAGGAGCCTAAGCTCTTTCGCCTGTAGTCCATAGAATGTTCTACATGTTTTAAAGAATAAAGCTTTAATAATGCCATGTTTCGTGAGATACATATTACCAGTGACGTATAAAAAATGGTGACACTTTTTAAAACATTAAGATTTTTAAATGATTAAATGCTAAGAATGCTTACACATGATTATACATTTTAATATTTATAAATTGTTAAATACACATTGGTTATTATGCACACTTTCTGAATAGTAAATGAACTTGAAGGGAAGGTTTCCCAAAACCAGATCCAGCTCCAGCCTAGTCCTGGACTGAAATAGATGTTCAATAGAGATTCAGGATGAACCTAATCTGTGTCTGGGAAACTGGTCCTATTAGTTCAAATGGATTGTTTTGCAGAATGTCAGTATAATTTCATTTGCATTGTACAAATGTAATATTTTATATACAATATTTTTTCTCCATGTGGACACTAGCCAGCAGGTTCTAGTTCTGTATGTCCATGGATGATTGGATAGGTTTGAGAATGAAAAGTACAATTTAAGAACCTGAATAAATCAAGCTAATTTACTTTCACGTGTGTGGTAAAATACATATTTACGATTGTTATGAGCACTTAAATGTTTCCTTCATTTATTTAGACATTTGTATCCAGGTCAATGGGGCGGCAGGGTAGCCTAGTGGTTAGAGCGTTGGACTAGTAACCGGAAGGTTGCGAGTTCAAACCCCCGAGCTGACAAGGTACAAATCTGTCGTCATCGAAAATAAGAATTTGTTCTTAACTGACTTGCCTGGTTAAATAAAGGTAAAATAAAAAAAATAAAAAATTAGCATTCAGTTCACTAAATAATGAGGCTGAACAACCGTATGATAAAGGCTAGGCCGGAAGTAGGACAAATATAAGCACCCATCTAATTTGCATTATTATTTAAAGGCGATTTCCAATTGAGACAAATATCTGCAGCGTTTACCTAGAATGTGAACATGGTAACATTACTTTTAAAAGGCCCATTGTTGACAGGCCGATCTGATTAAATACTGGCCTAGGTGTCCCAAGCAAAACACGAACAGAAATAGCAACATGTTCCCCATGGTTTCAAATACAGAAAATTATGTAATATGCAGTTTCTTAACTTAGTCGATGCTATGATTAAATGATGCACAAAATGAAGCAAAAACACTTTTTTTCAGACAAAGGCTATGTTTGAATTCCTAGGCTATATTCAGAAGTGGTTACAGTCATATTTCAGTGTATCAAGTGATCCCTAGTGTCAAATCTCAGTTTGCCAACCATCTCTACAATGAACTAGGTTTCCATCCAATTGATGCCAGATTTTCATACAAATATTAAAAAATCTGCATAAAGAAAATCTGCCGCCTTGTGGATAAAAATCAGTGTGATGACGTAGTGCGCACAAAATGTACTTTTTCGCTTAAGTTTTCATGTCCCGAATAAAAATCAGTGTGATGACGTAGTGCTCACAAAATGTACTTTTTCGCTTAAGTTTTCATGTCCTGAATAAAAATCAAGTTCATTGCGTTTTCCAGTCCATTTTCAACTCTTCCAATAGTTTTGTCACAAAAACTGTGCTCTTGGCACATGTGCTCAAGCCAACAGCTCACAGATACATTGCGGGTAGGCTAGTCTACATTATAAGATTATGGATAAGAGCGAGAATATTTGTATTTGTCAAATGGCAGTTAAGCATCGATCATCATGTCTCCAGAATAAGAACCTCGATATTTAGTGGAAAGAAGCATCAAGCTCATCATTGTGCACTTTCACCACGCTGTGAAGTTCAAAATGTATTTAATCTGTAGTCGAATCAACTACATGGTTTCCTGAGTCGTAGTGGGAGGACCTCACACCATATCATCATGTGACTCCAAGTTTACTTCAATATGATGGTTAATATATCAATATTTGCGCATAAAGGTGCTTGACCGACATTTCTTGCATAATTTATTTTATCGAAACAAAAAGATCCCACCATGTCGAACAAACAATTTATCTGTTGGCTTTTATAAAATTGTACCAAAACCTCTGTTTCTATCACAGCTGTCTTGACTTTGTATTTATTCTGTATGACTTAACTCGCATAAAAACTGGAAACTTGTTATTGGCTGCAGTGAAAAGGATTCCGTTGAAGTGTTTCTATGCTACAATATTCAGTTGGATAATGCGGCCAGGTACACATCCCCTTTAAGAGTTCTTCATTGCCCTCCTGTGGACATAACCGGTAAGGTTGTTTTACAGTTTCAAGCATTTTTATTTATTTATATATGGCAGGATCAGTGGGAAAGGGATCTCACCAACGAGAGCCGACAAAACTATGGAGCGATATGCAACAGGAGATAAGACGAGAAGAAGCTCGACTTTACCGCATGGATTTGAATGTTTACATGCTAACTAAATATAGCCTGTAAAAAATAGTTGTAGCTGTTACAGTCGACCTGCCTGCCTAATCAGAGGACCAGAATCGAAAGCAATGTTTTTGAGATCGAGAGAGTGGATTATGTTACATGCTGATTTGGATAACGCTCGCGCTGCTACTGCAAGATCTTTCCGACACTTGTTGAAATTACATTTCGAAATCTTCTCCACAAGGGAAAGTATTCGCTAATGAAAACATTGCTAACAACTATATTTGGGCAACGTTAGCAAATATTGTTTTAGTTTACAAATCTTTAGCCAACGTAAGTTGCGCTTCTCTTCTGCTGTTCGTGTCGCGTTACGCGGTAGCTACTGTACGAGCTTGCTGCGTAGCTGTAATTTTTTATCGAACATTTTTATACACTGCATAAAATGACAGTTTTGATAGCTTTGAAGAGGTTGAAGTACTTATTATTTGTTATTTAGCTACGCGTGTTGCCTCAATTGACAATGCATTGCTGGATACGTCCTCAAATAACGTTACTATTTTAAGCTAAATTGTTAATGAAGAAAATGGAAGTGACAGGTAGCTAGCTAGCACTGGCACTCTCTCACGCTAGCTAGTTAACATAACTAGCTACTGATTGAGTTTCAAACAAGTTGTTGGCTTATTAGTTTAGCTAACTATTTACAAATGTAAATATTTTCCCATGTTTTGACAATACGTTGGGATGTATAGAACTCAATAACTTCGGTAAGCGTTACCTGCTGGCACCGTAAACACATATTTTGGAATTTGTTTACAAACACTTGTCAGCTGAACTGTTCACTATTGTTAACTTATGTGGCTATCAAGCTAACGTTAGCTAGCACCGAAAATTTGCCAACGCGACGATTTGAAGCAGCACTGATGGATTCGCTAAAAGTGGACTGACAATCAAAACCACACTCTATATTTGTGCCCCAAGCACTCTCTTTACATTTTTTAAGTACAATTTTGAAACTGTGCGGCCCACACCATGTCCGGATCCCCGGGCTCGGGTGGCTCAAACCCCAGGAAGTTCAGCGAAAAGATAGCGCTGCACAACCAGAAACAAGCAGAGGAGACGCTGGCCTTCGATCAGCTTATGACAGATCTCACTGTCTCAAGGGTAAGCAGATCCCTGTCTATAAATATCGAATTATTAAGTGTGATTTATTTGTGCATGAGTGGTCTCAAAGCTAGATAGGAATGCCATGTTTAGTTTGATCAAGGAAGTTGGTCAGGCAAGCCAGCAGGGTGTGAATGCTCTCTGCTGTCAAGCAGCGGGGCACCTGTCAAACTTGTGTCACAATTCATTGAGGTTATGGTTAGGCAGGTTACTTCGAAATAAGGCTAGCTGTTTAACAAAATAACCATATGGCTATTGTTTACTATGTAACTACAATGACTGTAGTTAACAATACGTTGTTTAATACTTACAAAGATAATCCTTAAATCAAAGTTAAATTCATCAGGGTTGTTTGGAAATATATTTAGCCTAAACAGGGGGCTATCAATCGATGGGTGATTTAGTGGCTGACAGTTCACACTCACTAATTAGACAGGTCAGCATTGATTACTGCCGTGTGTGATGTGAACAGAAACACCACCAGTAAACATGCTTTCTGCACCACCCACTCTTGCACTCCTCAGCCTATTTTTGAATGAAATGATTGGTTAATAACCAGCCAGCTGCTGCATATTCTTCTGAGTCATCATTAACAGCAATGTGTTGTTGTCATATGATGTATAGATGGCAATTGTAATGGTGCCTCTAATTTTGCCTACACAATAAACTGTCTTAACTACATTCCCCTGTAATCATCCATTTGAATATACACATATACACTCGAGAAGTGAGATCTTCGGGCCTGCCTTTTCTGCACTGAATGGGACCTAAACTGCAAATGATGTGCCGATCTCATCCATTTAACTGTTTATTAAATGTACATTTTAGTCATTTAGCAGACGCTCTTATCTAAAGCAACTTGCAGCTACTAATGTTAATGTAGCTAGGGTAACATTGAATTGGGCAGTCCTTTACATTTGTGGGGACAATTGCATTCTAAAACACCCAAGCCCAGTTAACTGTGTTAGGCTGCATCAAGGTCTCAAATCAATCCCCTCTATTGTGAACGAGCAACTCTCACATTGCTTTACAGTGGGACATACACACAGTCATGCTTCTCTTATCTTCAATTGAGCCCTCGAGGGCTTTATCTCCTGCATGTATCTTAATGGAGTAAAAAGGCAGAGTTATTGGGGGCGTTGGGTGACTCATGCCTGGTTTTGCTCAGTGTTGGTAGCCTGCAACTGTTGGATTTTGGCAGGTTGAATATAAAGATGACAATGGCATCCTTGTATTGGGGACTTATTTGTTGAGGAATGTAACTGTTTTTCTGGGTGATTTGTGAGGTTTTAATTGCACTTCCCAAGACTGTGTTTTAATGTGTGTGTAAAATAAAATGAATGGCCAAAGCTTGCTGGGAACCATGTGTAGACATACCAGCCCCGCCTCATCTGCTAACTACTCATAACAAGTTCACCATGTGTAGACATACCAGCCCCGCCTCATCTGCTAACTACTCATAACAAGTTCACCATGTGTAGACATACCAGCCCCGCCTCATCTGCTAACTACTCATAACAAGTTCACCATGTGTAGACATACCAGCCCCGCCTCATCTGCTAACTACTCATAACAAGTTCACCATGTGTAGACATACCAGCCCCGCCTCATCTGCTAACTACTCATAACAAGTTCACCATGTGTAGACATACCAGCCCCGCCTCATCTGCTAACTACTCATAACAAGTTCACCATGTGTAGACATACCAGCCCCGCCTCATCTGCTAACTACTCATAACAAGTTCACCATGTGTATCCAGCTAGATGGGAAGGAAACTTCTTGTGTGTCTGATTCATTTGAAATGTACCAGCTTTGCATCCAATGTTTTTCTTGTTGCCGACTACTTCTGAGACTATTTTAATACCAAACAACTAGCACCACAGCTGCTATGTAGGGACACTCTTAGGGACTTAGTCATTCTTCTCACAACTCCGCACAGATGGAATCTACAAGGGTATTTCTTACAGTTGCTACATTCATTTTAGACTTTAATGATGTGTATTAGGGCTGCACGATATGGTAGAAATCGAATAGCGATTTACATTTTTTTAATGTAGTTCTTTACCAAATATTGTGATTTGACGAAGGTCATAACTCTTGGTATAACTTTTGGAATCCTAGAAATAAAATGACTTTTATATTAAGAAGCCGAGTGGAAAGCAGAATCGTTTGTTTTAGAATAGAGGATGACCGATTTATGATTTGTCAACGCCGATACCGATTTATTGGAGGACCAAAAAAAGCAGATTTTCTTAAAATATTTTTTACATTTTTATATATACATTTTATTTATTTGTAATAATGACAATTACAACAATACTGAATGAACAATGCACACCTATTTTAACTTAATATAATACATAAATAAAATCTATTTAGTCTCAATAATAATAAATAATGGAACATGCTCAATTTGGTTTAAATAATGCAAAAACACAGTGTTGGAGAAGAAGGTAAAAGTGCAATATGTGCCATGTAAAAAAAATTAATAAATAAAAACGTTAAAAAAAGCTAACCTTTAAGTTCCTTGCTCAGAACATATGAAAGCTGGTGGTTCAATGTTCCCAGTTCTTCAATATTCCCAGTTAAGAAGTTTTAGGTTGTCATTATTATTGGAATTATGACTCGTCGACTATTTCTTTCTCTACCATTTGTATTTCATATACCTTTTGGCTATTGGATGTTCTAATAGGCACTTTAGTATTGTCCGCCTAATCTCAAGAGTTGATAGGCGCGAAGTCATAAACAGCGCTGTGAGTCAAGCATTGCTAAGAGCTGCTGGCAAACACAGTAAAGTTTGAATGCTTACGAGCTTGCTGCTGCCTACCACTGCTCAGTCAGTCTGCTCTATCAAATATCGAATCATAGACTTAATTCTAATATAATAAACACAGAAATACGAGCCTTTGGTCATTAATATGGTCAAACCAAGAAACTAATTCCGAAATCAAAACATTTATTCTTTCAGTGAAATACAGAACTGTTCCATATTGTATTGAACGGGTGGCAACCCTAAGTCTAAATATATGCTGTTACATTGCACAAACTTCAATGTTATGTCATAATTCTGGAAAATTAGTTCACAACAAGACAGTCAGCCCAAACTGTTGCATATACCCTGACACTGCGTGCAATAAATGCAAGAGAAGTGACACAATTTCCCTAGTTAATCTTGCCTGCATGAATTTCTTTTAACTAAACATGCAGGTTTAAAAAATATATTTACTTTTGTGTATTGATTTTAAGAAAGGCATTGATGTTTATGGTTAGGTACATTTGTGCAATGATTGTGCTTTATTCGCAAATGTGCTTTTGTTAAATCATCCCCCGTTTGGCGAAGTAGGCTGTGATTCAATGATAAATTAACAGGCACCGCATTGATTATATGCAACGCAGGACAAGCTAGATAACTGCATATGGTTGATGATATTACTAGGTTAACTAGTGATTATGTGAAGATTGATTTATTTTTATAAGATACGTTTAATGCTAGCTAGCAACATACCTTGGCTCCTTGCTGCACTCGCGTAACAGGTGGTCAGCCTGCCACTCAGTTTCCTCATGGATTGCAATGTAATCGGCCATAATCGGGGTCCAATAATGCCGATTACCAATTGTTATGCAAACTTGAAATCGGCCTTAATTAATCGGTCGACCTCTAGTTAGGTCAAATGCAGTCAACCGATTGTTCCAAACAGAACAGCAAGCAAACTTATAGTGAATCTAACATCGAGGACGAGGAACTGTGCCAGTTAAGTGACAGAGGCGGCTCAAGGTCCCCAGTGTCTGGCGCGTGAAGTCATTTAGCTCTGCTGGTTGGCTACTCCATAGCAACCTAGCGGTGCCAAAATTCCTGGTCTGCCCTAGAAAGCCTATGTCAATTACGATCGTCAGAACGGCCAAACCAGAAGAATTTAGGTGCCTGTTTTTGAGCTCTAAAATGTGTTTTATTTTGATCAAGTCCCAATGGTGAATTGTTATAAAGTTCGCTACAAATCAAGATATTTTAATTAAACAGTGATCCATTCTGACTACTACATTTGTTGTCACACAGGACCACGTGCTGACAGACAATCACGGGCCGGCAGGCTACGAGGATGCTCGTGCCCCCATGCACGTGTCTCTCAGGCAGGATGAAAATGACTACATCGACCATAATCCTTTGCTAGTTACGGTCACTTTCACCTAATTTTTTTTTTGTTTTTTTGGGTGTCATTAAGAATTAAGG